>NC_089249.1:42002334-42316057 GCF_963930625.1 Muntiacus reevesi | reverse complement strand
TATCACCACAGTTGTCCACTGCTCAATTTTTTTGTTACATGAAGTACAGAGGATTGGAAACCAAAGTGACAATGCTGAAACAGTGTGATGAAAATATTAAGGCCTTAGGTCCAGACCACATGGACACCAGAACCTCTTTTCAGCCCCCAAATACACATCCCTAGGTGAGTCCTCTCTTACAGATTTTTTTAAGGTTTATAGTATATGCATATATACTTTTGTCTTTGCAAACCAGAATCATCTAATACATATAGTTTTAACCTGTTTCACACATCAGAATACTTTTTCATATCAACAAAGATGCATCTATATCATCATTCTATTTTTATTGAAGCATAGTTGATTTACAATGTTGTGTTAATATCTGCTATTGAGCAAAATGATACCTGTGTACACATTCTTTTTTATATTCTTTTCCATTATGGTTTTAAATGCTGCCTTATATTTCATGTGTGAATTACTATCAATTGTCAAATCTCCATTGAAGGAAATTTAGGTTATTTCCAATTTTTCAGAATTACTTTCTGCATGTATTTTAACCCACATCATTTCATATATAAACTAAGGCATTTATTTTCATTTTCATATCTAAGCAATCTAAAAGTGCTTTTATTGACAATAAATAGAAACCACCCTTGGGGGGTGTTAGAATGTGGGCAGAAAGAAAGGAAACAGCGTGGTTGAGTGAGATTAGTCATTTTTGAAAGAGCATGTATGTGTATTTCACATATTGACTCCAATCCACTCAAAAGTTTAGAAGGTAGCTTAAGATTTGAATCAGCGTTAAGCACTCTTAAATTCAGATGTTCATTTGAGCCTCTCGGGTCTGCCAACCAGTTGGAATCAAAACAAGGGCAGCCTCCCTGTCTGCCTCCTGGCAATCCTTCCCTTGGAGTCATTTCTGGAAGGGCAAAGGAGTCCCACAGTCTCTCGTGCCACGGAGACAGAAACACCACCCAGCTCCTCAGCCCAGCTCCATCACCACAGCAGGCAGGGTAGGCCGGTCATTACTGCATTGGTCAGGAATAGCTCAAAGCCAGTATCAAGCTGGCTGACTATAAGCAAACTCAGGCATTCAAGGGACGGCTCTGGAAGGAAATAAGCCAATGAAACAGCACCAGAGACAAAGGAAGCATTCCTTTTCCAGCTGTCCTCCCCAAGAGCTAGCAAGGTGACACAGCCTAGAGTGGGTATTGAGATTATTACCACTATGCCACAAGTTTCAGACAGCAGGAGGATTTATTCTCTTCCACCCTGCTTTCCCCCAGAGTTTATTTTTACTCTTTGCCATGGTAAACCAAGATTGTCCAGCATGTTAATGTGGACAAACGTGTTTGTTCAAAAAACTGCAGTGCCATTCAGAAGCAAAAAAGAGCAACTCTCCCATTAGTCATTTTTTGGGATTTTTTTTTTTTTTTTTTTTTTGGCCATACTGCATGGCTTGTGGGATCTTAGTTCCCTGATCACGGACTGAACCTGGGCCCTTGGCAGTCAAAGTGCCAAGTCCTAACCACTGGACCATCAGGGAATCTCCTCATTAGTCTATCTTACAACCTTAGATCAATGCTGCAACCTTCTTATTTTGAAATGTGAGCTCAAAATAATACATGTATAGAACATTGGAGCGTATGAGGTCCACAGAGCTTTTATCCAATACCCTCATCCTTTTGGTGAGCAATAAAGGTCTCAGAGAGAGGGAAAGACCTTCCTACGATCCTACAAAGCTGGTGGCAGAGCCCAAGAGTTTCAGCCCCCAAGCACTCTGTCCAGACTCCAAACTGATGCTCTTGCCAATGCCCCACCATCGTAACAGCCTCTTTGCCCGAATGCCTCCCAGGTGTGTCATGAAGACAAATTACTCTCTGGCTGTACAGCTCTTGAATTCTTTGGATAAATGCTGCGTGTCAGTGCGCCTGGTGGGCCCTAGTGGGAACTAAAGCTGGGAAGAAATGAAGCCCACCTTGACAAAAACCATGGACAGAACACTCACCCCAGAGCCCAAGCTCTCTAGACACCCAGCAGGTAGATGACAGAGAGTTAAATCTCATCTATCAGTTAGACTAAAAGAACAGCTAATTTCACACTTATCCACTTTACAGAAACAGAACCCAAGCTACAAGGCAGAAAGAACAAAAGGAACAGACCAGATACAGAGATTTTTCAGAAATTTTAAGCTACGGAAGAACAAAAAAATTTTTTCTTCAAAGAAAATTTGGGGGCAGGGGACTGAAATACATGCAAAGCTTATTTTTAGTGCCCTTTACAGATATAAAGTCATGCTGTTCGTTTAGGAACATAAAAATGCATTATGTATAACTTGTTTCACTCATAAAATTACCATGTTTTTGTATATTGATATATTTAGACTGAGAGAACTGAAAAAAGGAGTTTTTTATCATTTCTTTCTTGGTTATTTTCTTGGGCAAAAGGGAGTTATGGGTTTTTTGGTTGTTTTTTTTAAGTCCTCAGTGGGAAAACTTTACAGAATTTTCAGAAACTTTTTAGAATATTTACAGATTTTAGAGGATCTTTTAGTTCTTCCAAATCAACTAGTTCAAGTCTTTCAAGACTTCAAGTTGTTGAATTCACATGTGTTCAACCAACATTCTCTATCCAGGTAAGAGGTTAGCACAACCTGGTTTAGTGATGGTGCACCACTGTGAAACTTTAAAAAGTCCATTTTATCAATAGAAGTCCCACAAATTTGGAATTCACTTTGCCCTCCAAGGCAAATTTCTTCCTTCTATCCACTGCAGCACTACCTAGAACACTAGAAATGAGCAGGAGAGACCATAAGTTTAGACCTGACAGAAGCACACATCCTCTAGAAGGTCTAAAAATGGGTGCCTGTCCCTTATTTCAACCACTATCAACGTTCTAAGACCTAGTTGTTACATTTGATGATCTGCAGTCATGTGTGTGTGATTATCTGATCAACTTCTGACTTCCTCGCCAGAGCATAGCTGCCATCCTGGCAGGAATCAGACCTTCTTGTTGACTATTTTGTCCTCAACACCTATCAATGGCAGGATGACAGCAGTAAATATGTGCTCACTACCTCTTTTTGACAGCTCTTACTACTAGGGTTTTCCTCTGTACATTGAACTCGTATTACTCTCCCTGTATCTTCCACTCACTGGCTGGATTCTGCCCTTCTGATCCATCCAGACTTCACAAGACACCACTTCAAATATGTGAAGACAAGGGCCATTACCAACTTTTTTTCCTCTAAGCTAAAGATCCTGTTTCTTCAGCAGTTCCCTATGTGACATCATATTTTAGATCCTTTGTTATCTAGTGGCTCAGATGGTAAAGAATCTGCCTGCAATGCAGGAGACTGAGGTTCAATCCCTGGGTCAGGAAGATCCCCTGAAGAAGGGAATGGCAACCCACTCCAGTATTCTTGCCTGGAGAATCCCATGGACAGAGGAGCCTGGCGGGCTACCGTCCATGGGGTCACAAAGAATCGGACATGACTGAGCAACTACACTACTACTACTATCCTATCACTGCTCTGGTTCTACAGACCCACAGACCTACCAGGGAAGGGGAGCAGTTATCAGAATAGAGGTTATTGACATATTAAATTCTCTCCCCTAAAAATGATTTCAAGGTCCAGGACTAGGCTGGAACTCCGTAATATTCTTCCCGAGAGACCTGACTGGTGACCAAAACTGCTGGTTAACCCTCAATATATAACACATTCTCCTCTTTCTCTATGGCAGTAGGGACTTCCCTGGTGGCTCAGACGGTAAAGCGTCTGCCTACAATGCATGAGACCTAAGTTCAATTCCTGGATCAGGAAGATCCTCTGGAGCAGGAAATGGCAACCCACTCCAGTACTCTTGCTTGGAAAATCCCATGGACGGAGGAGCATGGTAGGCTACAGTCCATGCAGTCGCAAAGAGTCAGACACAACTGAGCAACTTCACTTTTTCTTTTTTTCTATGGCAGTAGAACCCCTGATTTTCAGCTGGACAAACAGTTGTCTACAATAAAGGCTCTGTTCCTCAGCCTCTTGTGCTGCTAAGGATTACCACATGAAAAAGTTCTTGTCAATGGAGTGAGTAGGAATGTACTGGACAACCTTTAAGGACCTTCCGTAAGAGGTGGTATATACCTGTACCCTTTGTCCAGTTTCTTTACATTTCTTTTTTTCCTTTTCCTAGAATGTGAATGCCACCATCTGAGACTATGAGCCCAAGATCACACATGGCTGAGAAATAAGGTAAAGAGATCCCAGATCGCTGACATCTAGGAATGTCCTGTGTCTGAAAGAGAAATAAACATCTATTGTACTTAGACCACTGTTACTCTGGGTTGTTATGTTTTTTGGGTTGGTTTTTTTTTCTTGGTCACACACAGCCAAATCCTAACAGATAGTCTGTTGCTTTGTCTTCAATCTTATTCAAGTAGTCTTGTTAATGAACCAGAACATAGTATAATTAGACTTGATCTTGCAAGCTGAGGACTCTCCCAGCACTTGTTACTTCCACGGGTGATGGTAGGTAGGGACACGTAGGGTATGACACGCTCTTTATGGCTTGACTGGAAAGAGGTTCTGAGAGCTGACTCTCTGCTCAGTTTTAAAAAAATGCAAAGTAAAAGAAAGGAAGAGGTGCAAGCATATGAAGAAAGCATAGATTATATTTACGCTTAAGAGGATTAAGCAAAAGAGGATATACTATTTTTCCTCTTCTCCTTCCAAAGTTTTGCTATCTAATGGTTGATTTCAAAACTTACTTAGTCAACAAGACAGCCTCCAGACAGATGCTGCCAGGGGTACTTACCTGGTAGCCCAGTGGTTAAGACTTTACCTTCCAGTACAGGCGGTGAGGGTCCAATCCCTGCTTGTGAAACCAAGACCCCACATGCCTTGTAGCCAAAAGCCAGAACATAAAACAGAAGCAATATTGTAACAAATTCAATAAAGACTTTAAAAAATAGTCTACATTAAAAAAAGAGAGAGAGAGAGAGACGCTCACATGGAAACCAGTGAGAAAATGAGCAGTAGGAGAGCCATACTGCCAGGTGTGGCTAAGGCTGGAGCCAATGTCATCTTAGAAGATGCCCCATCTTCGTGGGCAGAGGTGACTTGATGGGCTCCCCAAGACTGGAGTTTCAGCTTCCATGTGCCATTTCCTGACTTAACACCAGTTATCCGGTATTTCTTGCTAAAACTAAACTTTTATTATAAAACCATAACAATGGTCAAAGTATCAGCAAGACGCAAATTATGACAGTTCCAAATTTTAAAATATTACCAGCTATTATGCTTCCATTTAGAATGCAGAAATTCACAAGAGATCACTGTTGCCCACTAATATTAACAACAAGCTAGAGAAGCTACTAATCATAATTTTAAAATTCATCTGAATGCTGAGGACACAAGGAAATCTAAAGTAAATGATAATCAATTATAGAAAGTGATAAACACTTCTTAGGAGAGACTGTGGCTGTCTTCATCCCTGGCAGAGTGAAAACGAGGCACAGACAGACAGACTGTTTGAAACCAGTCAGACTTCACAAACTTCTAGCTCTGTGTGGACAAGCATGACAGATTAGAATCCCAGTGAGCTCCAGCCACAGAGCAAGTTGACACCACCTACCTATTCTCCGCAGGCCTTCAGTGAGCAAAGGACAGCAGGCAAAAAGCTGGAGGTGAGACACCACCCCCACCTCCTACCCCACCAAGATGCACAAAGCACTTTCCTACTGCAAGGCAGCACCTGCCGGAGGCCAAGAGAGGGGTTGGAGAGCCAAGGGGAGGCTCATGAGGCACTCCGCTAAGAACCCCAAGGGCAGCAACATTCCCAAGGCTGGAGGTGAGGCTAGCGAGTGGGAAGAGACCCCTCCCAATTTCTCCAGACCTTCGCTGATTGTAAGGCAGAGTCCCTCAACGACCGGGGATGGCAGGAGAGCAGAAAGAAATAGTTCAGAGGCACCTGAGTCTTTACCAACTATACCTCAGCAGCCTTCCAGAGGCCGGGAAAGCATGGGAGAGCTGAGAGGAACCCTGGCAAAATACTTTGAGACTTCACAGCCTACACTGCCGAGGGGACTGGGGCCAGGTAGAAAGATATCTCTTTAGAAACTGAAAGCCAGAGGAATAGAGAGCAAAGAAAAGTCCCAGACATGCAGAAGAGCTGGCAGCTGGCTATGAAATATAAGAATAAGAGTCTACCAGTGTTTAGGCCCTAGCATCTCTGAAAGGAAAGCCTGCTCCTGCTTTGACCCTGAAGGTAATGGTGACCTGAGTCTAACTTAAACTATGACAAAGTAATTGAAACCACAACCAAGACCAACCCAACTTCAGCTACAGAGCAGAGCAACTCAGCTCCTTTAGTGGTGTGACCTGCTGCCCCTGCCACTCCCCACCCCCCCAAAAAAAGAGTGTACAATTGTCTGGAGGTAAATATTATTAATTTTTATCCACTGCTCTTTGTTACACAAAGTCTAGCATACAATTAAGATTTATAAGACATGTGAGGAAACCAGAAAATGTGAACCCTGGTTAAGAGAGGAAAGGGTGAATAGAAACAGACCCTGAGATGGACTTCCAGATGTTGGAATGGTCAGACACAAACATCAAAAGAATTATGACAGAGACATTCAAGGATACTGAAGAAATGTTGGGCAACAAAAGTCAACAGCTAGGGAATTTCAACAGAGAGATGAAAAATATTTTTGAAGGCCCAAGTGGAAAGGCTAGAAATAAGTAAATAAATACTAATATCTGAAATTAAGAATTCACTTGCTGGTCTTAAAAATAATTCCAGTATTGCTCAAATGGAAAGAATGTGCTGCTAAGGCAGCAATGCATAAAACTGACTTGGGCCTTCCAGAAAGGAAATGTTTATAAATGCTTTGCCTCCATTCTTTTTTCTTCTGGCAAACTGAAGCTGAGGAAAGTGCTAAGGTGTATCCCTAACTCAATCAGCCACTTAAGAAATATTTGTTCTCGCAAGTTCTTAATGAAGTCAGAAAAAAACAAGAGTCTTACAATAAACTATAGACAGAAGTAAAAATTATTGGAAATTTATTTTAAATGTTTGGTTTATTTTTATTATGCTGTGTGGCATATGGGATGTTAGTTCCCTGACCAGGGATCAAACCTGAGTCCCCTGCATTGGAAGTGTAAAGCCTTAACAACTGGACTGCCAAGGAAGTCCTGGAAATATTTTATGTTAGGATATTCATGTTCATATCCTGTTTTTCTTAAGGAAATTTTCAAATCCCATTAGCTGGCCAAGAATCATGTTTTTAGATGCTAGATTAGATTACAAAGGAGGGCTGTGCCCATTAACTCCTTATTCTTCTCTTCCCACTACCAAACTACACCCATCCAATCTGGGCAGGTTTACTCCTCTTTGGTTGAATTAAGGGGTAGGAAGAGCAAGCAAGGGCTTCTCTGGTAACTCCGATGGTAGAGAATCTGCCTTCAATGCAGGAGACCTGGGTTCAATCCCTGGGTGGGGAAGATCCCCTGGAGAAGGGGATGGCTACCAACGCCAAGATTCTTACCTGGAGACTCCCATAGACAGAGGAGCCTGGCGGGCTATAGTCCATGGGGTCGCAAAGAGTCGGAGACGACCGAGCAATTAACACTAAAAGCAAGCAAAGCAACAGGCTTCCATGCATAAAAGCCAGTGACTGAGCAAAAGCCCCAGGAGAATGACGACTGTCATCTCCTAGTTCAGGACTGCTTCCAAGCTGCCATGCTGCCAGGCAGGACAGATGGAGCAACATGGATTTAGGGATTATTTATGCTGCTTCACCCACACTAACAGGAGACATAACCACACAGGCCACATTCAAGAAGCTGTTGAGTTTGCAAGATCAATGTAACATCTCCTTTTAGCCATAACTTGAACATGTTCCCATGCAATCCACATCACTGACTTCAATATGAAACTCCTCCCAAAGTCCATCCAGAGCTTCCCTTTCTCTAGAGTCACAAACAAGTAAACACTACAAGATCTTCAACTTCTTTTTTTTTTAATCACATTTATCTCTTCAAGCATCTTGTTGAATATTATTGCTGATCAGGTCATGTTTGCCTAATTTCACTCATTTATTTTATTTGTGCCAAAAGCATAATATGTGAAATATTCCCATATGAGTATTGCCACATTGTTGAATCTCTTGAAAAAGTTATTTCCCACATATATTATCTAACCAAACAATTAATACCACATACATCAAATTTAAGACACCAAATCAATTATAAGATGCACCATTATCTTAGTACCATAACATCTACTAATGTATTAAGAACAGTCACATTCACACAGCCTCTTGTTATTTCAAAATCGACAATTTGCCTATTTCTCCTGCCTTAGGCTGAGTTTAGTGTGTAATAATGTAGTCATAGTGTAAATCTTACTGAAGATATTTCAAATAGCAATTAAATTTAACATTTATACTCCTGAGTAAGCATAACCCAAGTGAAGTGCAAATATCGTGAAAAGCTGTGAACAAGCTCACACATGTAGACAACAATGACTATGTTCTGATCGCTGCCTGGCAGTGTTTATGAGACATCATTGCTTACGAAACACTTGCTGATTTCAGGGAGGTTAAGATGAGCAAATCAAATGCACATTTTAGAATCATTACAATATAAACAATAAATTTCCCTCCTGATCAGTACTACCCATCTGCCCTCATCTGTTATAAGCATCTTTCTATATGTTTCAAGTAGCTATGAAAAGGATCCTGCACTTGAATTTCCCTTTCTCTTCTGATCAGTATACACATTTAGAGTTCTCTCCTTTAGAGGTGATATTTTAAAACAAAGAGTAAAATGTGTGTAGAAGACAGTTGGGAGGCATATACCCCAAAATATAGTTATCTGTGGGTGGTTATCTATGAGTGGTGTGAAAATGAGTGATTTTTGTAGTCTTCTTTTGGCTTATTGTATTTAATAATTGTCTATAAAAAACTAATATTACCTGGGTAGTTTTTAAATTATCTGGTACATTTTTTAAAACAATCTTTTGATTCAATGGAAAAGACACTGATTCTGGGAAAGATTGAGGGCAGAAGGAAAAGGGGGTGAAAGAGGATGAGATGGTTCGATGGCATCATTGATTCAATGGACACGAGTTTGAGCAAACTCTGGGAGACAGTGAAGGACAGGGAAGCCTGGCGTGCTGCAGTTCATGGGGTTGCAAAGAGGCAGATATGACTTAGCAACTGAACAACAACAAAGGTAAACAAAGCCAAAGTCAAATGATAGCTGGGGAAAAAATGTCTGCAACATACAACACGTAATATCCAACTGAATACAACAGAACTGACCATTCCCACAAGAGGAAATCCAAATGGCCAATGAACCTATGAAAAGATGCTTGCCCTCACTGGCAGGTAAGGAAAAGCAAATTAAAGCAATAAGGAGGGACTTCCCTGGTAGTCCAGTGGCTAAGCCTCCGCACTCCCAGTGCAGGGGGCCCGGGGTTCAATCCCTGGTCAGGGAAACAGATCCCACATGCCACAGCTAAGAATTTGCATGCTACAACTAAAAATCCCACATACGGCAACTAAGACCCAGCAAGTCAAATAAATAAGTAATTATTTCTTAAAAAAGCAATAAGGAGACGCCATTTTTTCCTACCCCTCAGATTGACAAAAGAACATTTTTTTTTTTAACGTTTTTAAACTCACAACATATAGCATTCTGTGCTAGCAACCACTCTCACATGCTGCTATTCGAACGGGAATTGCTACACTTTTTGGAATGCAAGCTGGCAATAGCTACTGAAAATTCAAATACACATAACCTTTGATCCAGTGACCCCATTTCAAGGGATAGGTCCTGGTGGGGGGGGGGAGAAGTACTAGTTCATAATGATATATTTAAAGAATATTTACTGCTGTATCATTCCTAAAGGTGAAAACCTGGAAATTTTCTGAATATCTATCAAGTGGACATTAAATAGATTTTGGTCCATCTATACCATGGATTACTGTAAAGCTATTAATATGAAGGACTTAACTATATTAATCTAGAGAGATATCCATATAAAATTGTTATGTGAGAAAAAGAGTTTGCACAAAACTGTATACAGGGTGAGTCCAATTTTCAGGAGTCAAAATCATATCTACTTGCATTTACTTGGGAAAGATGTGAAAAGATACACAATAGGTTGTTATCCTTGTTTACCTTAGAGGAGCAAGAGGTGGGAATGGGAATTCAGGAATCATGAGAAAGATGTTTAATTTTTTGCATTCTTTCTTCATATTATTTCACTTGTTATAGAGAACATATGTGAATTCTCTATTTTTAGAAATGGAATTTAATGAGAGATTTTTAAAAGTGAAGAATGTGCGTCATGCATTCTTATCACTCTGGAACGACAAGATTAGGTCTCCCTCCAAGTGACAGAACGAATTCTTCCTCTGCCCAGATGATCACAGTCAGTGAGTCTCCTCAGGTAACCTGGTTCTCTGATTGATCTTTTGATGCATGAATAGTTTTACACTTTTATTTATTGAAAAAAATAACGGTGTAGTCACTCCATCTTGAGGCTAACTGGACACAGCATCTCTGTCTAAATCACACTCCCCCATCACATGAATCCCAGTAATTCCGGGAAGGGTGTTGTTCTGTGGTTTTGTGAGAAGGAATCCACAGCAAGAAGTGAGGGGTGTTTCTGAACACAAGACTGAGATCTGACAATCACTCAAACAGGATCTTTTGGGTTCCTCTCATTCCAGCCCCACTCTCCTGTTTACATGAGCCACTGCCGCAGTCTGGTCAAATCAAACAGCTGTACCACCGATAAGGATTTAAAGTATCAGCCATGTTTGCTGGCTGTGCTTCCCCATAGCTCTTTTGAAGATGCCAACCACTGCCATATACCCATCGATGAGAAAGGCCCTGACAGCTGTCACAACCATCCAGTGGAATCTAGCATCAAGAACCTAATTAAGAGATAATCAATCCATCCAGCAACCCCACTCCTGGGAATATATCCAGATAAGACTATAATTCAAAAAGATAAACGCACCCTTATGCTCACAGTAGTACTATTCACAATAGCAAAAGCATGGAAGCAACCTAAATGTCCATTGACAGATGAATGGATAAAGAAGATGTGCTCTGTGTGTGTGTGTGTGTGTGTGTGTACACACAATAGAATACATTAATACTCGGCCATAAATAGGAATAAAATAATGTCATTTGCAGCAACATGAATGCAACTAGAGATTATCATACTAAATGAACTAAATAAATCAGGCAGAGAAAGACAAATACCATATGATATCCTTCAGATTGGAATCTAATATATTACACAAATGAATTTATTCAAGAAACAAAAACAGACTCATAGCCACAGAGAACAGACTTGTGGCTGCCAGGGGGGAAGGGGTTGGGGGAGGGATGGATTGGGAGGTTGGGACTAGCAGGATGTAAACTATAACATATAGAATGGATAAACAACAGGGTCATACAGGGAACTAAATGCAATATCCTGTGATAAACCATAACATAAAATAATATAAAAAAAGAATGTATACATGTATATAACTGAATTACTTTGCTGTACAGCAGAAATTAACCCAATATTGTAAATCAATTACACTTCAATTTTTAAAAATTCCAGAAAAAAAAGAGATAATCAATGAAGAGAAACTAATTGCTATCTGTCCAGCCTTTATGTAAAAAAGCAAAACAAAACATGTGGGCTTAACAGTGGTCAAGTCTGTCTCAAAACTATAGAAAAACAGTGCCTTTATGTAAAAAAGCAAAACAAAACATGTGGGCTTAACAGTTGTCAAGTCTGTCTCAAAACTATAGAAAAACAGTGATATTCTTCTACTTGTTCCTTTCCTAGGAGTAAGGAACAAAAATTACTCTCCTCTGCCTTTCAGTCATAAGCAAATCAAATGGCCTGAGACATTCTGATAGCAAACCAGGAAGAGGACCACTGCCAGATTTCTAGGTGATGAAGTCATCACCAGACACCATGCTGTGACTCCCATGCTTTCCGTGTGAGGACAGAGATCGAGAAGAGACAAGGTACAGACCTTTACTGGTCTCACAACGACCAGGTGCTAAAATGTGGGCCTCTGATAGGCCACCGAGACCCTGCTGGGAGGCAAAGATCATCCAGACACTAACCATTCTTATATGCCTGATAGTTTGGGAAGACTGACCTTTCCTGATGGCTCAGATGGTAAAGAATCTGCCTACAATGCAGGAGACCTGTGTTCAATCCCTGGGTCAGGAAGATCCCCCAGAGGAGAAGGAGATCATTGGGGAATACCCCACCAAGCTTCAGCAGCACCTATGAAATTGCTGTTTATACCAACTCTCTCCTCTGGGCAGTGTTTTCTGAAGAGAGGAGGACTGTGGGGAGTCAGCCCTGGTGTCAACCAACCCCCAGAAACAACCCAGCACACCTCCTCCTACCCCATGTTTTCTGACCTTAAACAAAAAAATCAAAAGAACCCAGAGAACAGTGGGGTTCTAGAGATGGGTTCACATATAGAGTAAACAATCTGGTTTGTGTCCTTGACATTCATTTCCCCTTCTGCCAACAGGCCCCAGTTTTTGTCTGGGGACTCACCTCTCCTTCACTCTTGGTCAATCAAAGCACTGCATTCTCTGGCCACAGCGAGCATAATATCCCACAGCACCCATGAGATGAAATGGGACTCTTGCTGGGATTCTGGAAAAGGGGCCTTTCCCCCTGAGATTTGAGGGCAAGAAGATGGGAGGTCTGGAGCTGTGAGGCCAATGTGTCCCTGAAGTGAGAACCTCTGAGTATTGAGAACCTCTGATGAAGGTGGGTAGAATCAGGGTGTACACAGAGAGAAAGGGGTGTAATGACATTAGTGCAACAAGATGCCCCTGAAGCCAGGCATGGTCACATCAGTAATAAACTCTCTTTTTGCTTAAGCTATTTGGGGTACAGCTGTCTTTGTGTCTTGCAACAGATGCATCCTGGTTCACAAGACATGAGGTGGCAAAAAGCCTGGGTCAACATGAGGACAGCCACGTGATCCTTTTGTTCCGTTTGTTCCATTTTTTTCCGTGCACTGTGCTCACTATTCACACACCTAGGGAAGATATGACGTTCTCACCTGGGGATAGGCTCCTTCCACTCTGGTTAAACCTGCTCTAGGAGACAGTTACTTTCCTGAACAAGATATCCTGGTGGGAAGTCAAAAGCGTTGTTTACTGTCACTTTAATTTTATTCTTATTAGAGTAATTATGACGCATCTCTCAATGTTCAGCCATCATTCCGTTGGTCCAGCCCCGGCAGGAGATTTGCACTACCCAGTTGTAGAGCATTTTGCTGTGAGTCACCCACATTCTCCCACAGCCCCATGGTGACAATGACATGCTCTGCACAACACTTATCCAAATCCTCCCCAGTCCTCCTGTGTGGTTTAATTAAATTGGCCACTTTACAGGAGCCATGTTTAGAAGACAGGATATTGAGAATTATAAACAAAAAAGGGGGAAATACAGAAAGTAGCACTCTATTCTCTTGCTTCAGGCCCCAAGGCAGGATATTCTTCCAAACTGGTGTTGTTCGATTAGGATAAATGAGGCATGAAGTTGTTAATGATGCCTCTCAAGTTACACTTGGCTATTGACAGAACTCTATTCTTTTTTTTTCCCTCAATTGCCAGGATTTTTATGGATAAAGTTATAAACATCAAGTTGGGTTTTGAAGATCATCCGATCAAACAAGATGTGTCCCTAAGCATTCACCTGACCAGGGCTCACAGGAACTCCCATCCCATCCTACTGGCTGAGATATGGCCGGCTTCTAAATGGCCCCCCTCTCTCCTGGCCTTTCATTGGCTGGTTTCTTCTTAAGATCCAGTCAGAGGAACTGAGAATTAACAGTGATTGGCCGCACTGGTTTATTGTGCCAAGGTTCTTTTACCTCCAGGAAAGGGATTTTTAGAGGAGTAGGGTCTCAGGAAATAGGATAAATTAACTACTAAGCGAGTTGCCATCAATGTCAAACCAGACCATACTTCCTATTGACACCAAACACAATTAAGGTGGCTTTTTCTTCACCTTTCTCCAACAGCAAAAGTCTAATAACAATATTCTGCAGGAAATTTCAGATCTAACATATCTAAACCCTCCCAAACTGATACATATATTCCATTCTCCTGCCCTTCTCAAGGGAAGATCATCACAAGAGCTTAATGAGATCTCACAGACACTGCAGGATGGATGGTGAGGATGCCCAATGGGATGAAGGAAAGAGACACCAGGTTCTTCCTCACCTGGTCCCAGTGTGTCCCACCAGCTTCAACTCCAGAAGGACGTGCTCTAATGGGTCCAGCTCCCCCCTTCACCAGGAGGGAATGGAACCCCTGATGACTTGCAGCTGAACTTGTGTTACCCTCCAGAACAGCACATCAAAAGAATGAATCCAAATAACAATACAAAGGAAAATAAAGAAATACTAACCAAAAAATCCAAGAAGTTAAAGCCAGTGAGCATCAATATACAGAAAATTAAAACAAACTCCTTTCCAAACTCAGACAGATTCTATCAGCAAAATAAGAAGTAAAGTGAAAAGTATTAGTCACTCAGTTGTGTCTGACTCTTTGTGGCTCCGTGAACATGTAACCCACCAGGCTCCTCTATCCATGTAATTCTCCAGGCAAGAATACTGGAGTGGGTTGCTATACCCTTCTCCAGGGGATTTTCCCAACCCAGGGATCAAACCCAGGTTTCTTGCATTGCAGGTAAATTCTTTACCATCTGAGCCACCAGGGAAGCCCAAGTGAAATATATCTTCTCATTAAAAAACAAAAATTAAAGGGATTAGAACTAAGATAGTCTGTCCTGGGTGTTCATTGGAAGGACTGATGTTGAAGCTGAAACTCCAATACTTTGGCCACCTCATGCGAAGAGCTGACTCATTTGAAAAGACCCTGATGCTGGGAAAGATTGAGGGCAGGAGGAGAAGGGGACGACAGAGTATGAGATGATTGGATGGCATCACTGACTCAATGAATGTGGGTTTGGGTGGAGTTGCTGATGGACAGGGATGCCTGGCATGCTGAAGTTCATAAGGTCGCAAAGAGTCGGACACGACTGAGCAACTGAACTGAACTGAGTCTCTTTAAACTCTGTAATCAATTCAAGGACTCTGGCTCTATTTCTTGGTGATGTCTCCCAAAGTGTGTGTGTAACACATACAACACTGGCTGTACAAGCAAACAGGCTAAGGTGGAAATTGAGAACTCTGAGATCAGTCTGAGACAAAGGAATCTTATGTCATTTTTTTCTTTTTTGGAAAATAATAAATTAACAAAACACAGCAAAAGTATGAAAACCTATCAAAAGTATGAAAATCATAACATTATTAACAATCACAAATATTCTGGATTTCACACTCATGAAATTTACCATGCTCTTCATCATATTAAGTGCTTCCCTGGTGGCTCAGATGGTAAAGAATCTGCCTGCAATGTAGGAGATCTGGGTTCTATCCCTGGGTCAGGAAGATTCCTTGGAGAAGGAAATGGCAACCCACTCCCATATTCTTGCCTGGAGAATTCCATGGACAGAGGAACCTGGTGAGCTACAGTCCATGGGGTCACAAAGAGTTGGACATGACTGAGCAACTAACACTTTCACTTCTGTCATCGTATTATAAGATTTATGTAATAGCTATCCAAAAAGATGTGTACTACCATCCCCATTTTTGTTGAGAGGGAAACTGGGGATAAGAGGTTGCAGTTCAAACCCATGAGGCCAGTTCAAACCCATGTCTTTCTTACTCCAAAATTCATGGTCAGTTAGACAATGCTGCCTCTTTTCAAAACATTCTAATCTGCTTGAGAAAAACGCAGCCCTGTCACTGACAGTCTCCTGAAGAAGGAAGAAGTCTTCTCCTACTTGGGACTCTTCAGGAAGGACCTCACCAACCATCACCAAGACCACACTGCCTGCAGTGCTATCAGCCCCATGTGCAGCTGTGGGAGGAATCCTGGTCTTGTCACCACCTTGAATACGTACATGCCCATAAGCCTAATCCTCTGCATATGGTCCCTGCACTCCTCCATGAGGTCCCAACCAGCTGGCCTTTTCCATGGCATCTGACCCTTTCCCAAAGCATCTTTGTTACTCTCTAATTCAAGAGAATCCACCTTGTTCCTGTTGTGGCTTGGTCTTCCTTATGTTGGATTTCCTACCCCGATACCCTCAAACTAACCCAAACTAGCTGCCTCTACCTTCATCAAATCTTCAGCCCATCAGCACTATCCACCAAACTCTGACCTTCCCAAGGTATACCCTGGCTCAATCTGGGAGCTTGGATAAAGTCATAACTCAACCAGTTTTCTTCTTTCCTCCCTCCAACAGTTAAGCATATTTTAGAATGTTTTAATAAAACAAATGAGAAATTACAGCCTTCTGATGACAGTTTAATTTTTAGAGAACTGTTTAATTTTATGAGAACACTCAGATGAAAATAAAATAAAAATATTTTAAATGAAAAAATAAAATAAAAGCAGTAAAGATGAGTAATAAAATAAGTTATCAGGACATGGAAGCAACCTAGATGCCCATCAGCAGATGAATGGATAAGGAAGCTGTGGTACATATACACCATGGAATATTACTCAGCTGTTAAAAAGAATTCATTTGAATCAGTTCTAATGAGATGGATGAAACTGGAGCCCATTATACAGAGTGAAGTAAGCCAGAAACATAAAGAACATTACAGCATACTAACACATATATATAGAATTTAGAAAGATGGTAACGATAATCCTGTATGCAAAAAAGAAAAAGAGACACAGAAGTACAGAACAGATTTTTGAACTCTGTGGGAGAAGGTGAGGGTGGGATGTTTCGAAAGAACAGCATGTATATTATATATGGTGAAACAGACCACCAGCCCAGGTGGGATGCATGAGACAAGTGCTCGGGCATGGTGCACTGGGAAGATCCAGAGGAATCGGGTGGAGAGGGAGGTGGGAGGGGGGATCGGGATGGGGAATACGTGTAACTCCATGGCTGATTCATGTCAATATATGACAAAACCCACTGCAATGTTGTGAAGTAATTAGCCTCCAACTAATAAAAAAAATAATAATAAATACATCATTAAACAAAATAAAATAAGATATCAACCTACCATCACAAAACAAAGTATAACAAATATAAAATAAAGTAAGATCACACCAAAAGCAGTGATTAATTCCTTAAGAGGAAGAGAAGGATACATTTCAGATAGAAGTAATGGTAAGTAATAAGCTCTTAGATCATTTGATAATCCAATTAATGAGAAGTGAATCATAAGAATAGAGGAAGCATGTAAATTTCTTGCTGATTTGACAGAAAATACTGTTATGGATGAAGATAACATAAAATTCATAACGTACTAGGAAAATGAGGACATCAGTGTAATCAATTCAAAGAGCATTTAAGATAGAAAATCAGACTAAAACCTCAAATGTCCTGAAATCTTACAGCTCCTTTATGAAAGAAACATGGTAGTGGTTTGCTTAGGTTTGACAATTCTAAACATTTTCTTGGCAATACTGCTCATGAAGCTGGAAAAACTTTTCTAAGCTCTCCACAATAAACATAAATATTTCATTAACTATACTAGGTAAATAACTGGATAATCTATTTTTTCTACAGAAAATATCACAAAACTACTGTCAGATAAAACCACAATCAAAAAGTATGTTGCTAAAATAACTTTTAAAACAATGTTATAAAACTGTCTTTGGTACTTAGTTGACAAAAATATTATCATGATTTCTGTTCATGTATAACATCTAACTTTGCATTCTTTCAAAGAGGGCTTCAAAAATTGTCAGAGTTTCAGCTCTATAAACCCTGGATTCATCCTCACAATGAGATCTTAGATTTGCTCCTTCCTCCCTCTTCATTAGAGAAGGCTCTTGAGAGTCCCTTGGACAGCAAAGAGATCAAACCAGCCAATCCTAAAGGAAATTAACCCTGAATATTCATTGGAAGGACTGATGCTGATGCTGAGCTGAAGCTCCGATACTTTGGCCACCTTCTGGGAACAGCTAACCCTGGAAAAAGACCCTGATGCTGGGAAAGACTGAGAGCAGAAGGAGAGGGCAACATGAGATGGTTGGATGGCATCATCAACCCATGAGTCATGAGTTTGAGCAAGCTCTGGGAGATGGTAAGGGACAGGGAGGCCTGGCATACTGCAGTCCATGGGGTCACAGAGAGTTGGACACAACTGAACAACGGAACAACAACCCTCCTCAGTATAACTCAGGGCTGACCTTCTTCCAAACAGACAGTGACTATGACAGAACCAAATCAGGATGAACCAAAATGCTACCAGCTGAGTTCTCCTTAAAAGTCAGACAAATTCAACAACAAAGTAAATGGTAACAGAATCATACTTATCAATAATTACCTTAAATGCAATTAGGTTAAATGCTCCAACCAAAAGACAAAGACTGGCATAATGGTTACAAAAACAACACCCTTATATATGCTTTCTACAAGAGTCCCACCTCAAACCCAGGGACATATACAGACTGAAAGTGAAGCTGGAAAAAGATATTTCATGCAAATGGAGACCAAAAGAAAGCAGGAGTAGCAATACTCATATCAGATAAAATAGTCTTTGAAATAAAGAAAGTGACAAGAAACAAAGAAGGACACTACATAATGATCAAAGGATCAATCGAAGAAGAAGATATAACATTTCAAGTATATATGCACCCAACATAGGAGCATCTCAACATGTAAGACAAATACTAACAAGTATGAAAGGGGAAATTAACAGTAACACAATAACAGTGGAGGACTTTAATGCCCCATTCACACCTATGGATAGATCAACCAAACAGAAAATTAGCAAGGAAACACAAACTTTAAGTGATACAATGGACCAGTTAGACCTTTTGATATCTATGGGGCATTTCACCCAAAAACAATGGATTTCACCTTTTTATGAAGTGCACATAGAACATTTTCCAGGATAGATCACATCCTGGGCCATAAATCTAGTGTTGGTAAATTTTTAAAAATTGAAATCATTTCAAGCATTTTTTCTGATCAACATGCATTAAGATTAGATGCCAACTACAGGGGGAAAAAACCATTAAAAATATCAACATATGGAGGCTAAACAACACACTTCTGAATAAACAACAGATCACAGAAGAAATCAAAAAGGAAATCAAAATACGCATAGAAACAAATGAAAATGAAAACATGACAACCCAAAACTTATGGGATTCAGTAAAAGCAGTGCTAAGATAAGATGGAGGTTCACAGCAATACAAGACTACCTCAAGAAACAAGTTCAGTTCAGCTCAGTCACTCAGTTGTGTCCAACTCTTTGCAACCCCATGAACCGCAGAATGCCAGGCCTCCCTGTCCATCACCAACTCCCAGAGTTTACTCAAACTCATGTCCATCGAGTCAGTGATGCCATCCAACCATCTCATCTTCTGTTGTCCCCTTCTCCTCCTGCCTTCAATCTTTCCCAATATCAGGGTCTTTTCCAATGAGTCAACTCTTCACATGAGGTGGCCAAAGTATTGGAGTTTCAGCTTCAGCAGCAGTCCTTCCAATGAACAATCGGGACTGATCTCCTTTAGGATGGACTGGTTGGATCTCCCTGCAGTCTAAGGGACTCTCAAGCGTCTTCTCCAACACCACAGTTCAAAAGCATCAATTCTTCGGTGCTCAGATTTCTTCACAGTCCAAATCTCACATCCATACATGACCACTGGAAAAACCATAGTCTTGACTAGATGGACCTTTGTTGGCAAAGTAATGTCTCTGCTTTTTAATATGCTATCTAGGTTGGTCATAACTTTCCTTCCAAGGAGTAAGCGTCTTCTAATTTCATGGCTGCAATCACCATCTGCAGTGATTTTGGAACCCAAAGAAATAAAGTCTGACACTGTTTCCACTGTTTCCCATCTATATGCAATGAAGTGATGGGACCAGATGCCATGATCTTAGTTTTCTGAATGTTGAGCTTTAAGCCAACTTTTTCACTCTCCTCTTTCACTTTCATCAAGAGGCTTTAACATCAAATAAACAACCTAACTTTATACCTAACCAGCTAGAAAAAAGAAAAAAAGAATCCAAAAGTTAGTAGAAGGAAAAAAATTGTAAAAATCAAAGCAGAAACAAATGGGGGAAAAAATAAAGAAGACTATGGCAAAAATTAACAAAACTAAATGTTGGTCCTTTGAGAAGATAAATAAAATAGACAAACTATTAGCCAGACTTGTCAAGAAAAAAATAGGAGAAGAATCAAATCAATAAAATTAGAAATTAAAATGGAGAAATCACAACAGACAACCCAAAAATACAAAAGATCATAAGAGACTACTGTGAGCAATTACATGCCAATAAAGTGGACATCTTGGAAGAAATGTACAAATTCTAAGAAAAGTATAACCTTCCAAAACTGAACCAGGAAGAAACAGAAAATCTTAACAGACCCATCACAAGCACAGAAATCGAAACTGTAACCAAAAATCTTCCAACAAACAAAAGTCCAGGACCAGATGGC
Source organism: Muntiacus reevesi (assembly GCF_963930625.1). Lineage (NCBI taxonomy): Eukaryota > Metazoa > Chordata > Mammalia > Artiodactyla > Cervidae > Muntiacus > Muntiacus reevesi. The sequence goes on along the minus strand of NC_089249.1, from coordinate 42,295,531 downwards.
TTCACAGGTGAATTCTACCAAAAATTTAGAGAAGAGCTAACACCTATCCTACTCAAATTCTTCCAGAAAATTGCAGAGGAAGGTAAACTGCCAAACTCATTCTATGAGGCCAACATTACCCTAACACCAAAACCAGACAAAGATGCAACAAAAAAAGAAAACTACAAGCCAATATCACTGATAAACATAGATGCAAAAATTCTCATCAAAATTCTAGCCAACAGAATCCAACAACATATCAAAAAGATCATACATCATGACCAAATGGACTTTACCCCAGGGATGCGAGGATTCTTCAATATTTGCAAATCAATGTGATACACCATATTAATAAATTGAAAGATAAAAACCATATGATTATCTCAATAGATGCAGAGAAAACCTTTGACAGAATTCAACACCCAACCTCCAAAAAAACAGGCATAAAAGGAACATACCTCAACATAACAAAAGCCATATATGACAAACCCACTGCAAACATTATCCTCAATGGCGAAAAATTGAAAGTATTTCCTCTAAAATCAGGAACAAGATAAGGGTGCCCACTCTCACTAATACTATTCAACATAGTTTTGGAAGTTTTAGCCACAGCAATCAGAGAAGAAAAAGAAATAAAAGGAATTCAGATTCAAAAAGAAGTAAAACTCTCACTGTGTGCAGATGACATGATCCTCTACATAGAAAACCTTAAAGACACCAGCAGAAAATGACTAGAGCTAATCAATGAATATAGTAAAGTTGCAGGATATAAAATTAATACACAGAAATCCTTTGCATTCCTATACACTAACAATGAGAAAACAGAAAGAGAAGTTAAGGAAACAGTCTCATTCACCATTGCAACAAAAACAATAAAATATTTAGGAATAAATCTACCTAGAGAAACAAAAGACCAAACTATAAAACAATGATGGAAGAAATCAAAGATGACACAAATAGATGGAGACATATACCAAGTTCGTGGATTGGAAGAATCAATATAGTGAAAATGAGTACACTATCCAAAGCAATCTATAGATTCAGTGCAATCCCTATCAAGCTACCAACAGTATTTTTCACAGAACTAGAGCAAATAATTTCACAAGTTGTATGGAAACACAAAAAAACTCAAAGAGCCAAAGCTATCTTGAGAGAAAAGAATGGAACTGGAGAAATCAACTTGCCTGCCTTCAGGCTATACTACAAAGCAACAGTCATCAAGACAGTATGATACTGGCACAAAGACAGAAACATAGATCAATGGAACAAAATAGAAAGCCCAGAGATAAATCCATGCACCTATGGACACCTTATCTTTGACTAAGGAGGCAAGAATATACAATAGAGAAAGGACGATCTCTTTAACAAGTGGTGCTGGGAAAACTGGTCAACCACTTGTAAAAGAATGAAACTAGAACACTTTCTAACACCATACACAAAAATAAACTCAAAATGGATTAAAGATCTAAAGATCTAAGACCAGAAACTATAAAACTCCTAGAGGAAAACATAGGCAGAACACTCTCTGACATAAATCACAGCAAGATTCTCTATGACCCACCTGCCAGAATAATGGAAATAAAAACAAAAATAAGCAAATGGGACCTAATTAAACTTAAAAGCTTTTGAACAATGAAAGAAACTATAAGCAAGGTGAAAAGGCAGCCTTCAGGATGGGAGAAAATAATTGCAAATGAAACAACTGACAAAGAATTAATCTCAAAAACATACAAGCAACTCATGCAGCTCAATACCAGAAAAACAAATGACCCGTCAAAAAGTGGGCCAAAAAACTAAACAGACATTTCTCCAAAGAAGACATACAGATGGTTAACGAACACTTGAAAAGATGCTCAACATCACTCATTATCAGAGAAATGCAAATCAAAACCACAACGAGGTACCATTACACGCCAGTCAGGATGGCTGCTATCCAAAAGTCTACAAGCAATAAATGCTGGAGAGGTAGTGGAGAAAAGGGAACCCTCTTACACTGTTGGTGGGAATGCAAACTAGTACAGCCACTATGGAGAACAATGTGGAGATTCCTTAAAAAACTGGAAACAGAACTGCCGTATGACCCAGCAATCCCGCTGCTGGGCATACACACTGAGGAAACCAGAATTGAATGTACCCCAATGTTCACTGCAGCACTGTTTACAATAGCCAGGACATGGAAGCAACCTAGATGCCCATCAGCAGACGAATGGATAAGAAAGCATTGGTACATATACACAATGGAATATTACTCAGCTATAAAAAAAAGAGTACATTTGAGTCAGTTCTACTGAGGTGGATGAAACGGGAGACTATTATACAGAGTGAAGTAAGTCAATACAGTATGTTAACACATATATATGCAACTTAGAAAGACGGTAATCACAACCCTATATGCAAGACAGCAAGAAAGACATAGATGTAAAGAAGAGGCTTTTGGACTATGTGGGAGAAGGTGAGGGTGGGATGATTTGAGAGAAAAACATTGAAACATGTATATTATGTAACATGTATATGTAAAATCGATGACCAGAGCAAGTTCCATGCATGAAGCAGGGCACACAAAGCCCATGCTCTGGGACAACCCAGAGGGATGGGGTGAGGAGGGTGGTGGGAGGGGACTTCAGGATGCAGGACACATGTACACCCATGGCTGATTCATGTTGATGTATGGCAAAAACCACCACAATATTGTAAAATAATTAGCCTCCAATTAAAGTAAATAATTAATTTTCTTTTAAAAGTCAGACAAGTTCATTTACAAACAAGCAGAAAGCTTCATGAAAATGCAATAACCAACAAGGACCTACTGCATAGTACAGGAAACTCTGCTTAATGTTATATGGCAGGCTGGATGGGAGAGTAATTTGAGGGAGAATGGATACATGTATATATATGGATGGCTGAGTCCCTTTGCTGTCCACCTGAAATTATCACAACATTGCTAATCAGCTATACTCCAACACAAAATAAGTTTAAAAAAAATTAAGTAGTTTTTGAGAAAAAGAAAGGAAAAAGAAAATTCAGAAAACTGTTACTCAAAATTCCAGGGACTATTGTTTTCACCAAATCACCTATGAACTCCACACAGATAATATCTAGAAAGGAAAACCAAAGCCATTTTTTTAAGCTATTTTGTTTTTTCAAAAGCAAATATTTCCCTGGCATAAGTTAGTAGAGTAAACACAGATTTTTCCTTCCCTCCCTGATGAAAACACAGGTGACCGAATAGATTTACATACTTGAAGAAGACCTGGCAACCATCTCACTCTAATTTCAAGAATATTATTTATTTGGACTGAGGTCTCCTTTCTAAGAAAAAACTCTTTGTGTCTTGAATAAGCATGTGTTGATACATTAGAAAAACCAAAAAAAAAAAACTCAAGCTAAGACTGTGGCACTATAGAAAGAGTTATCCTTTTATTTCATTATTTCCTTGATTGTTCTTTGCTTGTGGTTATGTCTCAGGAACTATTTCATTAACATAAAAATGCAAAGCTTTACCAAGGAATGTAATTTTATAATTATTTCATTGAGGTGCTTTTCCACATCAATCTAATTCAAGCCTGCAAACACTGATGGAGAGCCTTCCAGTGTGCTGGGCCCTAATGAATACAAAGATGAAGATTAATATGAGTTAAGGTGATAAATGCTGCTTTGGTGATAAGATCAAAATGTTGAGAGAACAGAGGAAGGAGCAATTAATCCTGCCTGGGCCAACTGGGAAAAGAAAAGTAGATTCAGAGTGAGGTTGGTGGCTTTCAAGAGCTCCAGGGAGCAGTCTCTGGGTATTTTCTGGGACAGCAGGGTGCTGGGGGGCAGGGCGCCCAGCGCCCACTGCTACTTCAATCCAAGTATATCTCCTTCCATCTGGTTTCTGGGTTGGAAGTCTGTGTTAGACTTCTCTGACAAAATGCTTGTCTTTTGAAAAGGAATTTTTTAAAACTACTAAAACAAGATGCCCTTTGATCTGAGCTTTCAAGGTTATAGAATTTATCCAAATAGAGATGAAATGCAGTGGTTTCAGCTCCCTTCAGATGTTCAAATTCCCAAGCCCAACTATTTAACCCTAACCTTTCTCCCAGCTCTAGTATTCCTCTTCAATCCTCTATCCTAGTCTATCCTCTATACTCTCTACCACATCCTAGAACTATCAATGGCTCCCCACTGCCTACCAGATAAAGTCTGGTCTCCTGACATGGCCTATGAAATCCTCCCTAATCAGGCTCTAAATGTCTTCCATCACCCATTTTCTCCACTTATCCAAAGATATTGTTGAAGACAGTTCTCCACAGGTTTTCCATGTTTCTGTATTTTCTGCAAATGGAGGCATTCACACATGTTGTCCCAGAGTATCTCTCCAAGAATGTTTGTAAAGTGAGCAACCTTGGAAAACAGCGACAATGATTCTTCCCAGAGTGGAAGGAAAGTCTGCTTGCTTTCCAGTAAAGATAATATCTCCAGATGAATGAAGAAGATGCGGTGCACAAATACAATGAAATATTACTCAGCCATAAAAAAAAGGAATGAAATTGGGTCATCTGTAGAGACATGGATAGACCTAGAGTCTGTCATACAGAGTGAAGTAAATCAGAAAGAGAGCAGCAAATACATTAATGCATGTATGTGGAATTAGAAAAATGATATAGATAAATCTATTTCCAGGGCAAGAGTAGACATGCAGACACAGAGAACAGACATGTGGACATAGGTGGGGTTGGGTGGGGGGGGGGTGTGGGGAGAGAGGATGGGATGAATTGGGAGAGTAGCGCTGACATATACACACGACCATGTGTACAACAGATAGCTGGTGGGAAGCTGCCGTATAACACAGGGAGCTCAGCCCGGTGCTCTGTGATGACCAACAGGGGTAGGAGGGAGGCCCCCCAAGAGGAAGGGGATATATGTACACATATAGCTGATTCACTTCATTGTACCACAGAAACTAACACAACATCATAAAGCAACTATATCCCATTCAAAAAACAAACAAAAAAAGACAGTATGTCCTTTCAGGACAAAGTTTGGGCAGGTTGGTTGTAGTTCATTATAAAAGACTTGGGTTTCCCAAGCTTGAGGTTCCTTGGCTGTCACACACACCCACCGGGTGCAGCATCCATCTGGACCTGGAGGAAAGTGCAAAGCTGCCAACCACATCCCCAGAAGGATCGAGAGTTGGGCTATTACTATCAGTAAGTCCACCCAATGACCACCAGAGCACATTGGTCTCCATTCACGTGAGATGACTGGTCTTCATGCAAACCTGCTAAACTCTCTGGGGTCTGTGTGTCTGGATTTGCAATTTCTTCTTCCCAGAACATGCTGCTGCTTCTGATTTCTTCACCTCTCCCATACCTCTTACTACCTGGGAAATTCCCACAATTTTTCAACACCCAGCCCAAATATCACGTTTTTTAAATGCTTTTTCTAACCCCCTCACCCAGAAAAATCTCTCTCTTCTTTATACTTCCCTAGCACTCTGTATATAGGTCTATCAAGACAATGAACACATTGTTTCATACTGACTCATGAATTTAAGGTCTTCCATAAACCAAGATCTCCCGAGCAGAGAAGATGGAGATAAGTCTATCTTCTGAAAGATCATAAAAAGATGATTTTTTTATCTTTATACAAATCTATTATTTTTATTAAAATATTTCCAAGGACTTCTATTACTTAAGATTAAAAACAAAAACAAAATCCTTAACACATCTACAAAGCCCACAAAATCTAGCCACCACCAGCCTTCAAACCCCACACCTTTGCCTCTGCCTGAAATCCCCTTGTTTCCCGATCCCCAAGCCTTGTCTAATTAACCCTACCTCATCCTTCAGATGAGCAGAAGCATGGCTTCCTCAGGTAAGTCTTCCTGCCACCCACCCCCAGCCTAGAGCAAATCCCCCCCTTGTCCCCATTATAAGACCTCATGGTGCTATGGACTTTCCCATCATAGCACTTGATGTAGCTAGTGTTTCACAGTTATTTGACCATTTTACTGTGTTTCATCCACTCTTGACCTGAAGATGTGAGTTCACAAAGGCAGGAACCTTGCCTGATTTTGCCCACCACTGGATCTCTAGCACTTTTGGTATATTGTCTGTCACGTGATAGGATTCAACAAATACAGGGTGAGTGAATAAGTGAATGAGTGAATATAATGAGACATTCAATGTATGTGGACTGTATTGAAGAATTCTAAGCAGAGGGGACAACAGTAAAGAAAAAAAAAAAGAGGTGTACAGCCTGCAGGAAAAAACTCTTTTTGAATGAAAAGAATAGCAAGGGATACAAACCAAACTTTTCATAAATCCTCCATTGTTTTCATCTCAGTTTAGAATCTGAATTCTGAACAATCAACTCAGCAGACACTGAATTTCCCGGAGAGCTTAAGGATTTAATCTCATCATTTTGCAACTTCTGTCTCTAGGTATAGTTTATATCTAATTCTTTAAACAAAAAGAGATCTTCAAAGCCTGTCACTGTCATTATCTAACATTTACTTGATGATTTACCACTTACAAAGCATATTCTCTTATGCTGCTCTGTCACTGTCATTATCTAACATTTACTTGATGATTTACCACTTACAAAGCATATTCTCTCTGCTGCTGCTGCTAAGTCACTTCAGTCAAATCCGACTCTGTGCAACCCCATAGATGGCAGCCCACCAGGCTTCCCCATTCCTGGGATTCTCAAGGCAAGAACACTGGAGTGGGTTGCCATTTCCTTCTCCAATGTGTGAAAGTGGAAAGTGAAAGTGAAGTCGCTCAGTCGTGTCCGACTCATAGCGACCGGATGAACTGCAGCCTACTAGGCTCCTCCATCCATGGGATTTTCCAGGAAAGAGTACTGGAGTGGGGTGCCATTGCCTTCTCTGATATTTTACACTAAACAACCCTAATAATCAAGATTAAAGTCATAGGCTCTGACTTTGATATCTTTATGGGATAACCTTTGGCTATATTTGTGTAATAACTGTATGACAGATGAGGCAGAAAAGAGCCCCCTCCCCCCCACCAAAGGCAAGAAGAGTAGACAGCAGAGACACGGGGAGGAAGATCAGAGAACAAAGAATCAAAAGGGGACAGGATATAACCTATAATCATGCGGGGGTGGTCCATGCAGTTGACTGACTGCTTGTGTCCCCTCTAAATTCTTAGATCAAAACCCTAGCTCCCAATGTGAAAGTATTAGAAAGTGGAGTCTTTGGGAGATAATTAGCTCGTGAGGGTGGCCCCTCATGAATGAGGTTAGTGCCCTTGCAAGAGAGATGCCCCTCCCCCCAGAGAGTTCTCTTGCCTTCTTTCTGCCCTTTGAGAGCACAGAGAAAAACCCACAGTCTGGAACTCAGAACCACGCTCTCACTGGAACCCAATCAAGCTGGCAACCTGACCTTGGGCTCCCAGTCTCCAGAACTGGGAGAAATAAGTGTTCATTGTTTAAGCCACCTGGTCTACAATAATTGGTTATAGCAGACTGAACTAAGACAGCCCGCAAAGTAGGGAAGAGGGGGCGGTGATCTTTGAAGTTGGCATCAGTGAGTTGTAGGGAGTAGAAACAAACAACTGTGTGGGATAAGAAATGAGTGGACATCTTATTAAAGGGACAAGTCTTAGAGGGGCAAGTCCCTGAGGTAGGAAAGACATAGAGTCTATAGTGAGTTTATAGGGACAAGAACTTGTCAATAGGAACACAAACGATAGTTTTAGGTGGTGGTGGGGTTGTTTAGTCACTCTTTCATGTATGACTCTTTGTAACCCCATGGACTGTAGCCCGCCAGGCTCCTCTGTCCATGGGATTTCCCAGGCAAGAATACTGGAGTGGATTGTCATTTCCTTTTCCAGGGGATCTTCCCAACCCAGGGATTGAACCAGGGTCTCCTCCATTGACGGGCAGATTCTTTACTCCTGAGCCACCAGAGAAGCCCATAGTTTCAGGTGTTCATGCCGTTAAAAGATTTCTTATATGGGTGGATGGGAGTTGGAAGGTTTTACTTAGAATTGTAAATTCTAGAGATAAGGTAAAAGGTCACAGAAAATGGGAATTATTTATTACTGTTTGCCTTTCTGGGGATGGGTAGTTGGGGAAATGAGCAACCTGAGAGTGTGTAGGTGAGAATACAGGTGGAGGGTGGAGGACACAACAGGATCTGAACAGGCTGGCAAGCTGTGAAATAGACAATAAACGTCCTACTCATTTCACTGAGATACACACCATCCCCTGATGCTCCCAGGAGCTCTGAGCCACTCGTGGGAGGCTTGAGGAGACTTCAGAGCCCGAGCTGCCAATAGAGGGCCCCCGTGATCCTGGCTGGCATGGAGGCAACCCTACTCCCCCAGTGGAGAGCCTCCAGCGTGGCCAACCCAGGGAACAGTACAACCTTCCAGCCCCTGGCAAACACCTGGACGTTCTCCCTGACTTTTCTCTCACTTTCCACCCCATGTCAGATTGATTAGATGCTCTTACATCTCTCAAATCTACCCACCTCTAGCTATGCCCACAACCTTAACACAGTTCAGGAAACCAGTCTTGAAGCAGGTTCAAACTTCCTCATCCACCTGGCTCCATTCCCATCTGTTTCTCATGCTCCAAAACTGCTCACAGTCCCGCCTCTGACTACTCCTTGTGAGCTCCCTTTGACCCGCAGGATAAAGTCCAAAGTTCCTAGCATGTCTTCAATACCCCTGGTGAGCTGGCCTCTGGTCCTACTTCCAGGACTGGGCCCCTCACCCGGCTTTTGCAGCCAGACCGAACTACCTGAATCCCACCCAGGAGTCTTGCTATTTTTCACTCCTGGACTCGGAAAATGCTTCTTGCTTTCCCTGGAAATCCTCTTAACCTCACCTTCACTCCATCCTGATTCCACCTGGTCAATTCCTACTTTTGACATCTCAGCTGTGATCTTCTCCATTTTACAAAATCGCCCCAACTCTCTCTGGACCGGTTAAATTGCCCTGTCTATGTGCTCCCATAGCAACTTGTATTTGCCAAAATCAGAGCATATGATGCTCTATGTTGTCAGGTTTTTGTTTTATTTAAGTTTATCTGTATCTCTATCTAGATCAGTGACTCTCTACTCTGCATATTAGAATCACCTAGAGACCTTAATTAAAAAAAAACATGAATGTCAGTTAAACAAGAAATTCTTAAGATGGGTCTGGACATAGATGTTTTGTTTTTGTTGTTCAGTCGCTAAGTCGTGTCTGATTCTTTGCAACCCCATGGACTATAGCACACCAGGCTTCCCTGCCCTTCACTATCTCCCAGAGTGCTCAAACACGTCTATTGAGTTGATAATGCCATCCAACCCTCTCATCCTGCCCTCGATCTTTCCCAGCAACAGGATATTTTCCAATGAGTTGGCTCTTTGCATCAGGTGGCCAAAGTACTGGCCCTTCAGAATCTGTCCTTCCAATGAACATCCAGGGTGTTTTGTAAGTTTCTCCAAATAATCCTAATGGGTAGCACCCACCAGAATGTCACACTCAGATGTTGTTAGCTAGGCACCACTGAGTGAACCGTAATTCTTTGCTCTCAGAGAACATGCCAGATCAGTATCTGCTCCCCAGCGCCCAGCAGAGGAGACAACTCTCAGTGTTTGTCACCCAAACAAATCTTTGATCACTCCACTTGGGTCTGCAGGGTGGAAGCTCTGCTGAGCTGGTGTGGAGAAGAAGAGGTAGGTCTTGGAGGAGATCCTTCCCCTTCAAGATCAAGTGAGTTGCGGTGGAAATCAGTCTCTTCAGCTTGTTCTGGTACAAAATCACACTCATATACAAGTCTGTCCTATTAGGAAAGCTTTGAGGTCAAATGGCAATATAGTTCCCTGCACGGAGACGGTACCCTTGGAAGGACGAGTTTACTTTTCTTAGCTCTTCAGATGTCACTGCCTCTTCAGAGAAGGCAGACGGATGGGTGAAATGAAGCTCCATGAGTGGCCCACACTGCCATCCTCTCTAGCACAGCACAGAGCACAAACCCACAGATGACTCACCAAGAACCCTCAGCATCACAGCAGGGGACACAGACCCCCACTTTCCTGCCTCCCAGAGTAGGGCTTGCCCACTGTACCATCCTGCCTCCCAGTGTTGATGGAGACACACCTGCAGGGCAGGAATCTACCCAGAAAGGTGGCAGAGAGCCAGAGGAGGAAGAGGAGTTTGCACCTAAGTGACTCTTAATAAAAACAGGATCATGTTAGTTCCTCCTAAGGGAGGTAGCTGGAGATTTTATCAGGGAACCTATGGTCCTAATTAACTTCCCAGGTGGTGCTAATGGTAAAGAATCCGCCTGCCAATGCAGAAGATGTAAGAGATGTGGGTTCGATCCCTGAGTCAGAAAGATCCCCTGGAGGAGGGCATGACAACCCATTGCAATATTCTTGCCTGGAGAATCCTATGGACAGAGGAGCCTGGCAGACTACAGTCCATGGCGTCACAGAGTCGGGCATGACGGAAGCAACTTAGCTCGCACACATGGTCCTAAATAATACTGGAAGATAGATGTCTCTTAACTGGCCTGATCACACTGACTGGCCTCCCCCACACCACTCCCCTGGGGGGGGTCACAGTTAGAATCCTGGGGCTCCCTTCCCTGCCCAATGGGTGTGACCGAGGCCAGAGAAGCAGGCAACTTGCTGTATAGACAACTAGATGTCTGTGGGACAGAATGGCTTCGGCAAGGACATAAATCCTGACTCAAACCCTGCCTGGCTCTGACCCTAAGCAGCTCTTGACCCTGAGCAAGTAAAGATCATGAGTCTGGACTGTTTACCTCTTAACAATGTCAGGCTTTATCATTGTTGTCAACGCTGTTATTTTTGTTTTTACAAGGAAGCCACTTTGCAGCTGCACTGAAAGTCCCTCATCCCAAAAGGGTAACAACAAACTACAAAAATGGAGAAGAACTAGTGACCCAGCAAAGCTGCAAGTGAAACCAAACACAGCATCTCGCTGTGGTTTGTGGTGTTGAATGCTCTTCCTCTGTTGATCATCGGGGAGGAGGTCAATGACCTTCCAAGGACCATCCGGGCTCCCTTCAAAGTCCCACTCTGACCAGGTGGCCCCGGGATTGGCCACCCCCAGCTGATGCTGTGGCTCAGAGCGCCTGGGACCTTGGGCAGGCATCCATACATTTCCTGCCTGCCTGTCCCCACACGCAACGGCTCCTGTGAAAGCGGAACCAAGGGCCATCCAGAATCCTTCCATGAGCAGCCAGGCCCCGAACGTTCTCTGCCACTTCTGTTCACAGTCAGCAGAGAAACGAGTGGATGGAGGGGTCCTTGAGCCACTGACCACCTCGGCCATCAGAAAATAGAGATGGTGCTCCTTTAAGATGAAGGTGGTGGGTAGCCACCCATCTTCCCTAAACACAGACTCGCCTTGTTCTTCCATTTCTGGCTCAGTGATAAAAACGTTAAATGTCATTTCCTGTATCAGTGGTTAACCACGAGATGCTGGATCAGAGATTTACCAGAAGTGCTGAAGTTAAGGAAAAAAAAAAAAGAAAACAACCCTGCTGTTTTCAATAACCCTTTCTTGCACCCTGTGGGAACTATTTAACCTTTCTGGTAGGTGGGAGGGGAGTGGGGGACAGGAACGGGTTGCTGGATTTGGCCTGAGCAATAAACTTCGGATTAGATTGGCCAAAGGCTTCCTCGTGCCGCAGACAGGAAGTAGATGGAGGCATGATTTCACCGTCCTGCGTTCCTCCCCAGAGACTGAGTGTGTGTGCAGGGAAAGTGGGAGAAGACAGGAGGAACAGTCTTCCACGAGCATTCAGCGCCCACCTCTCTCTCAGGACATCCGTGGTCATTTGGTTTTATTCACCCGATGTTTTCGTGGAGGACTGCGGCTCTGGTTACTTTTTTCCCCAGCTTCCTGCAGCATCATCCAGTGACAAGGAGGCATCGCAGCGTCCCGAGAGAGAGGTACTCCCAAGACACTTCTGCACACGAGCAGCTCTGGTCTTAAGGATAGAGAGCCCAGCTTGATTCTGTGCTGTGTCTTCTTGGATTTCTCCATCATCTTCTCCATTTGTGGGTTAGATCTCTGGTTCGGGAAGATCCCCTGGAGGAGGGCATGGCAACCCACTCCAGTATTATTGCCTGGAAAATCCTATGGGCAAAGAAGCCTGGCGGGCTACAGTCCATGGGGTCGCAAAGAGTGGGACACGACTGAGCATGGTTCTCCATTCAATGAATTAAGTGCTTGGAAGGTGCAGCAGGGGAGGTTTGGCTCGGCCCCATGAAGATGTAGATGACTCACAACTTTGCTCGAAACCCCTCCACTCTGCTGGACACTGTGCGCTGGAGTGACCTCCATGGGGACAACACACAAAGCCCTCCTGGGCTCCTCCCTGCTGCCCCCCAGGCACCCCTCTCAGTCTGGGCAGAACACACTAAAGAGCTCACTTTGCTCCAGCAAAAGCATTTCCTCCCCCAACGCCCTCTAGAAAGTTCTGCGCACACACCAAGCAACCCCAGGGCTTCATGTCCATCTGGGGGGACCAACAGTCCAGCTCTGCCTGGGACTAAAGGGATTCAGAGGAGGCGGGGCTTTTGTTTTTAAAACTAGGAAAGTCCCTGGCAAATCTGAATGAGTTGCTCCAAGAGAAGTGTACATACACGCGTGCTAAGTCGCTTCAGTCCTGAGACTCTTTGTGACCCTCTAGGCCATAGCCTGCCAGGCTCCTCTGTCCATTGGATTCTCCAGGCAAGAATACTGGAGTGGGTTGCCATACCCTCCTCCAGGGGGTCTTCCCGACACAGGGATTGAACCCAGGTTTCTCATGTCTCCTGTACTGGCAGGCAGGTTCTTTACCACTAGGGACAGTGTGTGACAGGGAAATAGGCATGCTGCTTTTTAGCTGAAACTGAACATTTAGAACGGGATCCAGCCAGGTCAAACGAAAAAGGGATGTCATGGCGGTGTAAGAGTTCCTTGAGGAAAATGATGTCTCACTATTCCCCACCACCCCAGCACATTCAGCAGCTACTCGTGGAAATCTGAAATCAAAGTCAGAATTGGGAGGGAGGGCTTCCCTGGTGGTACAACTGTTAAGAATCTGCCTTGCAATGCAGGGGACACAGGTTCGACCCCTGATCCAGGAAGATTTCACACATCATGGGGCAACTGTGCCTGTGTACCATAACTATTGAGATTGTGTTCTAGAGCCTGGAAGCTGCAACTACTGAAGCCCAAACACCCTAGAGCCTGTGCTCCACAATAAGAGAAGCCACCGCAATGAGAAGTCCACTCTCTGCAACAAGAGAAAGCCTGCACGCAGCAATGAAGAATCGGCACAGCAAAAAATAAGTAAATAAAAACAAAACAGAAGAGTAAATGTATTTTTTTAAGTAAAAATTATATATTGGGCTTCCCTCCTGGTTCATCGGTTAAGAATCTGCCTGCCAATGCAGGGGACACAGGTTTGATCCCTGGTTCAGAAAGATCCTACACGCCAGTTAAGCCCATACATCAAACTACTGAGGCCCAAGTGCCTAAAACCTGTGCTCTGCAAGAAGAAAAGCCATGGCAATGAGAAGCCCAGCACCACGACTAGACAATGCCTGTTCACAGCAACAAAGACACAGCACAGCCATAAGTAATTTTTCTTTTAAATTATATATTGATAATATATATTATTACATTAAAATTATAAAGAACTGGAAGGGGAAAGATTCTGGAGGAAAATATATTCCACCAAAGTTCTTGGAAGTCGATGAAACTCAAACCCACTTTCCTTTTCATAATCTTGGGTGAAAGCACCCTCACCCCCGAGAAAGATACAAAACTCAGAGCACTGTCTCCTCAGCCGACCTCTGTCCCACCCCCCCTGTTAGTTCCCCCCACCCCAGGCTTTCAACAAGCCCTGATTTTTCTCCCACCTTCTCTCTCTGGCTGCTGCTACCTGAGCTCAGCTTCCAGGGTCCCTTGGTTACCGCTTCCATCTCCCTCAAGCTCTATTCCATCCACTCCCTGACCTGTTCTACTTTGTCCTCTTTGCTAATTTTTTTTTCCACTGCACTTCACCTGTTTTTGAGGGAGTAGACTGTTCTAGCTCTTCTCTGCTACTCGCAGGCTATCTCTCGTCGCAAAAAGGAGCTTCTCAGTGTAGAGGCGTCTCTTGCTATGGAGCACGGGCTCTAGGGGGTGAGGGTTCAGACGCTGTGTCTCCCTGGCTCCAGAGCACAGGCTTAGCAGTTGTGGTTCATGGGCTTAGCTGTCCCACAGCATGTGGGACCTTCCCAGACCCAGGATCAAATCCGTGTTTCCTGCATTGGAAGGCAGATTCTTGACCACTGAGCCACCAGGGAAGCTTTTTTAAAAATTTTGTTAAAATTAAATTCGAGAAACATTATTCAGTACCTAGATCAGGAATGATGCCACAGATGTCATTCTCTGGATTTCATACGACTTTGGACATTTCTCACGGGCGACTTTCTAAATGAAATCACCTGCGATGTCTTCTCCACAGAATATCTCCCTGACATTTCCAGGCAAAGACAAGCCCTTCCCCGCAGCATGCTGGTTAATTCATATTGCCCTTGAGCCCTCATCACATTGCTGAGATTACTGAGATTATATTGCCATCACATCTACCAGCTGTGAACCCCTGGTGACTTATTTATCTTGTTTCCCCAGAGTCAATTCCAGACCTTGATAGATTGTAGCCATTAAATAAGAACAGAAAATGAGATGGTCAGAGTTAAGAAAGGAAAATATCATCTGGGTGTTTTGTATACTTAGATGGGTCTAGCCATTTGAAAAGATAAAATTCAAAGGCTCTTGATCATGGTTAGATCAACCTAGTAAGTCTCTAGCGGAGACCAAAGGTCTCTCCCCACCTTCAGCCACATCCTAACCAATGGTTTTATAAACATCCTGGATGAAGGTATAAAGAGCATTTGAAACAGATTAGCAGAAAAACTAACTGCTGTGAGGGACCACTAATACATACATGTTAGAATAATGTTGCAAAATTATCTCAGCTTTGATCAATAGACCCAAACTAAGAAGATAAAAACTCACACGAATAAATGTAAACAGTACCCGCCCCCGTAGTGACCTTATCCACTAGTCGATGACGCGGATCTGGTTTAGCAGCAGCTCAGATGAAAAACTTCTAGCAATTCTCACAGCCTTTGAGGGAGGAGAGAACCCAGCAACTCTCCAATATGGAGATTCTCAAGGTTTTTTTTAAGCAACAGAACATTGTCATTGATTAGAATTTCACACAGAGGCCAAGGAAAGAGATGTTTGAAAGGTACTGCTCTGAGGAGGCATAGACAAGTAGGCCATCACCTCTTGCTCCCACCTTAGGAAGGCCCCCTAAGGCATCTACCCAAGATTCTAGGCTCCGCTGAGCACTCTTTGAAACAACTGATCGGAATCATCTCTTTGCTCAAAGGTGAAGTCTTGGTAAATTCTACACAGCTAGCTAGTGTCAGAACTCCTTCAATCCTTTACCCAGCTTTATATTTGCTTGCTTTTAGTTTTTATTGTTTGTGTCCCTCTCTGGCATTATATTATCCATTTGCCCATTTGTTCATAACCCGCCCCCTCGCTAGAGGTCCGCTGTCTGTTCTGCTCACAGGTGACCCCTGTGCACAGTACAGGTGGGAGTAAACACTTTTGGGGAAGATGAATGAAAGAGCAGGAGAAGAACCCAGATGCCTTGACTCCCACCCACTACCACTCTCCCAGTGGTGTGTCCCAAAGAGCAACAACACAAGTCAAGGTCATTAGGCTGCATAAGAAAGTGGTGTGCACAGTACAGGTGGGAGTAAACACTTTTGGGGAAGATGAATGAAAGAGCAAGAGAAGAACCCAGATGCCTTGACTCCCACCCAGTACCACTCTCCCAGTGGTGTGTCCCAAAGAGCAACAACACAAGTCAAGGTCATTAGGCTGCATAAGAAAGTGATGTCCTCCCAATGTAAAAGTGGGCAGAGGACCTAAATAGTCCTTTCTCCAAAAGAGATATACAGATGGCTAATGATCACATGAAAAGAAACTCATCACCCATTATTAGAGAAATACAAAATTAAAACTACAATAAGGTATCACGTCATACCAGTCAGAAACAGTTCAGTTAGTCAGTTCAGTCGCTCATTCGTGTCCGACTCTTTGCAACCCCATGGACTGCAGCATGCCAGGCCTCCCTGTCCATCACCAACTCCCAGAGCTTACTCAAACTCATGCCCGTTGAGTCAGTGATGCCACCCAACCATCTCATTCTCTGTCGTCCCCGTCTCCTCCGGCCTTCAATCTTTCCCAGCATTTGGGTCTTTTCAAATGAATCAGTTCTTCACATCAAGTGGCCAAAGTATTGGAGTTTCAGCTTCAACATCAGTCCTTCCAATGAACATTCAGGACTGATTTCCTTTAGGATGGATCTCCTTGCAATCCAAGGGACTCAAGAGTCTTCTCCAACACCACACTTCAAAAGCATCAATTCTTTGGAGCTGAGTTTTCTTTACAGTTCAACTCTCACATCCATACATGACTGCTGGAAAAACCATAGCCTTGACTAGATGGACCTTTGTTGACAAAGTAATGTCTCTGCTTTTTAATATGCCGTCTATGTTGGTCATAACCTTCCTTCCAAGGAGTGTCTTTTAAGCTCATGGCTGCAGTCACCATCTGCAATGATTTTGGAGCCCAAAAAATAAAGTCAGCCACTGTTTCCACTGTTTCCCCATCTATTTGCCATGAAGTGATGGGACTGGATGCCATGATCTTAGTTTTCTGAATGTTGAGCTTGAAGCCAACTTTTTCACTCTCCTCTTTCACTTTCATCAAGAAGCTCTTTAGTTCTTCTTCACCTTCTGCCATAAATGTGGTGTCATCTGTATATCTAAGGTTATTGATATTTCTCCTGGCGATCTTGATTCCAGCTTGTGCTTCCTCCAGCCCAGTGTTTCTCATGATGGACTCTGCAACAATATACAGCCTTGACCTACTCCTTTTCCTATTTGGAACCAGTCTGTTGTTCCATGTCCAGTTCTAACTGTTGCTTCCTGACCTGCATACAGGTTTGTCAAGAGGCAGGTCAGGTGGTCTGGTATTCCCATCTCTTTCAGAATTTTCCAGTTTCTTGTGATCCACACAGTCAAAGGCTTTGGCATAGTCAATAAAGCAGAAATAGATATTTTTCTGGAACTCTCTTGCTTTTTCGATGATCCAGCAAATGTTGGCAATTTGATCTCTGGTTCCTCTGCCTTTTCTAAAACCTGCTTGAACATCTGGAAGTTCACGGTTCACGTATTGTTGAAGCCTGGCTTGGAGAATTTGGAGCATTACTTTACTAGCATGTGAGATGAGTGCAGTTGTGTGGTAGTTTGAGCATTCTTTGGCATTGCCTTTCTTTGGGATTGGAATGAAAACTGACCTTTTCCAGTCCTGTGGCCACTGATGAGTTTTCCAAATTTGCTGGCATATTGAGTGCAGCACTTTCACAGCATCATCTTTTAGGATTTGAAATAGCTCAACTGGAATTCCATCACCTCCACTAGATTTGTTCATAGTGATGCTTCCTAAGGCCCACTTGACTTCACATTCCAGGATGTCTGGCTCTAGGTAAGTGATCACACCATGGTGATTATCTGGGTCATGAAGATCTTTTTTGTACAGTTCTTCTGTGTATTCTTGCCACCTCTTCTTAATATCTTCTGCTTCTGTTAGGTCCATACCATTTCTGTCCTTTATTGAGCCCATCTCTGCAGGAAATGTTTCCTTGGTATCTCTAATTTTCTTGAAGAGATCTCTAGTCTTTCCCATTCTATTGTTTTCCTCTATTTCTTTGCACTGATCAGTGAGGAAGGCTTTCTTAACTCTCCTTGCTATTCTTTGGAATGCTGTCTTCAAATGGATATATCTTTCCTTTTCTCCTTTGCTTTTCACTTCCCTTCTTTTCATAGCTATTTGTAAGGCCTCCTCAGAAAGCCATTTTGCTTTTTTGCATTTCTTTTTCCTGGGGATGGTCTTGATCCCTGTCTTCTGTACAATGTCATGAACCTCCATCCATAGTTCATCAGCATGGCCATCATCAAAAAATCTACAAACAATAAATGCTGGAGAGGGTGTGGAGAAGAGGGAACCTTCTTGTACAGTTGGCAGGAATGTTAATTGATATAGCCACTATGGAGAATAGTATGGAGGTTCCTTAGAAAACTAGGAATAAAACTACTATATGACCCAACAATTACACTACTGGGCATATAACCTAAGGAAAACATCATTGAAAAGGACACATGTTTCCCAATGTTCATTGCAGCACTATTTACAATAGTCAGGACATGGAAGCAACCTAGATATCCACTGAAAGATGAATGGATAAAGAAGTTGTGGTACATATATAACAATGGAATATTACTCACCCATAAAAAGGAATGCATTTGAGTCAGTTTCAGTGAGGTTGATGAACCTACAGCCTATTATAGAGTAAAGTAAGTCAGAAAAATAAATATCATATATTACCTCATATATATGGAATCTAGAAAGACAGTACTGATGAGCCTATTTGAAGGGAAGCAATGGAGATGCAGATGTAGAGAACAGACCTGTGGACATAGAGAGGGGAGGACAGGGTAGGACAAATTGACAGAGTAGGACTGAAACATATATATTACCATATGTAAAATAGATAGCCAATAGAAATTTGCTATATGACACAGGGAGCTCAATTCAGTGCTCCATGACAACCAAGAGGGGTGAGATCGCATGGGAGGTGGGAGGGACGTTCAAGAGGGAGGAGACATATGTATACCTGTGGCTGATTCACATTGATGTATGGCAGAAACCCAACACAATAATGCAAAGCAATTATCCTCCAATTAAAAATAATAAATTTTTTTTTTTTTTTTTTACAAAGAACGTCCTAAGGATGAAATGGCCCTATTGCACTCTTCATTGTTCAAGTCATACCAGCAATTCGGTATTAAGTTCTGGAAGTGCCATCAAAGAAAGAAGAAAGGAAAGCCAGTGTGTCAGGGCTGAGATATAAATAACATTTGGGAGGCCAACTTTGTCCCAGCATATTACACAGTCACATCATTTACTTATCACAATTATGGTGTAAAGTAATTATTATATTCCTTTTATGTCTGAGGAAATGGAGACTTAGCAAGTTGAAGTAATTTCTCCAAAGCAACACAGCTAAAGGCCCAGGATTAAACCCCTGGCATGGCTTGTTTCTTCTGCTTCATCAAGATGCCCTGTGGAGGAGGTCCCCAAAAGGGCGAGCTGAGTGTGGAGGGTCTGGATACCATGACCAATGAGATCTCAGCAGGAAGACACCTTGGCATACATGCCGGGCTGGGTGGGTAATGAGAAGATGATAGCAGCAACCAAAGAGAGGAGGGAAGTACTGCAACTCAATGTCACCTGTCAGGGAAGGTGGAGAGGAGACCCCTAGGTGGGTAGAAAGCTGGTCCAAGTCACTCTAAAATCTGTGTGGGTTGGACTAGCTGCTCCTTGTGGGGTGAAGATAGTACTTTGCATCCATTCCACATGTTCACACCACCCCTTCATCCCCATATCTTACATGCTTCTCAGAAGCTATGTGTGAGGGGTTTGTCTTCCTTGGAGCATGAATACTGAGCAGCAGTCATTTATAAGAACTGCCCACAAGCTGTAGATGGAATCAGTTTTCACAGCTGCTTGGCTTCTATGGTAAAACAGCCCCAGGCGGAGCAGCTCACCCTGCAGTAAACAGGCACAGATCACAGTCTCAGGACAGTGGGCACCAAGGGGCAAGGCTGGGATCCAAGTCAGAGACCAAGGCACCAGGGTGGGAGGAGTTGGGCCACAGGATCCCCTCCCCACAGGGCCAGCTTCTAATCCAGTGCTCCACTCCAGGTTGTGTGGATAAACTGGATAAACTCTTGATCTGGTCTAACACCCAAAAGCCAGGAGCAGGAGAGGGAACTTAGGAGAAAATGGCCTTTTCCCAGCTAGAAGTCTACTGAGATCCTTCCCAGAGGTTGATCCTTGTCCCAAACCCACAAGAAAATCTGGCGTGAGTCTGGGTTTTCAGGAACATGAAAGTGACTGCAAAAACATTGGCTCCCCTTGTTGATCCATATGTAATTGTGATGACTAAGAAATGGTTTTCTGCTCTAATTTGAAAAAGATACATGCACCCAAATGTTCACAGCAGCACTGTTTACAATAGCCAAGATAGAAAACAACCTGAGTGTCCACTGACAGATGAATGGATAAAGAAGATGTGGAATATTACTCAGCCATTAAAAAGAATGAAATAATGCCATTTGCGGCAACATGGATGTAACTAGAGCTTATCATACTAACTGAAGTAAGTCAGACAGAGTAAGACAAATACCATATGAGGCTTATATATGGAATCTAAAATAGGACACAAATGAACTTATTTGAAAAAACAGAAACAGACTTGCAGACATAGAAAACAACTTTAGGATTACCAAAGTTGAAAGGGGGTAGGGAAGGGATAAATTAGGAGTTTGTGATTAGCGGATACAAACTATTATATATAGGATGGATAAACAATGAGGTCCTACTGCATAGCACAGGGTACTATATTCAATATCCTACAATAAACCATAATCTGGGAAAGAGTGGAGGACAGGGAAGCCTAGTGTGCTGTAGTTCATAGAGTCGCAGAGAGTCAGACATGATTTAGCAACTGAACAACAAGAAACCAGACCAGAAAAGAATATATATATGTATAATTGAGTCACTCTGCTTAACATCAGACACTAACACAACATTGTAAATCAACTATACTTAATTTTTCTTAAAAGGCTGGCTAACAGGAATGGTTTTATGCTCCATGTCCTATGTCACCATCCTCCCACTTTCCCTGGCCCCTACCAAGGTACCTTTCTTGAGAGCCCTGGGTTTCCAGCAACATACTCCTTGAATTATGCTTACCTTGGCTGAACCCATCCAATCAGGACAGGGAAGGGCCAGATGGAGAATTCACAGGGAGAACTGGTACTGATGGGGAGGTGGGAAGACCTCAAATGTGAAGGTAGTGCCCTGTCTAGAATGTGAGAGCCACAAGGGCCCTCCAGAGTCATCTAGTCCAGGGACTGGCAAACTTTCCCATGAAAGGCCCGAGAGTGAACACCCTGGACTTTGCAGGGCACATGTGACTCTGTCACAACCCCTCACCCAACACTGAAATACTGCATACACAGACAATACATAAAGGAATGGATATGGCTATGTCCTGTGTCTGGTTATGGACACCTAATTTTGAATTTCAGATAATTTTCACGTGTTATGAAAATTGTGGTCTTGGACTTCCCCGGGGGCCCAGTGGTTGAGAATTGACCTGCCAATGCAGGGGACACGGGTTCCATCCCTGGTCTGAGAAGACTCCACATGCCGTGGAGCAACCAAACCCATCCACTGCAACTACTGAAGCCCGTGCGCCCTAGAGCCCCGTGCCCCACAACAAGAGAAACCACTATAATGAAAAACCGGTATAGCACAACTAGAGAGTAGCCCCCGCTCGTTGCAACTAGAGAAAGCCTATTTGCAGCCAACAAAGACCCAGCACAGTCAAAAATAAATTAATTTTTAAAAAGAAAAATGTTGGTCTTAAATTTTTTTTTCAATTATTTAAACATATAAAAGCCATTCTTAGTTCACAAAAAAATAGGCCACAGGCTGGATGGAGCCTGTGAGCCACAGTCGGCCAATCCCTGGCCTGGTCTAAGCCCTTCCTAAGCGATGACTCAGGGCAGCATAAGATGGGGGTCCACACGTATGACTCTATTGTACTCTGTGCCCACAGAGAGAGGGGTCCTCTGCGCCCCACTCCCTTGAACACCAAGTGCCTCTGCTGCAAGGGTGGCAGCCTGGGCCCCGCCTGTTGTCCCCTCTGGAGGGAACGCCGGGACATGACACACGCCATGTCTGTCCCACTTCCATACTCCATCACGGGACAACCTGGGTGGCCAATCCCCCTTCCTGGAATCTAACAGAAAGTACACACATGAGAACTCAACGCAGTCATCTCCAAGCCGGCCTCCCTCCCACATCCCAGCCAACTCGCTGCCTCTCGCTGTCCTGGGACGTTTTGGTCCTGGGACACCCTGGCCCCCTAACCAGTTGGTCCTGCCCACTGCCCTCACCAGCCACCACTGCAGCCACTGGATGTGAAGTCACCAAAGGATAATGACTTCTGGGCAGCAGAAAACGCGAAACGGAAGCAGATGAAGTGTCTTATTTTCGTGCAGATAAAGCCGTGGGAGGCTACGTGATTCATGTGTGGCATGCTCTCTGAAGAGCATGTTTCTCTCATTTTCTGGAAAACAGAGAGTTGGCTTCCCCTGGGGTGACTGGTGAGAATGATGTTTGGGGTTTCCTCTTTTAAAGGTGGGATTTGATTTGGTTTTGCTTGACGTTGCTTGGTTGGTGTCTTGGTTCCGTTGTGCTGTGATTTGTTTCCGAGAGGAGTTGGAGATAGTGTATCAAGGGAGAACGTTGAGCCCATGAATGGTACCTTCTCTCTTCACACAGAGAAAGTTCAAGTGACCCAAAGTCAGAGTCACATGTCTCGGGATCTGCCAAACACCAGGTGCCTTAGCTAGGAAACTGGTAACGCTTAGACATCAGGGTCTCATGAGACTGCCATTCAAAGATAAGTAAGGAAAAGGGGAGAGTCCTGGCGTGGAGGCCTGGTCTCATCCTTGCCATCACATTAAAGAATGTGGCCACTCTCTCTCTCTCTAGTCGTGCAGGAAACCATGGCCCAGAGCCTAATCACCATCCAGCCCAGAGAAGTATTCAGCACTGGTTCCTTCTGCTATTTCCCAGGCCATCCAACACCCAGAAAAGGTAGAGACCTTCAATTAGATATGAGATCACTGGATCTTCTCAGGAGGGCTTCCCAGGTAGCACTAGTGTAGTGGTAATGAATCTGCCTGCCAATGTAGGAGATGCGAGAGATGCAGCTTTGATCCCTGGATCAGGAAGAACCCCTGGAGTAGGAAATGGCAACCCACTCCAGTATTCCTACCTAGGAAATCCCATGGACAGACGAGACTGGCTGGCTGGCTCGTCCAAGGATTTGCAAAGAATCAGGCACAAACTGAGCACACACACACAAGCGCACACACACACAAGCGCACACACACAACCCACATCCAGGCTCACTCCTCCACACAGACCCCTGAGAGCAGGGATACAACTAGGGCCCCACCACATAAGAGCCCCATGGCTTATCCTCTGGGTAAGACACAGCCTATGGTTAAGTTTCATGTCCCTTTGGCTCACATCCATCAGATCACATTCAGATTGATTCCATCCCCAGGCTGGTGACTAATATGAATACCGTGCAACATCAACCTTAGAAAACTAGGTCTGTTCTGAGCAAAGCTGGTGAGAGGGTGCAGCCACCTTCAGTGAGTCTTCCCACCTCTTCCCCACAATTTTATGCCTATTCCTAACACTCTTCATTGTCTTAATACTGGCCTGGCCCTTCCAAAAGAAAATGCTTCATCAAAAACCTTTGTAGTATATTCCCTCCCTTGTTGTTGTTCAGTCACTAAGTCGTGTCCAACTCTTTGCAACCTCACGGAGTGCAGTACACCATGCTCCTCTGTCCTCCACTATCTCCCAAAGTTTGCTCAGATTCATGTCCATTGAGTCAGTGGTACCATCTAACCATCTCGTCTTCCTTATTCCCCCCAACCTCTTGCCACAAAACAAGGGCTGACAGCCATCGTTTCACAAAAAGGTAAAAAAACTAGGACCCCTCCCCACCACTAACCACATATTCCCTTTACTTCTTTTAATCTTATTTTATGTATTTATTCTTTTTTTTTTTTTTTTGCCACACCATGCAGTCTATAGGATCTTAATTTCTTAACCAGGGATTGAACCCATGCGCCCTGCAGTGAAAGCGCAGAGTCTTAACCACTGGACCTCCAGGGAAATCCTCCTTTACTTCTTCAGACACAGTTCTCCCCTTTCTGTCCTGTGTTGCCCTGTTTACCACAAGTTTGAAGTTTTCCACCTGTCCTGAGTCCTTTATCGCTATAACTATTCTTTATCATTATCTCTATTGTATGTCCTGGATGTCATTCACTCCCCTACCTCCCACCAAATCAGCTAAGGCAAGAAGGAAAAACAAAAAGCATTCACTTTTTGTGAAATCACTACCATTTAAATAGCACTTTGTGGTAACAGTAGCCTCCCAAAGTCCTTGATGAATTCTGATAACAATCCAATGCAGTAGATATACTCATTTTTACAGATGAGGACACAGAGATTCAAAGACTTTATGGCTCATTCAGCTACTAAGTAGAAGAGCCAAAATGGTAATCTTTATTCATCAAACTCCAAGGGCAATGGCATAACTGGGGTACTCCCTAAGAAATCACCTAATGAGAATCTTCAGGAATATTTGCCTTTTAACAGCAATGTCTTAAAACTAGAGCCTAACAATTCAGCCAACAACACTCTAAGGGGCCGTCACCAGCCATGGCTGATGCAGTCATACAGAGAACCTGGGTTCTCTGGGACCCCATATAGTGGGTCCTAAATGTGGGATTTGCTTACTGGTAACATGCCAACTAGATAGACAGTCACCAGTGTTGCTGACCATAAAACCAACCATACATGTAAACAACTAGCCTCAATCCCATGGATCTGGAGACTGAAAAGGTGAGGCCCGCAAACTTAAAGTAATTCTGAATCAGAAATGGAGGCACATACCCATATGCCAAAGTCTGAGCTTTCATCCACAACACTTGAGGGAACCAGCATAGAAAGAGATTCCCCAAGGTTGCCCAGCCTCTGGTACAGCGGTCGGGCTGTGCCTTCTCAAGCCCCCTGTAGCCCGGGACCTGTGTTACAGAACCCGATTTCCAATTCATTTTGGATGAACCCAAAATACAGATTTGCAGACCTTCCCAGAAATGAAGAGTAAGAAGTGTGAAGTAAGTGCAGACCACCAGATGACTCTGATATATCTTAGAAACTTTATCAGTAAAAAGGGGTCCGGGTACCACAGGAACTTGCTGGTGCTTCCACTGGGCAGGCCCAATCTAAAGGCCCCATTCATAACCATGTTATGACTCAATTCATGAGACGTGGGGAGTGATTAACTATCTTGTAGAACTAATAATGGTTGAGCATTGTAGGGCTTAAACTGGGCAAGTAGGAAATTGAACAGCTATCAGAATAGTTTGAAAGAGTAGATATGTATGTATGCATAACTGATTCACTTTGCTATATACCTGAAACTAACAACACTGTAAATCAACCAGACTCCAATAAAAAAAATTTTTTTAAGAAAAAACAAGCTTGAGATATTTTCCTGACGGTTTTTTTTTTATATATATACAATAAAGACCTGCAAAAGAGGAAGCTCAAGAAACCATCTGAGTGTAATGTGAAGTCAAACTTTCAGCTACCGAGAATACAACCCTTACTACCTAATGTGTGTGTGTGGCCTTTGCTGAAGAACAGCCAGGCAGATGGTCGAAGAGCAGGTCAAGAAAACACGGAGCTGGACCAGCTGGGCTGGACTCAAAGGTGCAAAACAAAAGGTGAGTTGGGAACACCTATCTGATTAAATGGATTCAAGGAGACTTTGTGGGACTGGGAGGCAAGGGAAGGGGTTCCGCAGAGCTTCCAGAAGAGAGGGGAGGAAATAAAGACTGACTTCAACTGGTGATGGGGAACAATGGGGAAAGGAAAACCGAGAAAGAGGCCAGGGTATGGTGATCAAGTGCCCTGAGAAGACATCCAGGAAAAGACAACTTCTGATGAGAAAAGGAACCTAAGAGATAAGCCTGACTCCAGGGGGGGAGTTCTGTGAAGTGCATGAGAGAAGAGGAGGAACAGCTATTCAAAGAGATAGAAAAGCTTGGCCAACACACTGTGAATGGATCCCAAGTCCTAGAGGAATGGGCGGAAAAAAAGGAGACAGAAGAAAGTAACTTTAAAAGGAGCCTTTGGAGACTAATTATATTTTCACCCAAAGAGGACAGTGAATAATTCAAAGTAAAAGCATGAAATTATCACTAACAGGAAGGCAAGTATTACTGCTCAACAGGCTCCAGGGAAAGAAGGACGAGGCAAGAGTTTGTGCAGGAGGTAGTCTGGGTATGACCTGTTTGGAGCAGATTCTTCTCCAGGAATGTGGAGACAAGAAGAACCAGATCCATGGGTTTCCCTACCAGGCAGTTTAAAAGAGACTTTTATTTATAGTTTATAGTGGGAATTTTCCAAAGATTTGTAGGATCTGGAACTGATGATACATAATGGTGCTTGTTAATTAAAGAAGCAATCGATCTGCTTCATGGATATGCATATCTCCCCCAAAAGAAATCCTTATAACCCCCAAAAGAAATATGAAAAAGAAAAGCCATATATAAAACATCACTCATTTTCTAAATGCCACAAGAGGAGTATGAGGGCCAGGAGGAAAGGAAGATTTCTACCAATTCCTCAGAAAAGAATGAAATGAGAGAGCTAAGAAAAGTTCCCCAACAAACCAAATAACCCCAACTGTAAGTGCATAGAATTGAAAGATGTCTGTTTAAACACATTCTCCAACAGTTGGCCACATGATTATCAAAACAGAAACTGAGCCAGGAAGGCTGACATTATTCATGTACAAAGAAGAGAGGTGGTGACAAGTAATGTAACTGACTCTCCCGTTTTTATTTTGTGAAGGTAATAGCCAAACTTTGCTACTCAAAAGCTAGAAGTCTGGCAGAGACATAAAGAAGAGGGTCGATTCCTGATGGAACAAGAAGCGATTAAAAACAAAAGAGAAAAGATCAAGGAGAGGGCAGGCCTCTGATCCTTCCAGGTTGGCAGGGGTGGGCGTGTCAGAAAATGACATGATATGAGGAAGTGCTCAAGGACAGTGGTCCTGAAACCAAGGGTTTTAAAGAGAAAACCAGACTCCCTCAAGTAGAAGCAATAAACAGAGAGGCCTGGATGAAGAAACTCGAGTAGAAATGATGAAATTTAAAGAACCACAGAGAGGTTTCTAGGGGAACTTGTACCAAGAACAAAAGGAGGGAAAAGGAGAAAGATACAGCAAAAATAAACTGCATATGAAATTTTAGAGTATGCTAGAAATGTAAGGGAAAAAAAGAAAAATGGTAAAAAGGAGAGATAGAATTGGACAGATTTTAGTGGCATGATTGAAATGGATCATAAGGGGATCTTTATGAAATTGTTTCCAGGAGAAGAAAGGTATAGGAAGAAAAAGCAGTGCGCTCATTCCAATATGCCAAGAATAATAAAGAAATGCATGAATCATCAGCCGACAACCCATAGCCAACAAGAACCACATTCAAGCTGTGTATGGAGAGGCAGTTGGGCTCCCCAGCCTCCCCCTGATTCCTCAGGACCTGGGTTCCTCACTGGGTCCTCCCTGAGCACCTGTTTTCAATGGCATGTGAGAAAAGGGTGAAAAGACGCATGAAATGAAACTCATTTCATCTTCAGTTCAGTTAAAATGTATAAAGCTGTTAGTCACTCAGTCATATCTGACTCTTTTGCAACCCCATGAACTGTAGCCTGTCAAGCTCCCCTGTCCATGGATTTCTCCAGGCAAGAATACTAGAGTTGGTAGCCATTTCCTTCTCCAGGGGATCTTTCCGACCCAGGGATCGAATCCAGGTCTCCAGCATTGCAGGCAGATTCTTCACCATCTGAACCACCAGGAAAGTCTAAAATGTATAAATAGAAATCTATATAGTGCTTTATGTGTAGAAAAAACAAGAATAAATAAGAACCATGACTAGATATTCAGACATAAATAGAAGCAGAAAGGGGAGGGTAGATATTTAAGATATAAATTTTGCCAGATAGGGTGGAGCAAAGTTCAAAGCCATGAAAATGAGGGACAGTGGGAAATATAATAGAATTGAAGGTGTGACGGTGGACGAGAGATCACTATAGAGTCTTTTTGAAGAGAAACAAGATGGAAAAGGAAAAGTGATGCAGAAAGGAGAAGTGATCGGAAAGCCCTAGAACCAGGCAAGTGTGGGCTCAGATGTGAGTCCCAGCCCTTACCCAGTTGGCTCTGGGGTGATCTTGAGTAAGGTCACCTATGGACCTTGACTCTCCAGTCCCTCGACTCTTCAAGGAACCAATAATGTCTAACTACACAGTAACCTCTGGTGTCACCATGACAGAATAAGCTTATTGGGCTCACCCTCCCATCATAAACAATAAAACTGGACAAAATAGATTAAACAACTATTTTCAGGTGCAAAACTGCAGAGGGTGGCGGGATGGGAACCTTGAGAGAAGAGAAAGAGAAGAGGTGAAATCCACATGTAGCCTAGCCTTCTGCCTGGGGGCTTTCCAAACCACAGCACAGGGAAGTAGAACCCAAACCAAGGTGGGAGGAAAAGGAGACCAAACGCTAAGGCAGCGAAGGGGCTGACATTAGCAAGGAAGGTCTCAGAGGAGGAAGCTGCACAGAGAAAAACAGCCTGAGTCTTTGGCTTCAGAGTTGCAAGTGTGCAGAGTGGAACGCCAGAGCCCTAGGAGAGAACAGGGCTTGAACAGAGATCCTGAGGTCATGCAGTGGGGGGAGACACTGATGTCCTTGGTGGGCATAAGGAAGAGAGTTTGATGAACACTCTGGTCATTCAGCTGAGGTCCAGGAAAGGCCACATCTTAGGAGCTGGGCCATCTGGTCCTGGAGAGGGGCTGCACTGGACCTACTGTAACAAAGACAAAAGCCAGCACTTAGCACCATCAAGATGACACACCAATAAATCAGCTGCCACCAGAATAAAGTCAACACTCTTGAAAGGAAGACAATAAAGTCTAATGGAAAATTATGACATGAAGCAAAGAGGAAACAAAGCAGTCGATAGAAGGGGTCCCAGAGATGATACAGATGGAATTATCAGACAAAAACTTGAAAATGACTCGGATAAATATGTTCAGGAATTTCAAGGAAAAAAAAACAAAAGACATAAGGCATGAATAGATGGATAACCTTATCAGAGAATAGAAACTATGAAAAAGAACCAAACGGGAACTGTAAAATTCAAAAATACACAATAACTGCAATAACTTGCAGGATGGGCTTAACAGCAGATTAGACACTGCAAAAGAAAAGATCAGTAAACTTGAAGACAGAATAATAGAAAGTATTCAAGTTGAAGCACACAGAGAAAAAAGAACTGAAAAAAAGAAGAGAGCTTGAGTTACATGTGGTACAATATTAATCAGTGTGATGGATACACACACATACTCATATACACACAGCTCTTTAGTCTCAGAAGGAAAGCAAAGAGGAACTGGAGCAGAATAAACATTTCACAAGAGGAATGACTTTCAAATGTGATGAAAAACACCAAGCCACAGATCCAAGAATCTCGATTTACATACAGCAAGACAAACTAAACCATACTAGGCTTAGTTTGTTACATCTAAGTATGTTGTAGTCAAATTGCTGGGAAACAAAGAGACAATCTTAAAAGCTTCCTGGAGACAGAAGAAAAACAACCTACCTTACTACAGGGGAACCATAATAAGAATTATCACCAACTTCTCATCAGAATCTGTGCAAACCAGAAGACAGTGGAAGGACCTCTTAAAGCTCTGAGAGGAAAAACACTGTTAACCTGGAATTCTATATCCAGTGAAAACATCTTCCAAAAATGAAGGCAAAATAAAGACATACAAAAACTGAAAGAACTTATCACCGGCTGAACTGCACAATAAAAAATTTAAAGGCCACCTGATGCGAAGAACCGATTCATTGGAAAGGATCCTGATGCTGGGAAAGATTAAGGCAAAAAGAGAAAGGGCAGCAGAGGATGAGATGGTCGGATGGCATCACTGACTCAATGGACATGAATTTGAGCAAACTCCGGGAGATAGTCAAGAACAGAGGAGCCTGACGTGCTGTAGTCCATGAGGTCGCAAAGAGTTGGACGCAACTTACTGACTAAGCAGCAACAAAGGAAGGGAATTCCCTGGTGGTCCAGTGATTAGGACCTTGGTACTTTCACTGCAAGGGGCCCAGGTTTGATCACTGGTTGAAGAACTAAGATCCCACAAGCCCTGCAGTGTGACCAAAAAGAACTCAAAAAACAAACGAAAACAAAAAAAGATGTTACAGGGAATCTTTCCAGCCAAAGAGAAATGTTACCAGGTAGAAACACAATCTATAATACACAATCTACAAAAAAAAGTGTTGAAAATGGTAAATATATGTGGTAGATATGCCTTTTTCCCCTTTTTTAAAATTTATTTAAAATACATTAAATGTTTAAAGCAAAAATAATGACAATGTGTTTCTGGGTTTATAATATATATGGAAGTAAAAGGTATTCTAATAATATTACAGAGGATGGGACAAGGGCAAATGGAAGTATACTGTCGGAAGGTTCTTATATTTCAGATGAAGTCTTATTAATCCAAGTCAGACTATGATAAACTAAAGATGCACATTTTCAGCAACCACTTAAGTAAACAAAAATTGTAGCTAAATAGCTAACAGAGGTGATAAAATGGAATGCTAACAAATACTTCACTAATACCAAAGGAAACAGGAGAGGGGAAAAGAACAAAATAGATGGATAAGATCAAGAACAAATGGCAACAGGATAGAATTAAACACAACCTAACTTACAGATCTGTTGTGAAAGTAAAATGGAAGCATGAAAGTGGAACTCTGCATCAAGCTGGCCTCATAACAGATATGAGGGCTTCTGGGTGGAGGGGAGGAGGGTAACAATTAAGGAAGTGGAAAAGTAAGCCTGGGGGGGATGTGAAAACTCTAACAGAACAGGCTCTAAGAGGCTATGCTGGTTCCCTCACTGATTTTTCTCGACATACACAGTCATGAGCCACTTACACAAATGGGGCGTGAAGCTGGCTGATTGAGTGCCATCTTCATGGATTTATGGGACAATGGCATGAACTCAGCTTAGGATCTACCCCCATGGGAGGGGAAGCTGAGTTGGTCTGCAAGGCCTGTATTGGACAGAGTATCGAAGGCAGGACATGAACAACCAAATCTGCTTGCATGAACAGCTGGTGGAACAAGAGCATCCTATTGAAGAGAAAAAGGAAAAGGCTCTCTTCACTGAGAGGATTACATAAAAAGATGACAGAAGAGAACAAAGGCAGCAAATCTAGGCAGAAAAATGACAAGCAAACAGGGACTTCCCTGGTGGTCCAGTGATTAAGACTTTGTCTTCCAATGTAGGGGGCTAGGGTTCGCTCCCTGGATAGGAAGCAAAGATCCCACATGCCTTAAGGCCAAAACCCAAAACGTAAAACAGAAGCAATATTGTAACCAATTCAAAAAAGATGTTAAAAATGATCCACAGCAAAAAAAAAAAAAAAATCTTAAAAAGATAAGCAAACACATGACATAGGAAGTGGGTAACTGTAAAATTAGAATTCAACAAGGTACTTAACAGACACAAGAGCAATGAAAACAGGACTCGTGTGTGTAGACAAACCTCGGGTATTTAACTCAGGAAGACTCCAGAAGGGTAGACACAGCACCATCTCAACTAAATGTATCATCTCATATTCATAACCAGTCAGCAAAGAGATGTAGCCAAGTGTGATTCAGTGCAGCTCACGAATTTCCTGAGGACTTTCCAACACTGGGCTGTTGTGTGTCAGGAGCTGGGGTCCAAGATAACGGAGACCATATCTCTGCCTTCACGAAATACCCAGCTCTCATGGGGGAAAGGCACTCAGAAACCGTGCGACTCTGTTTATAATAGCCAGGACATGGAAGCAACCTAGATGCCCATCAGCAGATGAATGGATAAGGAAGCTGTGGTACATATACACCATGGAATATTACTCAGCCATTAAAAAGAATTCATTTGAATCAGTTCTAATGAGATGGATGAAACTGGAGCCCATTATACAGAGTGAAGTAAGCCAGAAAGATAAAGAACATTACAGTATACTAACACATATATACGGAATTTAGAAAGATGGTAACGATGGCCCTATATGCAAAACAGAAAAAGAAACACAGAAGTACAGAACAGACTTTTGAACTCTGGGGGAGAAGGTGAGGGTGGGATGTTTTGAAAGAACAGCATGTATATTATCTATGGTGAAACAGATCACCAGCCCAGGTGGGATGCATGAGACAAGTGCTCAGGCCTGGTGCACTAGGAGGACCCTGAGGAGTCGGGTGGGGAGGGAGGTGGGAGGGGGGATCGGGATGGGGAATACGTGTAACTCTATGGCTGATTCATGTCAATGTATGACAAAACCCACTGAAATGTTGTGAAGTGATTGGCCTCCAACTAATAAAATAATATTTAAAAAAAAAAAAAAAAGAAACCGTGCGACTTTGGTTCTTGTATCCCTCGGCCACCCACTGGCTGTGTGACTGTGGCCAAGTGGCTTAACCTCGGTTTTCTCATCTGTATGATGGGGATAATAATTAGCAGCAGGCCAGACTGTTATGAAGATCATTGTGACCACGTGTGAGACAGCGTCCAGGGCACTGGCTGGCCTACAATAACTCAACGACTCTCAACTCGACAGCAGGATGAGTGTCTGAATGTGGGTAACAAGGAGAGCCCCTAATCCCCTCAGTGTCCTGACTCCCCCAGGAGACAGTGTCCATCTATGCTGAGCCCATGACAAACCCAGGAATAAAGTAAACTTTGAGAATCACTGTAAGCATCTAATTCAATTCAGTACTTACAAAGAATTTTCTGTATGCCAGGTTCATAAAAACACTATAGTTAGCATTATTTCAGCATAGTGATAGAAGGATGCATAAAATGTTAAGAGTACTAAAGAGACAGCTCCCAGCCCAGGGTCGGGTAAGACCCAAAGACCCTGGCTGCTAGCCAGGCAAACAAGGGTGAGAACAGAAAGGCAGGAGCATGACTGCGTGCAAGGAACTACAGCCCAAGCTTTAAATGGTTGGCAAACTGTGCGTCTGGTAGACAAGGGCAAATTCATGGAAGACACACAGGCCGAGAAGCTCACCTAACCCAGGGGAAGGTGAGTGTACCTGAGGGTGTGGACAGCGTGAAAGGGAGGCTTGGGGTTCGCTCTGTGCTCCAGGTGGCCTGGGAAAGCAGGTCCCAAGCTGAATATAATGAGAGCACAGCCGGCCTTGGCGAGCCTGGCTCCAAAAGAAATTCCTCAAAGTTAGGGTCCTGCCTCATTCAGCTTGGCTTCCCAGGCACCCACCAGAATCTGACGCACAGGAACCATTCGGTTAAACAGAGTAAAAATGAATCAACTTCCTTATCCAAACCTTTTGCATTTTAAACCTTATCTCCAACTCTGGGATTCATTCTATCACACTTTTTTATTAATAAGGATGGGTGCACCCTCAAGTGGGAAGGGAAGATATGAAAGCAAATAATTACAATACAGTGAAATAAAGGTTATAATTCAAGTGCATGCGAAGTACTTTAGGAGACAGACAAAGAAGCAATTCACTGTCAGGGAAAGCCAGGAGGTTTTCACTATAGAAGGAATATTTGAACAGGGTTTTGAGGGAAACATAGGAGTTTGTTGGTCAGTGACCTGCAGCCTAAAGACGGGTAGAGGGAGGGAGATGTGAGAGAAAAGCTGAAAGCATTCCCGGATGGATGATCAGCACTTCTACTCACTGGGGATTAGGTATAAGAAGACAAAGAGAAGAGCCTAGAATAGCGGGTTTCCAACCTGGGCTGGACATTAGAAACACCTGGGAAGCCTATAACCATCAGATGCCCTAACCACCTTCCAAACCAATTAAATCAAGACCTCAGGCTGGGAACCTCTCTATAGGGATTTTTTTAAAGCTCCCAGAGTGATTCAGTGTGCTGCCAAGTTTCAGGACCACTATTCCAGAAAGATCTGCAGCCATCCCTGGAGATCAGGCCCTTGCCCCCGCAGTCCAGGCGCACATGCCCCCGTGGGAAAAAAAAGACCAGCCAAACCACAGCCAAGGGCTTCCTCCTGCTGCTCCTCTTCCCCCACCAGCTCTGAAAAAGCGGTTCTCAAAGTGTGGTCCCCAGGCAGCCTCAGCCTCACAGGGGAACTTGGTAAAAATGCAAAGTTTCCGCCTGCCCCTGAGACCAATGCCGACTAGAGCGGAAAGTGCGGCCCAGCAATCTGGCTTTCCAAGCCCCCCAGATGATTTTGCTGCCTGCTGAGGTGTGAGAACCACTGCTCTGGAACACTGATTCCTCCAAGTTGCAGCCCAGCAGCATCTAGCTGTAGCTCTGCAGGTGTGGAGGTGGCAGCACCCCCAGGACCTGGTGGAGTCTCTGCTTAATCAGCAGAGATGCTGGGACCTGACCTGTGCCTGGAGTTGAAGGGGCCAGTGGGTGGATACAGCAGGCTGCTTTCTATCAGACCAGGAAAAGGCTTTAGAGTAAGGAGGCATGGGTTTTGCTTATTTTCTACTTTCAATACAAAGTGGCCCCTTGTAAGCCTGCCAGGCTCCTCTGTCCATGGGGATTCTCCAGGCAAGAACCCACTGAAGTGGGTTGCCATGCCCTCCTCCAGGGGATCTTCCCAAATTTGGTGTCAAGCCCAGGTCTCCTGCATTGCAGGCAGATTCTTTACCGTCTGAGCCACCAGGGAAGCCCCTTGTAAGCAAACCTTCAAGCTGTTTTAAATCAGGACTGACAGGAAAACCCATGATGTCCATGGGCATGGATTTACCATATGCATTTTTCTTTTTGCAGAAAGGGGTCAGTTGGGGTGCTGCAGGGCTTCCCAGGTGGTGCTAGTGGTAAAGAACCTGCCTGCCAATGCAGGAGACATAAGTGATGCAGGTTCAAACCCTGGGTCAGGAAGATCCCTGGAGGAGGGCATGACAACCCCCTCCAGTATTCTTGCCCGAAGAATCCCACGGACAGAGGAGCCTTGCAGGCTATGGGCCATAGGGTCAAGAGTTGGACACGACTGAAGCAACTCGGGAGAAGATGCTGGAAAGCCTTAGTGGGGGAGGGGAGGGAAGGAAGAAAGGGCGCTGCTGGTTCACAGCTTCTTCCCTGCCCTCCTCACAAGTCCCAACCTGGCTGAGAATTCACAATTCTTGGGAGGAGAATAAAGGAAGCAACAAAGGAAATGAGTTTTCTGTATAGAAATGGAAATTGCCTTTCCCCTTAAGGTCAGACGGTCAGATGTGAAGGAGTACACCTTGCAGAATGACCCCGGGCTTTCTTGTCGCTGGAGCCAGTCGCTTCCTGAGTCTCCACTGGGGACTTCCTGAGGCCCCACTGGAGAAGTCAGCCAGTTTCTCGTTTACTCAGTGAATTCAAAGAACACTAGAGGATTCTCTGCCACACAATTAAAGAGTGCTTTGGCCGGGGGGGCGGGGTGGTGGTGGTAATACCGTCTCCTTTCAGTTCTACTGGCGCATGCTGAAATACTGGAACCACGTGTAATTTTTTCTTTTTTTTTTTTTTTTTCCTGTTTCAGTAGATCAAATTCCTCAGACTGGGGAGGAAGAAAAGTACATATACATTGTTAATTTGACAGCGAGTGTGTAGCGCCACCTGGTGACCACTACTTATCAGAACAGCTTTCGCCCAGTTCTCTTGTTTATGTTTGTATCAAAGGCTCCAGCTTACAGACAGGTATAGTTCAGATCTCACGGCTGGTCTACTTTCCCGTGGGAATTTCAACCTTGGCTGAACACCTCCTGTGTTTTCACAGGCACAAACCACAATATAAATAAGCAGCAGAGCTTTTTCTCTCTCCCTTAAATAACCAAGCATTTTAAATCTCCTAAGGTAACAAAAAGTTGAAGCTCCAATACTTTGGCCACCTTATGCAAAGACCCGACTCATCTGAAAAAAACCTGATGCTGGGAAAGATTGAGGGCAAGAGGAGAAAGGAGTGACAGAGGATGAGATAGTTAGATAGCATCACTGACTCAGTGGACATGAGTTTGAGCAAACTGGGAGATAATGAAGGTCAGGGAAGTATGGCATGCTCTGTCTATAGGGTTGCAGAGTTGGACATGACTTAGCAACTCAACAAGAACAAGGTACAAATTAACTGATTGACAAAAGGAAGCAAGAAAGCAGTTTCTGGCTGTTCCTATCAATCATGACAAATTGTCAGAGGGTACTTTCTCTTTTACTAGGATTCCTGGGGTCCCCGCAAAACGAAGAGCTGAAGTACCTTTGACACTATAATATCCTGGTTTTCAAGTTTCCAAAGCAACATATTTTTTTAATTGAGGTATAATTTAAATACAACAGGTGTTAGGTATACAACATAACAATTTGATATTTGTATACACTGCAAAATGATCACCAAAGTAAGTCTAGTTTACATCCGGCACCACACATAGAGGCTTCCCTAGTGGCTCAGAATCCACCTGCCAATGCAGGAGACCTGGGTTCAATCCCTGAGTCAAGAAGATCCCCTGGAGAAGGAAATGGCAACCCACTCCAGTATTCTTGCCTGAAAAATCCCATGGATGGAAAATCCCATAGACAGAGGAGCCTGCAGTCCATGGGGTCGCAGAGTCAGGCATGACTTGGCGACTAACCCCACATAGTACAGTGTTATAGTGACCAAAGAACTATCTGGGGCTGAGACAGAAGGATGGTCTGCAGAGCTGCTGTAGGTAGTAGATTTTGCAAACAATGAGACACCAGAAGAAATCAGTCCTCATCTGGGCTGCGTGACCTTGGGCAGGAATACTTCATCTGTTTGCAAACTTAGTGTTCCAGACATGTTACCCTCTTCACTGTTTTCCCATGGTTCCAGAAGATGTTGCCTTCCAAAACACAGCTCTAAAAGTAGCTAACAACTTCTCTATCTTTGGGAATCAGATGGACCCATGTTCACTGGAGTTTCTGAATATCATAAAGCAACCAGAGCTACTGCAACGACTTTACATTCCAGACAGAAGCTGAGACAACATATCCCTGCTTATCCTGATCCTTGGTACACGTATCATTTCCATAAGGCTTTTTAGAGTATCAAAACTAACTCACAGACCCTAGTTATGATGTTCCCAGGCCCTAAGGGCTGGGGAAGCCCAATGTGGGAACCAACACTGGATAATCTTGAAAGCAACTCGAGCTCTTACGAACTAACACAAGGGAATAATGGAAGGCTGTGGTATGTGTGTACAGGTAGCATCTCAATTTAAGAGACATCATTACAATGAATTAACATTTAAGAAATGCCCACTCTGTGCTAGTTCTCCATGCAGAATGCCCATTGGTCCCCACACTAACCTCTGAAGTAGCCATGCAGATGAGGAAATAAGCACAGAAAAGTCAAATAAATTGCCTACACCACACAACTGGAATCAGAACCAGGTCTAATTTCAGAGCACATAATCTTTTAAAATAGCCAACTTGTAAAATAAAACATGGTAATTCTCGAGTAGGAACCAACAGTCCCAACTTAAACCATTTTGTTGAATGGATACCCTAGGCATTACAGGTTCCCATCTTCTTAACATGGGTCATTTTTGGTTTAGTAGTTATTGACAAACCTCTTGGATATCTATGCAATGTTAATTATTTTTTACTATACAATCGTTTATTGTAGTAAAGTCAATTTCCTGACCTCCTGTCCACTTATCTGAAAGCAAACTGTGAAGTACTTCCATTCTACATCCTGCCAGCTTTTAGTGACTTGAGCTCATGTGTTATTTCAAGATATGAAAGCTCAGTTCTGGAATATTTTCTTCTATTATTCCTTTGATAATTTT
The DNA here is from genome assembly GCF_963930625.1 of Muntiacus reevesi. Classification (NCBI taxonomy): domain Eukaryota; kingdom Metazoa; phylum Chordata; class Mammalia; order Artiodactyla; family Cervidae; genus Muntiacus; species Muntiacus reevesi. Next base: position 42,257,887 of record NC_089249.1, on the reverse strand, counting down.
CCTACCCGTTATCTCTGTTCTCTCTTTCTGAAATTCCTAACAGTTGAATATTGCACCACTTATATAGATATTCTGGTTTCTTAACTTTTCTCTTTGTATTAGGGAATATGATTCAGCTAGGAGTAGAAGAATATCCAATTGAACAGTAACTTAAATAAACTGGATTTTTATTTTCCCACACAAGAAGTCAAGAGCTAGCTGAGCTGGTATTATTTCAGAGGCTCTAGAGTATCTGAGCAAGGATCTCTGGAATTCTCTTGGCCTCTTAATCATGGCTGCACAATAATTGCTGCAACTCCAGCCATCAACATCCACATTCATAAAGAATAAGGAGGAAGCAAAAGTGCTGCATCTGTAGCAGGAAAGTAAAGGTTTTCCAGAAATCCCCTGCAGACTTCAACTTTTGACTCATTTACCAGACATGTGTCAAAACTCAAATCTAATTATAGGATAGTCTAGAAAAGGAAGTTTAGTATCCCATCCCCAACAGCAAGGGTAGAAAAGAGATGGGGCAGCATGGTCTGTAAAGGAGAAAAGCACCAACCAGGTGTGCCATTTTAAGTCTTTTCTTTTTTACTACTTTATGCAAGAATTCCTCAATTTCACCTTCCAAACTGATTTTTTTTTAATTTCTGCTCTAATGATTTTAGTTTCCAAGAGTTCCTTCTTATTTTCCAATACTCCTTTATTTTGTTGTTTTAATGACATCCATTCTAATTTCATGGCTGCAATATTTTCACATCTCTCTACTTGTAACTTTTCTTTAAATGTTTTGCCTCTTCTTTACAATATTTTTTTTCTTCAAATTGATAGTTTACACACACACACACACACACACACACACTTTGATCTCTGTCTTTCATGGTGGTGGTGTCTCCCAGGAGTCTGATGATCCTTGGTTATTGGTTTATGCTAAAAAATGAGACATAAAGAAGCTGTTTTGAGTCACTGTGTGATTATATCAGTATTGTCACCTGGTAGCTTGCAGAAATATCAGGCGTTGAGCCACTCTGTCATTAGGTGAGCACACATCTCTCTCAATTGTCATTCTGTGTGAGTATTTTCTCTGGGGCAATTAAATTTTTCCGTTGACTTCATCTGATCTTCTCTGACTTGATGGAGTTAAAGAACTAGGTCTGAGTAATGAGCCTGTAGCCATAGACGAAGAAGGGAGTGTCATGGGGGCTGACCCAGCATGTCCCAGAGCCAGAGACTGATCGATTTCTCCTGAGAAAGAACTCTGTTCTACACTAATCAGGGACAGGTTGTCCCATATTGGTGTAGGTCAGAGGTGTAACAGATCCTTAGAGAAACTTTTAAACCATCTCCCTATCCACAGTCCCATGAGGGGTCCCATGTGTCCCCTCCACTGCCATCATGTCTCCAATTCTATATGTTTCCATGTTTCTAGCGAACAAATCTGCTGTTGATCAGTCTTCCTCTCCACAGGCACTTGAGTTTTAGCCACCTCTTCTCAGCTAAGCCAGTTGCCGTCCTTCAAAGTACTTTTCAATTCTCAGATGCTATCATATCTCTCTTCTTCTTCTTATCTCTCCTCCAATTCTCTCTGTCCTATGGATTTCTGCTCTTCATTCCTTCACTGTAATTTTGGATGAGTGGGAAGGTACAGCACAGAATATGCATGTATCTAATCTGCCATACTTAACTGCAAGTCTATATATATATATATACATACATATATATATACACACACGTGTGTATATATTTCTCCAATTTCAAAGCACATTTCAAAAAACCCCCATATACTTAATTCATTATAAATGTGGCATCAGGCTTCTCTCATAGAAATAATATGTCTTAGCAAGTTTATAGGCTTATACCAGTTTGAAAAAATTTGACAAACACTATTCTGAAAACCACATCTAGTTGGTAATCCCTATAGATTTCTCCAAAATAAATACTTTGTTAAAGAGTAAGAAGGTGAAACAAATTCAGATTGTGTTCATGTTTTGTAAGTCCAAAGTAGAGAGGGTTTTGAGAAGAAAACTCAGATCTTCCAATATTACAAGATCTGGAGGGCCGAGATAAAGTGAGCTAGGCTGGTACATTACCAAAATAGCTGAACACCTATTTTAAAAAATATGATTTCCAGGGAAAACCAAACTGTGAAATTTTACGAACAACCTCAAGATAATCAAACAAAAGAAAATGTATTTTCATATCTAGGAATAAATTTACCTAAGGAGACAAAAGAACTGTACACAGACAATTATAAGATACTTATGAAAGAAATCAAAGACCACATAAACAGATGGAGAGTTATTCCATGTTCATGGGTAGGAAGAATCAATACTGTGAAAATGACTGTACTACCAAACACAATCTACAGATTCAGTGAGATCCCTATCAAATTACCAATGGCATTTTTCACAGAGCTAGAACAAAAAATTTCACAAATCATATGGAAACACAAAAGACCCCGAATAGTCAAAGCAGTCTTGAGAAAGAAGAATGGAGCTGGAGAAATCAAACTTCCTGACTTCAGATTATACTACAAAGCTACAGTCATCAAGACAGTATGGTACTGGCACAAAAACACAAATATAAACCAACGGAACAAGATAGAAAGCCCATAAACAAACCCATGCACCTATGGGTACCTTATTTTTGACAAAGGAGGCAAGAATATACAATGAGGCAAAGACAGCCTCTTCATTAAATGGTGCTGGGAAAACTGGACAGCTACATGGAAAAGAATGAAATTAGAACACTTCCTAACACCATACACAAAGATCAACTCAAAATGTATTAAAGACCTAAATGTAAGACCAGAAAATATAAAACTCTTAGAGGAAAACATAGCAGAACACTCGATGATGCAAATCAAAGCAAGATCCTCTGTGACCCACCTTCTGGAGTAATGGAAATAAAAACAGAAGAAAACAAGTGGGACCTGATTAAACTTAAAAGTTTCTGCACAGCAAAGGAAACCATAAGCAAGGTGAGAAGACAACCCTCAGAACGGGAGAAAATAATAGTAAATGAAACAATTGACAAAGGTTTAATTTACAAAATATACAAGCAGTTCACACAACTCAATACCAGAAAAACAAACAATCCAATCAAAAAGTGGGGAAAAGACCTAAACAGACATTTCTCCAAAGAAGACATACAGATGGCTAACAAACACATGAAAAAAATGCTCAACATCGCTCATTATCAGAGAAATGAAAATCAAAACTACAATGAGATATCACCTCACACCAGTCAGAATGGCCATCATCAAAAACTCTACAAACAATAAATGCTGGAGAGGGTGTGGAGAAAAGGGAACCCACTTGCACTGTTGGTGGGAATGTAAATTGATATAGCCACTATAGAGACTGTATGGAGATTCCTTAAAACTAGTAATAAAACCACCTTATGACCCAGTAATCCCACTCCTAGGCATATATCCTGAGGAAACAAAAATTGAAAAAGACACATGTATTCCATTGTTCATTGCAGCACTATTTACAAAAGTTAGAACATAGAAGCAACCTAGATGTCCATCGATAGATGAATGGATGAAGAAGTTGTGGTACATATACACAATGGAATATTACTCAGCCATAAAAAGGAATGCATTTGAGTCAGTTCTAATGAGGTGGATGAACCTAGAGCATATTATACAGAGTGAAGTCAGAAAGAGAAAGATAAATATCATATACTAACACATATATACAGAATCTAGAAAAATGGTACTGAAGAATTTATTTGCAGGGCAGCAATGGAGAAACAGACATACAGAATAGACTTGTAGGCATGGGGAGAGAGGAGGAGAGGATGAGATGTATGGAGATAGTAACATGGAAATTTACATTACCACATGTAAAATAGATAGCCAACAGGAATTGGCTGTATGGCTCAGGAAACTCAAACCAGGGCTCTGTATCAAACTAGAGGGGTGGGATGGGGAAGGAGATGGGAGGGAGTTTCAAAAGGAACGGGATGTATGTACACCTATGGCTGATTCATGCAGAGGTTTGATAGAAAACAACAAAATTCTGTAAAGCAATTATCCTTCAGTTAAAAAATAAATAAATTTTTTTAAAAAAGAAAATGCATTTTCAGAAGCTAAGAGACACAGAGGAAAAAAAGAGCTAGCTGAACTATATGGAGAATATTAATGAACCGAGGACTCAGCTACTAAGAGTGGTTTGTGAAGCCCACCTTCTGATCTGACAAAACTAATTCTAGGGATCTGTTGTATGGAAACAGTTGCCCAAGTGTTCAGTTATGCTCATTCAAGTATGTTTATTTTGAAGTATTTAAAATAATAGCACAAAGTGGAAACATCCTATAGATCCTTCAGTAAGGCCCAGGAGACCCAGAGGTCCATGGTATCTGATACCTGGGGAATGATACCTGAGCCCTGAGTATAAACCAAAGGACTGTAAACTTGGGTCAAAGTTCAGCACCAGCAAGGTTTGTGGTGCAGCAGCGGATGAGGATTGGATTGAGCAAAGCCCATTCAACAGTAGAGGTTTAAGGCTGCTGGTGCTCAGTCTCTCCAACTCGCTGCCTGGCATTTGGAAACCACACTAACTTCTTAAAATTGAATAAATCCCTGGAATAGACCATGAGAGGAGCCAGGACTTCCTCCTCCATCTGGTGGTAAAGAGGAGGCTGTCCCTCCCCTGATGGGGTGATATCAAAGGAGGCAGGATTCTCACCACTGATCAAAGGTTATGAGACCACTTCCCCATGGTGTCTGTGGGAGCCACACAGAATCTCAAGGACCCATGAAAGTGTTAGTTGCTCAGTCATATCCAATTCAACTGTCTGCGACCCCATGGACTGTAGCCCACCAGTCTCTTCTGTCCATGGAATTCTCCAGACAAGAATACTGGAGTGTGTTGCTATTCCCTTCTCCAGGGGATCTTCCCAACTCAGAGATTAAACCTGGGTCTTCCACATTGTGGACAGATTCTTTACCATCTGAGCCACCAGGGAAGCCCCCAAGGACCCACGGGATGATAATAAAAGATCTAATATTCATGTCATTGGGGTCCCAGAAGGAAAGAAGAAAGAAGGCAGAGCTAAAATAGTATTCTCATAGAAAAAAATGGGTGAAAACTTACTAAATTTGCCAAGACATAAAGCTAGTTTCAAAAAGCTGAGTGAAACTCAAATAGAATAAACCCAAAGATATCCACACCAAGGTATGGCACAGTTAAATTTCCCAAAACTGAAAACAAAGAAAATCTTGAAATCATCCAGAGAACAACATGGACAAAACAGTTAATGACAGTAGACTGCATATCAGAAACTGCGGATGCTAAAGGAAGTGGCAAAATGTTTTTCAAATGCTAGAAAAAAAGTACCAGCAACCCAGAATTTTATACTTGGGTAAAAAAAAATCCTTCCAAAAATAAAGGGAAATCAAGATATTCTCAGATGAAAGAATACTAAGAATTTGTTACCAGGAAGCTAAGAGAATTTATTAGCCTAAAAGAATGACTAAAGGAAGTTATCCAAATGGAAAGGAAATGATAAAAAAGAATCTTAGATCATCATGAAGCAAGGCAGAGCGTATGCGATAAGCAAAAATATGGGCAAATACAATAGACTTTCTCTGAGTTTTCAAAATTACATTTGATAATTGAAGCAAAATTGATATATAACACTTAACACTGATGTAGTTCTCAATGGGCATGAGGAAAGATTTACAATAAATATACTATGTAAATAGAGAAGTCAAAGAGATATAAAGGGGCAAGATTTATATGCTTCACAATAACTGATAAGCTAATGATAGCAGTTGACTATTATAATTATATAAATTATGTATATATAATTTAACACACAGAGCAGCCACTAAAAAGGCTATACAAAGAGATACATTTAAAAACTATTGGTAAATCAAAATGTAAAAATGTTTAACCCAAAGCAAGGCAGGAAAATGTATAGAGAAACAAAACTCAGGAAACAAACAGAAAACAAAAACCAAAATGTCAAATCAAAATTGACAAACCTCTAGCAAAACTAACAAAGAAAAAGATGGAGAAAACATAAATTACCAATGAATGAAACAGGGGATGTCACTACAGACCCTGAAGACATCAAATGAATATTGAAGGAATTCTACAAGCAACTCTACACACATAAATTTGAATATATTGATGAAACAGAACAATTCCTATAAATAACTAAATAAACAAAAAACTGCAATCCACACAATATGAAATCGGTAATTTGAATAGCTTTGTGACTAATAAGAAAATTACATACGTAATTTTAAAACTTGCAAAGAAGAAATCTCCAGGCCCAAATGGTTTTACTAGACAATCTACCAAATATTTAAAGAGTTAACACCAATTCTACATAATCTCTTCCAGAACAAAGAGGAGGAAACACTTCCCAATTCATTTGATTTATACCACAACTAAAGGCAGAAAAGCAGAAAACTATAGACCAACATCCCTCTTGAGTAAAAGAGTCCTTTAAAAAAAAAATCAGCAAATAGAATTCAGCAATATGCAAAAAGAATTATACACCATGAGCAAGCAGGGTTTATTCCAGGGATATAAGACTTTTAATATTTAAAAATCAATCAATGAGTCAATCACATTAACAGACTACAGAAGAAAAAAATCACATGATCATATCAACTGACTGTATCAATATCAATATCCTGACTATGACACTGTACTACAGTGTTTGAGTGATATAACCATAGAGGAAAACCAGATAAAGGGTACACAGGATCTCTTTCTATTATTTCCTACAAGTGTCTGTGAATTTACAATTACCTCAAAATGAGATGTTTAATTTTTAAAAATTCTTGCATGACATACCAAAAAAACCACACCACTTTATTTTCCATAATTCTGCAAGGTTCAGCTGATGTAGCTGGCTCTGCTGATCTTGGTTGGTCTCACTGATGTTTTGTGTGAGTTTCAACTAATCTAGGCTGGGTCCCTCTAAGTCAGTCTGGGAGCTTGGTTCTGATCCCTGTATCTCTCATCCTCAGCAACCAGGTCTGGACATGTTCTCCCGGCTACTGCAGAGGTGCACGAGAAAGCACATTCTAATGGATAAAGGTCTCTCAAGCCTGGACTTAGTCATTTTATATTATGGTGGTTGAAGCAAGTAACATGACTGAGTCCAGTCTCAAGGGACAGAGTAATTTATTCTACTCATGGGAGGGTACTGGTAAGGTACAGTCATGGACACAGGGAAGAGTGAAAAGCTGGAGCCGTGATAGACTCTACCTCACCATCCCTGATCACCTCCAGGATTAAAAATACCGACTGCTACTCTTCCTTCTCAGAGGCAGGCTGTGGTTATTCTCCATTGTTTCAAGGGTCACAGAACAGGATCTAAGTGTCCCTTTGCCCAAGATGGGTCACAAGGGAAGATAATATATGATGTCTAATAACTTCCTACACTGAGCCAGGCTCCCTCTAGACTGTCACACTGCCCTTGTCTCTACCTTGCCCAACCCCGATCTAATCCTTATTCCATCTGTGCCCCATCGCTGATTCTCTTCTCACCCCTTAATCTTGTAGACTGAAGTTCCTTTCCTGGCATTCATCAGACTTTTTTTTTTTAAGAATCTCTGTCCAAAGTCATTAAGATCAGTCTTTTTCGGTCTCCATTTTCTCATCTGTAAAGAGGGAATAATAGCAGCACCTACATTGCTCCATCAGAGGGTCCAGGTGGGGATGAAACAATACAACTCATATAATGAGTTTACACTGCCTGGTACATAGTAATCTCTCAATAAATTGTATTGTGTTTTTTTCCCTCTTTTCTTTCAGTATAGAGGTGAGAGGCATTCTCAGTCTAACTACAGTTACGGGAGAGTCAGCATTCCAACTTGGAATTCTGAACATATTTTCCCATAGAAACACTGTTCTACACTGTGATGGTATTTTACACCACCATTACCACTCCTAAGGATTCCACAGTGCTGGTACTTTAGCTTAACCCTACAAGTTAAATGGGCTCTCCTAGACTGGTCTGGCAAAACTCACCACCATGAAGAACACCACTTTAAGAGAAAAACGTGAGTTCTAAATAAGTCCCTTACAAATGAATTTTTTAAGTAGAACCCACTCTTAAGTTTAGTGCTGGCTAGAATGTTGTGAAGCCAGATGCTTTGGAGACTAGACTTATCAGGTTGATGAAGCATAGATATTCTACAGACCTGACCTCTCTGAGCCTCATCCTCTGTGGAATGAGGCCAGATGGCAGAGACTCTCAGGGCCAACGGTGAGAAGCAAAATTGTGTTGTGAAGAAAACTAGGTTGACCTTGGGTGTGGGGGCAAGATAGGGGGATGACAGGAGGTCACAATTGATACCTGGGTATACAGAGGCTGGGGAGATGAGGAGGCTCAAAAACAGGGTCTTGAGGGCAATGACAAAGGAGCAGGTACATACTTGTTGGTGGGAGGCTGTGAAAAAAGAAATATTTTTAACCAGAAACTTATAGAAATATATCTGGAATCCAAACATAGTTAGATCCATCATTTGAAAATGAAATGGAGGGACTTCCCTGACGGTCCAACACTTAGGATTCTGTGCTCCCACTGCCAGGGGCCCTGGGTTTCATGGGGAACTAAGACCCCACAAACTCTGAAGCTGTGTGCAGCAAAAATTTAAAAAGAAGAAGAAAAAGAAAGAAAAGTGAAAATGGAATGATCAGAAGAAATGTTAAAACTATAGCTCCAAGGCTAAGAGCCAAGAAGAGATAGATTTGGGGCCTTTATGTGGAATGCTTGTACGGTCTGAATCACACTATAACCGGATGTTATAAGCTAAGCTGAGAGCTTTGGGATATAACTGAGACACTCAAGACACTTTACTCTAGAAAGTTCACATGAAGGTGACCTTCTGGGTACACAGGATAGCAATGAGCAGAGGAGGAAAGGGAAGGAAAGAGATTCTGCAAAACTAGAGGAAGCAGGGAGAGAAGCTGGTTGTCTGTGGAGGTACAGGCCCTTCACACCCTGTACTAGCAAAGCTAAGAATGAGCCTGAGAGAGACCCAGGTCTCCCTGGGTAATGCTGGGGTCCCCCTCAACCCTGCTGGACATCCTACACCTCTACTGTGTCTACAACTACATGTGGACCCTAAAATGGCACCAAAATTTTGAGTGATGCTGAGCATAGCTAGTGAACAGGAAACTTGGGGGAAGTATCCTTTATTCCTGCTTTCTTCGCCCCTGACAGTGGTCACCAAGCTTCCATCTGAATATCTTCACTGATGGAGACTTGGCTCTCATAAGGTCCCCCTTTCCTTATTAAATGTCTGTCATTGCAAAGAGTTCTCTCCAAACAGTCAGACCAAATCTGCCCCCACCCTGGTCCTCCTCCTGTTCTCTGAAGCTAAGTAGCTAAATCCAATCCATCGTCCTCCTGAGAGTCAGTTCCATTCCCTCCAGACCTTCTCTCTTCTGAGAAACAGTCCACATTACACAACCTTAATAACCAAGTTCAATGATCATGTCAGGATGGCCTATTTATGCAAAGCACCATGCACATAAGTGGGATCCTAAAGTGAATAAATGATCTCCTTGCTCTTCAGGCAAACAGGGTGAAGACAGAGGCATGGACAATGGACCCTAGTACAAAGAAAACTGATAAGTACTATAATCAATGTTCAAAACTTGCTGTGGTGTAGCTAAGGGGAAAGAGGAGACCAATTCCATTCGGGAGCATCTAGAAAGGTTTCTAGGAAGAGGTGGGATTTGAGTTGGAGTTTGAAAGACTTTGATGAGCAGGGGTGGGGAAGGAGGCAGGTGGTGAATGGAGAGAGCACACAATATGGACTTGACCCTGGTTCTTAACTTCCTATGTGACCTTCAGAATATTGAAAATGAGGGCACTGAATGCACTGATCACTAACGTCTAGTGGTGGGTGTGTTTGGGCTAGGGGTAAGGGGAGAAGAGGAGGAGAATTTATTCAATACTCTGCCTGTCACATGGGTGCAGCACCCAGCACCATTCTGCTCATGTCATTGGGGGAAACCGCCAATGCCCTTCTTAGAATGGTGATGATACCACCAGCAGCAGCAGCAACACTTCTTTGGCAATTATGAGCCCAGATTTTAGAAGTGCTTTATATGTTTATACTGACATCCCATTGAATCCTCACGACAGCCCGAAGAGATAGGTACCAATTATATTATTCCTATTTTACAGATGAGAAAGCAGAGGCACAGAGAGGTTGGGTAACTCACTCAAGGTCATAGAGCTAGTCTCATGGTAGAGCTGGGATTCGAACCTCTACTGTCTAGCTTCCTGCTTTATTTCCTCAATAAATAACACAAGGGCAGAAATGACCCCAGCTCTTTAGGTGTGTTCTGCCTCCCCAAGAGGAGAATATAAATGGCACCATAGCCCTCTTCTGTACTCCCATTAATTCAACCTAAGACAACATTGACTTTTTTGGAAGCCATACCACGCTGATGATTCGCATTCATCAGGCAGTTGCCCAAAATCCCTAAAATGATTTTGACATGAACTGTTCTTAAGCCAGGTCAGTTTCATTTTGTTCACATGCAGTTGAGTAGTTAATCCTAAACACTGGGCTTTAGGCTTTAGTAAGTCAGACTACATTCTAACTTTAGGCTCACAGTAATTTTTAAAACATACTATGTTAGCCAATATAAATTCTCCCAACTTAGTGATAATGTAACAAGAGCTAACAGTTACTGGAGAACTGTCTTTGGACCAGGCACCTTGATAAGTGTTTTTTCATGTAGTATCTTATGTAGTTATTTAGTCTTCACATGGAATCTTTGTTACTGTTTTTGTTATTATTCAAGCAAATAGAAAAATCAAGGCTAGTGAAGTTAAGAAATCTGCTCAAGATCCAATAAGGAAGTGATAGACCCAAGGTTCATATTCCAGGACTGTCTGACCCTGGGGCTTGAACTCTTATCCATCCATGTTTCTCTCATCTCTTTGTAACAACCATGTACTTGCCATTAGATAAGTCAATCATGAAAAATGTCAAACAGAATCAAGGACAGAACTCAGAAATAAATTACATCCCTCCAGGCATACGTGAACCAATTTCTCATGGAGTCATAAACAACTAGAGATTGCAGCATTTTTTATATAATACTGAGAACCAGGGAAGCTGAGTGATTTGCCCAAGCTCACACACCCAAGGCAATAAAGGAGATGGGGAAGTAAACAGTCCAGAGAAACAAGTGCTTCATTCCATCAACACACACTTTGAGTATAAAGGAAAAACCAGCCGAAAAGTTTTGCAATTACAGCATCATCTAAACTGCAATTTTCCAATCTGTTCACATTCATCTCATGAGATTTTTATCAAAAACCTGCTAGAGTCAATGTTCACTTCATCAAAAGCACCCCTTGATCTGAGGAGATGGGATTCAACTGTCCCAACCAACTCACAGTGAACACGTGGAACTCCCTATGCTAAAGGTTCATAAATCGTCTGCCTGATAACTCAGTAGAGGATTTTGTGGAGAATTAACATCTGTGTGAGGTTTTGCAAGGCTGCCAAGTCCCGACAACCATCATGCAAGTTATCCCCAGTCACCAAACATCATCCAACGGTGTTACTGAGTCCAAGCTCGTACTGCTTGCCAAACTGAAACCATTTGGGTGTCGTTTCAGGGGCTCCAAAGAGCTCCAGTACCACAGTCCTTCATGTCTCAGCACAGAGAAGAATCCATCGAGAGCAAAGAGATAGATAAGAAGTGCTTTATGAGAAAAGGACACTTGTGAGGCTTAAAAAGAGGCAGGCGAGGGGGCGCCCCACCCTGAGAACTCACTGGGCTTTATAATCAAAGGAAAAGTGGCGAGGGGGGAGAAGAACTTCTTTGTCTTTCTTGAATGGATGTCATGCTTCCATCATCACTTCCTCCTCCAGGTCTGGCAGGGGAGTTTTCTTGTCCCTGCATGGTCAAGCTAGGCTTACCAATTATTGTCTTTTATGTGTGCAGAGAGCATGTCCTAGGGATCATTAATTTACTGAGCTCAATGGGAAGGATTTGGGTCTCATGTCACCATCATTTTATTGGGGGTGGGGGGGGTGGGGCATGTCTTGTGCTTCTGTTGCATGTTTTTTTTTTTTTTGCTAAGCAAGTGTGCTTGGTTTTGTGGTTAAGCAAATCTGCTTTCTTGAGCAATCATTAACTTCTAGGGAGTCTCCATATTTTTTCTATTTATTAATACAATCCCCTAGTGGGGTTAACTATTTAATCACCTATTTTGTCCCTTCACTCTGTCCCTATCAAAATAACAAGTCAATAAATTGAGAGATGAGGTTTGTGGCAAGGAATGCCGATTTTCTTTGGAAAGCCAGCAGACGGAGAAGTTGATGGACTAGTGTTCCAAAGAACCATTTTACTGATTTCTATACTAAAAGGGGAGAGAAATGTGGCTGCTTCTTACAAGCTTCTTGGTTCAGAAATCCTTCATTCTTGCAGCTGTTTGCATAGGTTTGATCAGGATGTTCCTACAAACCTCCAAAAGGACAAAAGTTACTCTCTGTTCTGCAACTTTTTATCTCTATATGAGTGGGAAAAACGCTACCTCTTTAAAGGTCATAGACCTGAGAATATGCTATCCTGTATATTTCAGGCTACAGAGAACATTCTTTTAGGAAAGATTCAGAGCCAGCATGACCAAGCGCAGGAATACCAAACAGTGGTTAGAGCTAAAGGAACAGATGCAATATGGAGTCAGATCTGTTCTTCTCTATTATAAACGGTGGTTCTGGGTCTTCCTACAGTGGGCCTGAGATCTACTTAAAGATGATCAACACATCTCTATCATCTAAAGCTCTAACTTCTCTCTGTCATTCCCAAGTGAGGCTGCTTTCGTTGGTACAGAAGAGAGGAGTCAAATTGAATCAGAGTGGTTCTGTTTTCTTTCTGCCTTCTGTTATTGTAACTGAATCTGAAAAACCCCTTCTTTTGTCATTTACATTTTCAAGAACCTCAGCTCAGTCTCACACTTAACTCCAGACCTATCTTTGCTTTTTGTCACAGTCCTTGTCAAAGACTGTCCCTGAACAAACTTTAGTCAGGCTCCTCTGAGCCCAGCTAGGTCCCATCATCATTGGGCACATTATCCAAGAGCCCAGTTTTGGCAAGAATCCTGCTAAGTCAGTTTAGCCAGAATCTCCCACCCTTGATATCTGATTACATTCTTCATCCTCAATCATTCCTCAGGTAATGTCTGGTCACCCTGGCTTGCCTTCACCAAGAATCCTATCAGGTCATTTTAGCCAGAATCCCCCCTTCCTCCTAATTCTTCCTTAGTAATTTTTCATCCACTGGTGCCACCTCCTCCCACCCCTCATTCGGCTCCTTGGCTATGAATTCCCACTTTTCCTTATTGTATTCACAGCTAAGCCAAGTCTGTCTTCCCTAGGCACAGCCCCACTGAGGTAGCCCCTGTGCCTATCACGACAGTCCTGATCACAACGGTGACCCAACACAAGAGACAGATTAAGTTTTCTTTAACGTCTCCTCCGGACATCTTTCATACATGTAATTTTTAAGCCCAAGAACTTCCTTTCAGCCTCAACGTCAAGGGTCTTTCCTTTACTTCCTTCTTCAGACACTCTCCCCTACCCCTCCTTTAGTAAGAGGCGGGATCAGTATTCAACTACAAACCCCCTTTGGAGCCTCAGCCTTTTATTACTATGCTATACTATACCTATATTATCTGCAAATGTGTTAATAGCTAAGGCATTGATTAAAACAGCCACTAACAGAACCTTGAGATTTCTACCCACCTGTCTCTCAGTCAGCTAAGCAGACAATCAAAGAATAGCCTGAAGAGAACATGAAGGTCCAGAGATTTTGAGTAATTTAATCAGTGTTAGTAGATAATTTCTTTAAAGGTAAAATCATGACTCTGGCAAAGACAAACCCAGTAAATGTGGTAAGGACAGACCTTAATCAATAACAGACTGCAGTAGTCAGTTCAAGGTGAACTGAGTTTGGATTTGTGCATTTTGAGAATGAGGAGGGAACAGGGACAGAGTGGGGCCTCAGTAGAGTCAGGGGAGTGATACATTACAGAAAATAGGAAGGGGAGGTTGGTCTCCATGAAACCATCTGGCTTTGTTAGGCTTCTCTCCGCCTAAAGACCCTGGGAACAGGGACCCTACATTTAGGTGTTGGTTGGAACAAACAGCAAATTATGTTCTCTGGTAGGCACTTGAAGGTGGGAGGGGGGTGATGCGGGGGTTGGGCTGGGTCATCCTAGGAATGTAGCTAGAGCTGCTAGTGTCCTGTTCACATTTTTAAAGACTAGTCAAGAAAGGCTCAGAATTTGATCAAGGTTAGAATCTTTGTCAACTCTCAGAACATGTGTCAAACATTTTACTTAACTCATTAATTAATAGAGCCAATTAAAATGTTACAATCAATTCAAAGGAGAACTCACGCTACTGCACACTTATAGTCAGATAAGAAATACTGAAATGATTTTACAAATAGAGGCAAAACTGGAAAAACCAGTCCGTATCCATGGACTGGTTTTTCCCCACAATGATAAACAGTTGCATTCCACAAGAGACAATTTGCATTTTATGAAAGGAATTATTTGCATTACTATCAAATAAACAAAACAAGAAATGAAAGAGGAGATGTTACAACTGAAAATGCAGAAATACTAAGAATTACAAGAAGCTACTATAAACAATTATATGCCAACAAATTAGATAACCTAGAATAGATACATTTCCTAGAAACATACAACCTACCAATATTGAATCATGAATAGAAAATCTGAATAGAATAATTACTAGTAAAGAAATTGAATCAGTAATAAAAAAAAAAACTCCCAACGAACAAAAATCCAGGACTAGAGATGGCTTTAACTGGTAAATTCTACTGAACATTTATAGAAAAATTTATACCAACATCTCTCAAAATTCTTTCCAAAAAAACAAAGAGGAAGGAACATCCAAAGTCATTTTATGAGGCCAGCACTTTCCTGATATCAAAGCCAAATAAAGAACCTATCAGAAAAGAAAATTATAGGCTAATGTTCCTGATAAACATAGATGTAACTTCTCAAAAAGTACTAGAAAAAAGTACATTAAAAGGATCATATACCATGATCACATGAGATTTAGCCCTGGAAGACAAGGGTGTTTCAACACACACATCAATCAATGTGATATACCACATAACAGAATGAAGGATAAAAATTATATGATCATCTCAATAAACACATCTGATGCAGCTAACAAATTCAATCCTTCTGTGATTAAAAACTCTCAACAAATTAGGTATAAAAGAAACATATTATCTAAAGCCATATATGACAGTTAACATACTCAACAGTAAAAAGCTGAAAGATCAGGAAGAAGACAAGGATGTCCACTCTTGCCACTTTTATCCAACATACTACTCAAAGTCCTAGCCGGAGGAATAAGGCAAGAAACCACATCATCCAAAGGAAGCCTTCATTAGGTAGATAGACAGACATTAACAGAGAAAGAAAGAGAATATTTTCAGATGCGAAACAGAAAAAAATCTTGCCATTTGCAACAACATGGATGAAACTAAAGGGCATTATATTAACTGAAATAAGCCAGACAAAGATAAATACTGCATAGTATTACTTATATGTAGAATCTAAAAAAAAAAATTTAAATCAAACTCAAAGAAACCAGAGATTATAATGGTAGTTGTCAGGGAGTGGGGGGAAGCAGAGAGAGGCTAGTAAAAGAGTACAAACTTTCAATTATAAGATGAGTATGTTCTGAGGTTCTAATGTGTAACATGGTGACTAGAGATAACACTGTATTGAAAGTGAAAGTGAAGTCGCTCAATCGTGTCCGACCCTTGAGACCTCATGGACTGTAGCCTACCAGGCTCCTCTGTCCATGGGACTTTCCATGCAAGAATACTGGAATGGGTTGCCATTTCCTTCTCCAGGAGATCTTCCCAACCCAAGGATCCAACCAGGGTCTCCCACATTGTAGGCAGATGCTTTACCGTCTGAGCCACCAGGGAATATTGTATTGTATTATCAAAATTTGCTGAGGAAGTAAAGCCTGAGTGTTCTCACCAACAGGAAATTTAATAAGTAATTATCAAATAAGTGAGGGGATGGATGTGTTAACTCAATGGTTAAAACCGTTTCATAATGGATACCTGTATCAAATCATCACGTATATTTTAAGTATAGTTCAATTATATTAGTCAAATTACCTCAATAAGACAGGGGGGAGGGACAATAAATTTGTAGAGAAAAGACAAGATAAAGGAAAAGGGTTTCAGGCTTTGAGGGTGACAAACTGCGGGAAGGTAAATGCATGCAGGGAACAAATGGAAGATCTGGATGTTTTTAGTAAGGTTCATTGTATAGATTCCTCACGTGGCAGCCCTAAGCTAATAAGACTCTAGAGTTGCCTCCAGTGAGTAACAATCCTCCTTCCTTTCCGGTAGAAGTAGAAGACAGTTTTTCTTATGCATGCTTCTGCTTAATGGCCTTCAACTCAAAATATCCCTGAGCCAAAGTTGCATGTTTTTGGGTAGCATACTATGAACCCCTTCACAGGTAATTCTTCATAATAACTGGTGCTCCTTTTATCAAATGTTTCATTTAAGCCAGCCTCATTCTTTGCTATAGGAGGTTCCCCCTTTCAGGTAGTTCATATTGAATGGTAACAGCATGAACAGCTTGGAAATTCCTCTATTCACTTTTACAAGATGACCCGATGACCCATCAACAAACAAAATTAGATCAGGATTAGTGAAAGTGAAGTGAAAGTCGTGTCCGAGGCTTTGCAACTCCATGGACTATAGAGTCCATGGAATTCTCTAGCCAAGAATACTGGAGTGGGGAGCCTTTCTCTAGGGTCCCCATAAATGGGGACATGGTGTCACAGAACAGGACATTAATGTCTCACAGTCTTGGGGTCACCTTTGTGGGGCAGGGGTCGTAATATGGCAGGACTGAGAAAGCTGCAATTTTAGCCACGTGGGTGGGCCTAGAGATTATCATACTAAATTCAGTATATCAGAAAGACAAATACTATATGATGTCACTTATATGTGGAATCCAAAATAAGACACAAACGAACTTATCTATGAAACAGAAACAGGTTCATAGACATAAAAGAAGAGACTTGTGGTTGTCAAGGGGGAGGAGAGTCGGGGAAGGATAGATTGGGAGTTTCAGGTTAGCAGATGCAAACTATTATATATTTAGGATGGATATGCAATGAGGTCCCACTGTGCAGCGCAGGGAACGACATTCAACATCCCGTGACAAACCATAGGGGAAAAGCAGATGAAAAAGATGCACATGTGCGTAACTGAATCACTTTGCTATACAGCAGAAACTAACATGGCACTGTAAATCAACTACACTTCAATAAAATAAATTTTAGATAAATAAAACATACATCACAAACCAAAAAAATTGCAATGCTTAAGATGTAGGTTAGGTGGTGAGAGCAGAAAGATCTCCCCTTGCAGTGAACTGTGTGGAGACTGTCGATGTCTTTCCCTAGAGTTAGATCTGCTGAGGTTCTACTAACTTTGCAGCAGGTGCTGTATCTTTAAGGCAATCGGAACAGGCACCAGCAATTGGCTCAATCTGCATACTGTAATAGGCAACAGGTCTGTGCTTCTGGCCATGTTCTTGTGTGAACATTCCCAGAGCTTGGTTATCTTTCTCGTGTACAAATACGGTGAAAGCTTTTGAATTGTTAGGTAGCCTGAGGGCAGGTGGCTCTTGGGGTGCTATTTTTAGTCTTAAAAAGGGCTGTTCCAGTTTATCTTTCCAGGAAAGGGGCTTGGGAACTGAAGTTTTAGTAAGTTCATAAAGCAGAGAGAGCTTCCCTGGTGGCTCAGAGAGTAAAGAATCCGACTGCAATTTGGGAGACCTGGGTTTGATTCCTGGGTTGGGAAGATCCCTTGGAAAAGGAAATGCCAATCCACTCTATTATTTTTGCCTGGAGAATTCCATGGACAGAGGAGCCTGGTGGCCTACAGTCCACGGGGTCACAAAGAGTCAGACAGGACTGAGCGACTAAGCATAGCATAAAGTAGAGAAGCAATCAGAAAAAAATTAGCACCCCGGCATCTGCATAATCAGCTAGGCCTAAAAATTCACAAAGCTGTAGGCCTAGTTGTAGGCCTAGGAAATTCTTGGAGTAGCTTAATTCTTTTTGGAAATAACTAGATGCCTTCAGTGCTTAGGTTCCGACCTAGGCAATGTGTGTGTGTGTTCATTTGTGTCCAACTCTCTGACCCCATGAACTGTAGCCCGCCAGACTCCTCTGTCCATGGGACTTTTCAGGCAAGGACACTGGAACAGGTTGCCATTTCCTCCTCCAGGGGACCTTCCTGACCCAGGGATTGAACCCACATCTCCTGTGTCTGCTGCACTGCAGACAGATTCTTTACCTAGCTAAGGAACAGTGTCCAAAAATAACTGGAATCCTATTCAGAGACTTCCTGTCCTTTTTCAGCTAAGCGTTGCACAAGTAAATAGAATATTTTATGGGTGCTTCTTTGGTAACTGATCATGGCAAGAGGTCATCCCCGTATTGTAAAAGCGTCAATTTCCCAGGGGGACTAGAGGGTGCTTAGACCTTGATGAAATAAGAAGGGCCTCAGTGAACTCTTGGGGCATGATTGACAAGGTATATTGTTGATTGTTCCAAGTAAAGGTAAATATTGACTTGGGTCTCCAGGGATGCTGACAAAGGCTGAACAAAAGTCTACAGCACTGAGCAACCCTGAAATAATGACTGTCTTATTTCTAATTCTTAAGTCTTGGCTAAATCCCAGGCCCTCCCATCAGGTTTCTGGATTGGCAAGATCAGTGAGTTATGGTATACAGGGAACCATCCTGGGCAATTAGGTCTTTTATTATTAATATGAGGTCCTGTGTGGCTTCAGGTTTTAATGGATATTGAGGCCACTTAGGAAGAGGTTTAGTCACATCTCTCTGGATTTTTATAGGCTCTGCGCTTTTAAATTCCCACTGTCAGAATTAAAAGCAGCCTACCGATTTTCAGACACCTCAGCTACATGAGGGGATCTTTATTGGAATTTCTCTTCTTCTGTATCAAAGACAGATTTGTTTAAAAAAAAAAAAATTGGAGATCATGTTCAGGTTGATCACAAAATTGTAAGGTGAGCAAAACATATTATTAGCCTTTTTTTAATTTAGAAAGGAGATCTCTGCCATCTATTAAAATGGACCAGGGGTGGGTCACAGAGCAAAGCAGAATGCTCTTCAGTAAAAAGTCCCAGAACCATTTGTTACTGGTTGAGATGGTGTTTCTTTCTGAACTTCACTAGATACTTCCACTAAGGAAACCTTTTTTTTTTTTTTTTTAACTCTAAGAGATTTCTGAGAGTGGGATTTAAAGTAGCAAGTCTAGCCCTGGTAGCTACCAAAATTTGGTAAGATTTTCAATTAATTTTGATTTCCTCTTGGCTGTTTAAGGGTAGCAGTTTACCTCAGAGTCCCTCAGAGCTGAATGAGTCCTGCGAGGAGCCATATGGGGGTCCTTCCTTGGGGGCATTTGAATGGATTTTGAGGAATTTACATAGATCTTTAAAGATAATCTTTTTTTCCATTGCCCCAATTAATTACAAAGGAAACATCAATCCTCAGGCCATGATCGGATGGTGGAGGAGGAGGGAGCCAGGTGGGAAAATCGAGTGTTATTTTAGGTTATTTTAGCTCCAACAGCCTTGGAGCTGTTGAAGGATCTTTATGATCTTGGTCCAGAGTCCTTTCAAAGTGGTTATGAGTTCAATCAGGTCAGTGGCCTTCTACCCTATTTTCTCCTTTCTTATCAACCCACTGATCTCAGGAGATAATCCATTTACAGGGCAGCTAGGGTGAGTTGGGTGTCCTCCTTTACTGTGAGGAATCCAGAATGTCCCAGGAAGAGCCATTCCAAACAAGGCTTTCAAGTCTGCCACAAATTCACCATTCTTTTGTCTGCATGTTTGAATAAAAGACCAACCCTTGTGGATGGGAAGACCTTAAGATGGCTTTTAAAAGGTCAGATTCTATGTTGTGAGCTTTATCTGGTCATAAAAGGACCACCTGGAGACTTAGTCCAGTGGCTAAGACTCTGTGCTCCCAATGCAAGGGGACCCAAGTCCGATCCCTAGTCAGGGAACTAGATCCCACATGCGACAAGTAAAAGTTCAAATGCTGCAACTTCAAAATCTGGAAGATTCCTCATGTTGCAGCTAAGATTTGGCACAGCCAAATAAATAAATGTTACAAATAAATAAGCTGCTCATATTAAGGAAAAAAAAAAAGGACTATGCTGGAGAGAATCTCCATTATCCGTGGGATTATGACTTCTGCTTCCTGCATCCGTCTTCAGGCTTCCCAAATCCTACTGACATACTGTACAAGCTGATAAGGAACTGGCAGCCTGCAGTCACAAGCCCCAATAAGGATTCTGAAATCTTAAAAAAAAAAAAAAAAAAATACGAGGACCTTCGTGAATTGAGGAAATTCTTTAATTACTGCCCTTCATTTTGTCTTTGACCAAGGAATGAACAATACCTAAGGAGGTACTGTTCTTAGGTATTACTCACCTGCACCTTGGGAGGTTTTAACAAGTAACTATTTAACTATCTTTCCAACGGAAAGGCAGTTCAGAGAATCAGGAACATGTGAGTTTTCACATAAGGACAGACAGTGGGGAGAAACAGGTGGTACCTCTTATCTCCTGTGTAGTTCATTTTCCCTTGCCTTCCATAATAAGTTTTTTAATAAAGTTATTTTGAAGCTTTTAAGGAGCTCTGTAGACCAATTTGGCAGACTTTATTTTGGGGGGCTCTAAAATCACTGCAGATGGTGACTGCAGCCATAAAATTAAAAGATACTTACTCCTTGGAAGGAAAGTTATGACCAACCTAGACAGCATATTAAAAAGAAGAGACATTACTTGCCAATAAAGGTCCATATAGTCAAGGCTATGATTTTTCCAGTAGTCATGTACAGATGTGAGAGTTGGGCTATAAAGAAAGTTGATGCTTTTGAACTGTGGTGTTGAAGAAGACTCTTGAGAGTCCCTTGGACTGCAAGGAGATCCAACCAGTCCATCTTAAAGGAGATCAGCCCTAGGTGTTCATTGGAAGGACTGATGTTGAAGCTTAAACTCCAGTACTTTGACCACCTGATGTGAAGAGCTGACTCATTTAAAAAGACCTGATGCTGGGAAAGATTGAAGACAGGAGGAATAGGGGACAACAGAGGATGAGATGGTTGGATGGCATCACCAACTCGATGGACGTGAGTTTGAGCAAGCTCTGGGAGTTGGTGATGGACAGGGAAGCCTGGCGTGCTGCAGTCCATGGGGTTGCAAAGAGTCGGACACAACTGAGCAACTGAACTAAGAAGATGGCATGCTTGACTCTAGAATTTAAGAGTCCAATGGAAAGAGACTCATTTAGAGAATGAGTTTGGGGTGGGGGGTATGGGAAGGGATAGTTAGGGAGTTTGGGAGGGACATGTACACACTGCTATATTTAAAATGGATAACCAACAAGGACCTTCTGTATAGCACACGGAACTCCACTCAATGTTACATGGTAGCCTGGATGGGAGGGGAATTTAGGGGAGAGTGGATATATGTATATGTATGGTTGAGTCCCTTCACTGTCCACCTGAAACTATCACAACGTTGTTAATCTGCTATACTTCAATACAAGGTAAAAAGTTTTAAAAAAAAATAATATAAGGATTCTGTGAGCTAAGTGTTTGGGTTACTTGGAGCCAAAGGAAAACCTAAAAGGGTGCGAAGCTGGGTTGGGTATTCTGTATGTTTTACAGTGCAACTCATTGCACAGAAGTTTCCCTGAGTTTGGCAGGTAACCTTCTGTAGGTCTAACCTATTCCAAGACCAGCTTGTCTTAACACTGGAGTTTTTTATTTAGGCAGCAAAGGTTCACCTGTGCCCACCAATTATTGCAGCTTTTTGGCCTCTGAGGCCCCTGCTAGCAATAGCATTTACATAAAACAAGACAAACATGTGCACTTGAACATACCAGCAGTGACCAAGAGATGCCACTGTGACCTGACCCAGAGAAGCCCTGTGAACACAACAATTTCCACAGAACCTTGACCAGGCAAAAGGACTGACCCAACAGTGAGGATTGAACATGTGAAACTGCAGCCTCGGGGCTCTACGTGGACAGAATCAAGGGTTGGGTTTTTCCACTTAAAATCTGTGAATTGTCTGAAAGGCTAGTGGCTTAACTCAGTTGGCTGGGGGTAGAACCACTCACCAGCAGAAGCTGACCTCCTCCATATGCCAAACAGATCGGGAGCTGGATGCAAAGAGAGAGGGATGGGGCTTCTCTATTGCTTCAGTGGTCAAGACTTTACCTTACAATGCAGGGGGTGCCAGTTTGATCTCTGGTCTGGGAACTAAAATCCCACATGCCTCAGAACCCCCAAAATCAGAACATAAACAGCAGAAGCAATATTGTAACAAATTCAATAAAGACTTTAAAAAGTAATAATAACAACTAAGAGAGAAATTACCCACAGCCCTCAGAAAGACAGTGAGCTCAAAAAGGGTCTCACAGGTACCTCACCAGTGTTTTTCATTGTCCGTGAAGCCATCAGGAGTCTTCTACATCCTCTGCTGCCGTCACATCTGTTAAATAACAAAAAGTCAACTGTTAAGGCTCTAATTGGCTTTATTGAATGATTCATGAACCAGGCAGGATCCCATCTAGCAAGTAAAGAGAAACTCTACTGAGCTGCAGAAAAGGAAAGGTTTTTAAAAGGCAGCAAGGGAGCAGAAAAAGGGAAATTATCAGCAAAGATGTATTGTTTTAGGCAAGGCCTCACTCCTGAAGGGAACAGAAGGGTCTATCTGCAGATTTCCCAAGACTGACCAGGAAATTCCAACTTGGCTGGAATCACATTCCTCGGAAGGCTGATATTATAATCAGCTTAGGCATCAAGTCCTGGTCTGCTGCCATGGGCCCAACACAAGCGACTCCATTTGGGGTCTGTTGTTTCCTTCTTAACAAGGGGCAGGGGTCACTGGTCCATGTGCCTGCAGGGGAGCATCCTGGTAGATGCATGACTGAGGGCAGTATGCAGAGAACAGGCAGTGGGCCACACAGACACCTCAAGGTTAGCAAAGTGATACTGTCACAGAAGGAAGGAATTATACCAAGTTTTTAATTAGTTATCACTGGATGACTGGATCATGGTGGTCTTTATTTTATGTATGCTATTTTTTGTTTCACAAGTTTTCTACAACAAATGTGCATTTTTTTTTTAAATTTTACAGTGCTGTGTTGGTTTCTGTCTTTCAACATCACTCAGCCATAATTATACATATATCCTCTCCCTCTTGAGCCTCACTCTCCAATGTGTATTTTTAGAATCAGAAGAGAAGTAGGTTTTGCTGTCAGAGGCGATCAGTAAACATTTGCTAAACTGATGAAGGCTTCCCAGGTGGCAGAGTTGGTAAAGAACGGCCTGCCAATGCAGGAGACTCAAGAAATGCGGGTTCAACCCCTGGGTCAGGAAGATCCCCTGAAGAGGAAATGGCAACCCACTCCAGTATTCTTGCCTAGAGGGCTACAGTCCATGGGGTCGTAAAGAGTTGGACACAACTGAGCACATACACGGTTGATTCAACTTGATTAAAGCTGATGAAAGGAAAAGTAAAGTCCTATGGTGGGGGGGGGGACCCACATAATTGTCCCTGTCCTAAAGGGCAGTGAGAGTCCTTAATAAAGATGCAGAACTCCTAGAGTCAAATTACTTGGGCAAAGGTCAGTCCCTCCTTCAGTTAAATAGCTGAGGGCAGGGCTTAACAAGGAAGTGACTCCTTTTATAAGCCTCCCTCCAGCCTCAGTCCCAACCTGAACGGGCTACACTCCGGTGGCGTCTTAGATCACAAGGGCCTTCTGAAATTAGGACCCAGGAAGACTAGGCCACAGTTTCCTCTTAAGTTTCGTGGAGAGAGACTCAGGTATAGACATATCCTTACAGCCACCTGACCCGAAGCAGGAGCAACCACTGACGGCTTGAAGACCAGGTAACACCTGGAGAGATTCAGCCTTCCCAGCAGGACGTGGGGGGGTGGGGGGTGGAGGGGGAAAACTACAGTCCTGGATGTGTTCATTAGGTGCATTAGGCTCATTAGGTGCTGGGGGCTGGTAAACCTAATGTTTACTACGTTAGTTTAGGAGTTCTGATCATGTAAGTCTCAGGAAGCAAAAGTAAGAATCTAAAACTAAAAGCTAAGTGTACAATTCATTAGGGGTTTTCAGGAAAGGGAAAGAGACATTTAGGTTTCCCTTTCATTTCTCCTTTGCTCCAGAACGGCTGGGGGAGTTAAGAAAATATAACTGACTGAATCATTTTTAATATTATGCAGGCCTGTCTCAGTAAGTATTGTGATAGCATGACAGAAGCCCATGGAAACACTAGTTCCCTCCTCCAGAGCACAAATGGGCTGAGGACAGGAGTCCCTAGCTTTGAGCCCCGAGCATCTCTGGGCACAAGGTCTAGTCCTCCTAGAGACTTCCTTCAGTATCAGGCACAGGTGAAATGGGGAATTCCCCCTCCCCTCTAGAAGGCTCCCTCCTGAGTTCCCTGCCCGCTCTGTTCTATAATCAGAGCCTGAGTCTGTGTTTAATTCATGAGACCTGAGGTTCTCTCAATTTAGCTTCTATTGTAGGACAGTAAGACATTTTACCTCATTTCACCCTTAGGATTAAAGACCGTGTGCTACTCAGAAATGACAAGTGAGGGAGAGAGAAGGATGCTAGAAGGTCTGAAGTGCAGGGAAGAAAGTGGAGGGGTGGCCTGTGAGAGGACAGAGAGTGCGAAAGGAGAGGTGCTAGAGAACCAGACAGAACCCAGTTCATCAGCTGGTCTGCATACATCCCTCTGGGATGAGCGTCCTCCCCCCGTCTTACACTCAGGCCTTGCCGGTGTGTCCAGAGCCATGAAGTCAGCTCTGCGGCTGAGTCTGTTGGGCCAAGGGGTCTTTCATGCCGCTCACACCCAGGACAGGCCAGGGCAGAGTTCTGTCCAGTTTCCTGGGTCACAGCCTCTGTGCGCTGGAATCAGGGAGCATGCGCGAGGCTAATTGCTCCACGACCTGCGACGGAGAGAGAAGCGAAATCTAAGCTTGACCAGTGAATCCAGAGCTAGAAAAATCCCTACAGAGTATCCTGTGATCCTGGAGGTCAGCTGCAGCTCTGTGGTGCTTCCAGGGGACGAGCCGTCACTGGGGACCCAGAGGATTTTGACCACTTTGAGGGTTGCCGGGGTGGGGGCGGGGCAGGGCGAAGCAAGTCTCCAAGAAAGAAGAGAGACCAGGAAAAGCTGCTGTGTAACCTAGCTTTGGGGAGTAGGTCTGCCAGAGTTTGCTGTAGATAAGAAAGAGGGTATATAAAGAAAGACTGGGTCAAAAGGTAGGGCCGCTGAGTCGCTCAATTATAACACGCTTGTTATTCTGCAGCTATTCATAATTTCCACTCCTGGCTCCACTTACATTCTGGGGCCCCACTCAGGGCTTCATTTCCATCAGCATTATGTATAAAATTCACCTGTATGTTTCATTAGGAGAAGCTTAACTTTAAATAGGAACTGCAAAGAGCAGAAGGGCTGCAATTTGCGATAAAGAAAGTCACTGCTTTGCTTTAAAATAAGACTTCACTATGCATTTAACAGCTCCCACTTCATTCCCAAAGCAGATTAATAGGAAAAATACCCTACGCTTGTTAAGCACATCCAACATGTCTTAACTGATACTTCGACTCAGTTGCAAGCACTTGCCCAGCCTGACTACCCTCCGCTCCTGAGGGCTGCCGGGCCCTCTGCTTCTTTTGCCCTTGGTCTGGCCTCTTGGTTGGGCCAAGCACTCAAGGGCTTTCTAACCTGGAAAACCACAAAAACATTCTTTCACCAAGTGGAAGGGCTGTGTTTTCCACCTTGACCTCAGGTTTTCCCCTCTTTTCAGATGTTGCTCCTGAATCAATAGTTAGCAAACTTTGGTTTCTTAAAGAAGTCAGGCCCTTTGTCTCTTCAACAACAACGCTACTCCACACACACACACACACAAGGTTAAAGTCTTCACAGTACATTAGAAAGGTTTGGGTTTGGTTTAGTTTAACTTACGTGGTTTCTCCCGAGCACAGTATTCTGGTTGTAAGTTCAAGGCCTTGCTTCCTAGAGGACCCAGGTGTATGTCCTGCCTAAGGCATCCAGAGCTGTCCAGCTCAAAAGGAAGGTCCAAATTAAAGCCCGCGTACATGCTCTCCTGGGGCCTTCTACACCGAGTCACTCCCCCAAGTCTGGAACCATGTGTCCCACACTCCTCTCACTTTTTAACCACTCTTTCTCTGTTGAGACTCGGGTCGCTCATTCTCCATCTGGGTCCACTTTACTTGCTTCCAACAATCTCAGAGCTCCCTTTTTATAAGCAGCACCTGTTAATCACAGAATTGCCAGATTTGCATAAAAATACAAGAGGCCCTGTTAGGTATGAATTTCAGATAAACAACAGACATGCTTAATGTAAGCATATTTGGGACTGCTAAAAAATTATTTGTTGTTTACCTGACATTCAGATTTGACTAGATGTCTCATATTTTATCTGGCAGCACTATATCATTTTTCTTTCATTCCTCAAATATTTATCAAGAAGTTACCATCTGTCAGGCATTATGTTAGGTGCTGGGAAAGCCAGCCAAGTTCCAGGCTTCATAGCTTATGGTATGTGTACTTTACACACACACACACACACACACACACACTATATATATAGTTTTCTATAGTCATATGTAGGCTTCCCTTGTGGCTCAGCTGGTAAAGAATCTGCCTTGCAATGCAGGAGATCTGGGTTCAATCCCTGGGTTGGAAAGATCCCCTGGAGAAGGGAATGGCTACCCACTCCAGTATTCTTGCCTGGAGAATTCAATGGACAGAGAGAGAACCCTGGCGGGCTGTAGTCCATGGGGTCACAAAGAGCTGGACACCACTGAGCGACTAACATGTTCACTTTTATGCACTATTTTAAGTGATTCACATGTGCCAATTTTTTTTTCTGTCCACATACCCGTGTTTCATAGGTTTTAAAATTCTTTTTATTGCGGTATAGTTGATGTACAATATTATATAAACTTCAGATGTATAATAATTATTCACAATTTTTAAAGGTTATACTCCATTTATAGTTATGATTAAATGTTGGCCATTTTCCCTGTCTTGTACAATATATCCTTGTAGCTTATTTTTTTGTACCCAATAGTTTGTACCTCCAAGTCCCCTACCATTCTCTTACCCCTTCGCCTTTTCGCTTCCCAACTGGTAACCACTAGTTTCTTCTCTGTGAGTCTGTTCCTTTATTGTTATATGTATTAGTTTGTTGCATTTTTTGAGATTCTACATGTGAATAATATCATACAATATTTGTCTTTCTCTCTCTGGCTTATTCCACTTACTCTCCATGCTGTTGCAAATTTCATTCTCTTTTATAGTTTATACAATAGTATCTCACATCCCAGAATTCACTCCCTTCTCATCACTGTATGCTCCGAGGGTGCTCCCTGTGTGGTTGCATGGGTGCTTCTGCTGTGGCGGGCTGGCTGCCATGGGCAGTCTGGCAGGCTTGGCTGGCCCCCGACCCAGCTGGATGTCAGGCCCTGCCTTGTGGAGTGGGTGTGTACACATACATACTACATCTTTTTATCCATTCATCTGTTGATGGACACTTAGGCTGTTTACACATCTTGACAATTGTAAATATTGTTGCTGTGAACATTATGGTGGGTGTGTCTTTTTGAATTAGTGGGTTTTTTTGCAGGGGAGGGGGATATATACACAGAAATGAGATTGCTGGGTCATATGGTACTTTTATTTTTTTGAGAAACAACCATACTGTTTTCTGCAGTGGACACACCAATTTACATTCTCACCAGCAGTATATGGGAGTTCCCTTTTCTTGACATCCTTGTCAGTGTTTGCTATTGGTAGACTTTTTGAAGAGACCCACTCTGACAGGTGAGAGGCTGTATCTTATTGTGGTTTTGATTTGCGTTTCTCTGATGATTAATAATACTTTTGATATAATTAATAAGTTTTATTTTATAATCACATTTAGCAATGTACCTAGCAACTGGATCACACATATTCTGATCAAGCACACATGAAGTGTTTTTGAGAACTGACCATACAATAGACCATCAAGCAGGGTTCAACAGATTTCAAAAACTGTATCACATACAGGTCATATTTTCTCACCATTAGAGTGGGTTGCCATTTCCTTCTCCAGGGGATCTTCCCAGCCCAGGGATCAAACCTGGGTCTCCAGCATTGCAGGCAGATTCTTAACCATCTGAGCCACCAGGGAAGCCCAAGTTAGAAATTAATAACAGAAAGTATAACTATGATAGAAGATAATAGAGAAGTAACCAAACAACTGATTAGGTAAAATTCTTCTTTACAGAACAATTCAGCTATTAGATGCAGAAATAACAAAAGAATTAGCTGTTATTTTCAATAATTAATGAGATATGAATGTAGACAACTATGATTATTAGCAATGTTGTCTCTTTTCCTGTACCCACTGGCCATCTGTATTTCTTCTTTGAAAAATTGTCTCTTCAGGTCTTCTGCCCATTTTTCAATTGGGTTGTTTGTTTTGGGTAGGGAAGTTTTCAGTTATTATGCCTTCAAATATGTTCTCAGCCCCTTTCTCACTCTCTTCTCCTTCTGAATCCCTAAAATGCAAATATTTGTGTGCTTTATGCTGTCTCAGAGGTCTCTTAAACTCTTATTTCTATTCATTCTTTTTTTCTGTTCAGCATTAATGATTGCCACTACTCTGCTCTTCCAGCTTTCTAATCCATTCCTTTGTATCATCTAGTCTCTACTGTCAGTTCCTTCTAGTGTATTTTTCATTTCAGTTTTGTATTCTTCGTCTCTGTTTGTTCTTTTATTTTCTCACTCTTTGTTAAAAGCCTCTAACTTCTCACTCTCCATTCATTCTCCTTCCCAGTTCTTGCATCATCTTTATGATCACTACCCTGAACTCTTTCTTGAGTAGATTGCCTATTTCCACATCACTCAGTTCTCCTGAGGCTTTATTTCATTCCTTTGTTTGAAATGTGTTCCTCTGTTGCATCATTTTGCCTAACTTGTTCTTATTTCTATGCAGCCAGTAGGTTCGTTACATTTCCTGATCTTGGAGAAATGGCTTTTTGAAGGAAACGTTCTCTGCATCCCAGAATTCATTCCCTTCTCATCACTGTATGCTCCAAGTGTGCTCCCTGTGTGGTCCTTCTGCTGTGGTAGGCTGGCTATCATGGGCAGTCTGGTAGGCTTGGTTGACCCCCGACCCAGTTGGATGTCAGGCCCTGCCTTGTGCAAAGGCTGCCAGCTGCTGGTTGGCAGGGTCCGGTCACAAGGTGACTGACTGCAGAATCCCAGGGAGACCCAGGGTTATTGCTGAGTTAACTAGAGGATCGAGGTAGGTTTTAGGAGTCCCTGGGACTGTTGCCGTCCCATTGGTGGGTGAAACCACATCCTGGAGCTAGTGCCCGCTTACTGGTGGGTGGGGCCAGGTCCAAGGGTCCGGTTGCAGGGCCCAGGGACACAACCTAAATTCACCTGTGGTCTGCTCTGTGCCCAGATTGTTCTAAGCCCCAGGATCCAGCCACTAGGAGCCTACACTTGCCTCTATTTGCAGCTCTCTGTTCCTCCCCCACCTCCTGTGTTTGCTCCTGTATCTTTGTTCAAGCTCCTAGCTCACTCTCTCCATCTGGAGTTATCTATGTACACATCTCCTCATCTCCGCAAATCTGAACTTGCAGAAAGAACCCTGGCTTTTCCATCTCTGGCTACCCACTGCCTCCCAGCACAAAGAGAATTTGTTCAGTTGCTCAGTCGTGTCCAAGTCTTTGTGACTCCATGGACTGCAGCAAACCAGTCCTCCCCGTCCTTCACCATCTGCCTGAGCTTGCTCAAACTCATGTCCATCAAGTCAGTGATGCCATCTAACCATCTCATAGTCTGTTACCCCCATTCTCCTCCTGCCCTCAATCTTTCCCAGCTTCAGGGTGTTTCCCAATGAGTCAAGCTCTTCGAATCAGGTGGCCAAAGTAGCGGAGCTTCAGTTTCAGCATCAGTCCTTCCAGTGAATATTCAGGGTTGATTTCCTTTAGGATTGACTGGTTTGATCTCCTTGCAGTCCAAAGGACTCTCAAGAGTCTTCTCCAACACCACAAAGAGAATAGGTGCTCAGTAAATACTTACTCACTTCCACCCCGTCTCCCCTTTCCTACCAAGAGTAGGTAGCTCCCAGGTGGAAGGACACGTGTGGATTTTGTCATTGCAGCCCCACCATGTGCACTGCCAGCCCCTGTGACCTGGAAGAGATCCCCCTGGATGATGAGGACCCAGACAGCTTGGAGTACAAAATCCTGGAGTTCTATGTCAAACACCACGTCTTCCAGAACACCTCTGTCGTCCTCTCACCGAAGCTCCTGAGAACAAGGAGTCTGTCCCAGAAAGGGCCGGAGAGCTGGCCGGTAAATGAGGCATGGACGCAGGGGCCGTGGCCCTGCAGAAATTCCCAATCCAGCGAGAAGGCCATAAACCTCACTAAGAAAAAGTCATCTTGGAGGACCCTCTTCGGGGTAGCAGAGAAGGAGGAGGACTCACAGAGCTCGCCTCCGGAAATCCGTGCCCAGGGACAAAGGGTGGGGGGACCTCAGGTCCGTCCTCGGAGTCCGAAATGGCCAAGGTCCCGCTCCAGCATGGACCAGCGCTTAGAACACAAAGGTAAGCTTTGGGGAACCAACTGCACTTTCTCTCCCAGAGCCACTTCTTTCCCTTCTTTGTGTGCCTGAGGGTTTGCCTCCTCCCACCCTTAGGTAGGGAACTCTCTGAACCTCAGCTTCCCAACCTATTAATACTCAATTCTTTTGTTGTTGTTGTTGTTGTTTTTCACTTTTTATTTTTGGCTGTGCTGGGTCTTCATTTCTCTGCAGGCTTTTCTCTAGTTTTGGAGACTGGAGCTACTCCCTAGTTGGGGTCTATAGGCTTCTCATTGCCGTGGCTTCTCCCGTTGCAGAGCACAAACTCTGGGGTTCACAGGCTTCCATAATTGTAGCACATGGGCTCTAGAGCACAGGCT
Organism: Muntiacus reevesi; assembly: GCF_963930625.1. Taxonomy (NCBI): domain Eukaryota; kingdom Metazoa; phylum Chordata; class Mammalia; order Artiodactyla; family Cervidae; genus Muntiacus; species Muntiacus reevesi. The sequence goes on along the minus strand of NC_089249.1, from coordinate 42,226,758 downwards.
CAGAGCCTGTGGTGTACGGGTTCAGCTGCTCCACGGCATGTGGGATCTTCCCAGATCAGGGATCCAATCTGTGTCTTCTGCATCAGCAGACGTATTCTTTGCCACTCTTGTTGTTCAGTCGCTAAGTCATGTCTGACTCTTTGCAACCCCATAGACTACAGCACGCAAGGCTTCCCTGTCCTTCACTGTCTCCTAGAGTTTGCTCAAATTCATGTCCATCAAGTCGGTGACTCAATGTCCATCAGGATAGACATGAGTTTGAGCATGCTCCGGGAGTTGGTTATGAACAGGGAAGCCTGGTGTGCAGTCCATGGGGTCACAAAGAGTCAGACATGATGAGTGACTGAAGTGAACTGAGTCAGTGATGCTATCTAACCATCTCAATCTCTGCTGCTCTTTTGCTTTTGCCGTCAACCTTTCCCAGCATCAAGGTCTTTTCCAATGAGCTAGCTCTTTGCATCAGGTGGCCAAATTATTAAAGTTTCAGCTTCAACATTATTGTTTCCAATGAATATTCAGGGTTTATTTCCTCTAGGATTGACTGATTTGATCTCCTTGCAGTCCAAGGGACTCTCAAGAGTCTTCTCCAATTCCACTGAGTCACCAGGGAAGCCCAATACTCAATCCTAATTGTCCTACTTTCCTTAAGACTGAGCAGAAAGGAAAAGTTTGGTGGTGAAGGTTGATGGGACTGGTTTTCTGGCTCCACCATCTATAATTAAACTTGCTGCCCAAATTCCTAATCCTCTGTGCCAAAGACCAATACAAAGGGAAGATCCCCAGATGGGTTCAGGCTGCTGTTCTTCATGAGGGAAGTCAACTCCCGTCTCTGAGCCTCTGCCTTTCCATCTGTACCTTGGCTTCTTGAAGGTGGATGGAAAGATCAGATAGCTATATAGAAAAGTGATTTCAAAGTTCAAGCCATTCAAAACACAACCAAAAAGCATTTTGACTAAACCTTCTTCCAGTGGGACAAAACACAGTGTATTGAACAGAACATTTTCACAAAAGGCTTTAACAGTGTTGCCCTTCATCCACAGACCTAGGCATAAACATCTTCCCCTCTAACCATATCTTCTGCCTGATGCCCAGATTTTAAAAGAAACCTGCTCTCCTGCTGGGCTGATTGGCCTGTGTCAATAATTAGTCAACAGGTGGCAGTAATGTCTCAAGTTTTAAATGCTGTGACTATCAGCCTTTTTGGAGAATCAGCGCACACAATGACAGCTTTAGAGCACTGGCTGCTCAGGGAAACTTCCATTTCCCGTTAGACTTGTAAACTTTAGGGAGGAGAAGTTAAGGTTGGGATTATCTGAGGAAATCCTCCTCCCTCCAGGTCTTCTGCTGGGGGTGGGATCTGAGGTCCAGAGCAAACAGAACAGTTTGGCTTGCTTGCCTGTGTGTGTGTTCAGTTGTGTCTGACACTTTGTGACTCCACGGACGGTAGCCTGCCAGGCTCCTCTGTCCATGGCATTTTCCCCGGCAGGAATACTGGAGTGGGTTGCCATTTCCTACACTCCAGGGGATCTTCCCCACCCAGGGGTAGTACCCAGGTCTCTTATGTCTCCTGCATTGGCAGGCATATTCCTTACCACTGAGCCACCTAGGAAGCCCCATTGAACAGTTTGAAGTGAAGTGAAGTCGCTCAGTCATGTCCGACTCTTTGCGACCCCAAGGACTGTAGCCTACTATGCTCCTCTGTCCATGGGATTTTCTAGGCAAGAGTACTGGAGTGGGCTGCCATTTCCTTCTCCAGAGGATCTTCCTGACTCAGGGGTCAAACCTGGGTCTCCTGCATTGTAGGCAGACGCTTTACTGTCTGAGCCACCAGGGAAGTTTAGAGGCACATACATAGGTTTTTCTGCTTGTCCTGTTCTTTGAAGTTTGCCAGGAAACAGAAGATTTTACAGACTTTAACTTTCTGGTTTTCCTAAGGAACACAATGTTCTGTTTTTCAAGATTACTGAAGGGTCATTGGACCTTTGCCTATTTTCTAAAATTTCCAGATCTCTGTGTGGACCTGTAGATATTCCTACAAAAGTAGAAATGGTTATCTCCTAAGGAGGCTTAGCTTTAATGATTCACATAAGTTGGTCCTCCCTCTCCCCTTTCTCTCTCTTTGCTTTCTTGTTTAGGTAATTATGAGGGTGGTTAGCTGGTTCTATGCTGAGTTTGACCCAAGAGGGACTTGCCCTCTATTTCTCTTCTGCCACATGTAAATCAGAACTCAGTAGTTGGTGTCCCCTGGGTTCTTTTAACTAAAGGTCACAATTTAGCCTGTGCTGCCATTTCAGACACCGGACTGGACTAAGGACTATGAGATTATGTCCCAAGACCAAAGTCTAGTAGCGACAGGCCTTCGGATGTAGAAAAACGAATGGCAATACCAATTTGAGAAACACCAACCCAGTTTTTCTGTGAGTCTCTTTTTCTCTCCACAGCTGTGATCTGCTGTAACTTCACGGACATAGAGATTATTTTTCTCTCCTATAAAAGAATACCACCGTTTGGCAGTTCAGGCTTAATCTGCCAGTTCCCCAGTCTTTAAGGATTCCATTCTGTTGCTCCTCAGCTAATGACTTCCAACCTCAAAGTCACCTTAAACCCCAAGATGACTGCTCAGATTCCAGCCATCGTGTCTACAGTCTAAGCAGGGAGAAAGAGGAAGCAAGGAGAAGGACAAAAGTTTATCTTTCTAGATAATTTTGCTCCCTTTTAGAGAGCTTTTGTAAAACTGTAGCCAACTTCTTACTTCTCAGTGCCTACACCTTATTGCAAAAGAGTATAAGAAATGTATTTCTGTCAGCTTCCCCTGACATTTCAGGGGTCTGTTACTAAGGAAGATAAAGAAAAGGGATACTAGGTAGGAAATAGCAGACTCCCCTATATGGAATTCTCTCCCAAATGCCCTGTCCTTTCTCTTTAAAAGAAAAACCTTAAGCCAAATGGCTTCCCTACTCTCCTGCCCTCCTTAACTGCACAATGAGCCCCCAGAATAAACTCCAAAGAAGGGCAGCCTTTCCATTTTCTCTCCACCCCCATCCAATGTTTCCTTGCCTATCAGATCAGACCAACTCTGACCAGAAGGAAATCTTTAAAAAAAAAAAAAAAAAATAGAATGGAAATTTTCTTTCTTTTTTTTTTTTTGCCATACCGCAAGGCATGTGGGATCTTACAGTTCCCTGACCAGGGATTGAACCAGTACCTCCTTCAGTGGAAGCACAGAATCTTAACCACTGGACTGCTAGGGAAGTCCCTAGAATGGGAATCTTAACCAGGTTAATTCACCTGAGTTTCAAAATGTGTTTACTTATAGATTTTCCTGCATATATTTTGTCTGCATTCTTCCAATCCACAGAAACAGACACACAGATTAGTCAGCTTGGGGACCACCTCTGTGTCCTCTGGTGGTCTTGTGACCACGTGGTGGAGGCTGGGAGATGGGGAGGGACAGCCATGAGGGTCTTCATCTGCCTCCTCTGAGGGCAAGGTGGGCAGAGCGTGACTCTTCCATTGAAAAGAGCATGTTAATCACCCCACCAACAGCACAGGGTTAGAGAGGCAAGGCGTGCACGCTTTCCTCTCCTACCTCCCACGGACACAAGGGAAGGCTCCCACTGGTTTGGGCATCCAGCCTCTTGCCACCTCCTTGCGTGGGCGGCTGGAGTTCACGAGGAGGCTGGTTGGACTGTAGTAAGGTGATTTAAAAGTGGGAAAGTATTTTTGGTTGGATTGTTGTCAAATGGAAAGGAAAAGCATTGATCCTCCACTCCTTAACCTCTCCAGTTCTTCTCTCTCTAATCCACTGCTGATCTGTTTTTGAACCCAATGGATGGAGCACCATGAAAAAAGTGGCTTTTTAAGGAAGCCATTATGCTTTCTTTTTAAAAGGAAGGCATTGTGGACAGAGCATCAGTGGCCTGTCAGTGAACACCCAAGAGGGTGATGGGAGAATCTGGGGAAAGAGAATCAGACATCACCTGGCAGCTCCTCAGGAGGTCACACCCAGCTCTTCACATGACACCCACGCCTTGCCTTGCTCATCTATCCTGACTGACAAAGTCTGGGAGTTCCTCTGGGCACACTGACCTTCTGGCCCAAACCCGTTACTGTCAACAAGTCTTATGAATTAAATACTGTTGTTCTTAAACATTACATGATACAACTGCTCCATATCAAAGGCAGAGCTTGTACAAGCTTCTACGTGTTAAGAACGTAGTGACAGGTTAACAATGAAATTTCACTCCCAAATAACTCAGCAATACTGCCTGCCCTCCTTCCCCAACCCCATCCTCCACCAGGGGCCAAGTCGACTTGTCCTTCACAGGCCATGACATTCGGGGGCCAGAGCCGTTTAAAACTTCATGTCCCCAGATGCTTTATTCTCCAGTTACATGTGCAAACATTTGCCATAAGTCTTTTCTCGGATTGTAAATTCTTGAGGGTCATGGGTTAGATTTTATGCGTCCTTGTTTACCTATCCACATTTTTTGCATGTTTCCCAGCAGGCGTGGAGGCGGGGAAGACGACACGTGACCATACCAGCAAGGGAAGTTCATTGATAATGGGCTTGAGTCAGGAATACAGCCCGAGAGAAGGGATATTTCTCTCTCCTCAGTGACCAGCCCCCAAAGGCTTGTCACACTGCTGAATGCCTTCCGAAGTGCATAGGGGCCAGTTCTCCAAGATATAAAGGATGCCCCAAAAAAGAATAAAAATAAAAGCGTAATGAGCGTTCCCTCAAGCAAAGAACTGAGCACTGCCTTTTGTGTTGCAAAGGGGCAAGGGGACCCTAATTTTGCAAGACTTCCAAAAGAGGGTGCAGAGGGGTAATTGTTTCAAGGTGGCAATCATTCCTGCGTGCCCCTCCCCCATCCCAGCCTCTGCCAGGCAACTGCCCAGGCTTTCTGAAGAATGCTACCACCCCCCCAAACGCACACTCCTGCCCGGCCCCAGGCCATTTCCTTTCCCTCTAGGCCCGGTGTTTTCATTTCGGGCAACCGTGCATACCAATGAGCCAGACAAAGTTCTGGGAAGGGCCTGTCAGCACCGTTTTGTCTTCTTTCAGCTGCGGACCCCAGAGTCGTTTCCATTGCCAACCGAGTCGCTGAAATTGTTTATTCCTGGCCGCCGCCAGAAGAGTTCCACAGCCAAGGAGGAGGCTTCAACTCCCAAGAGCTTCTGGTACCCCAGAGTTTCAAAGAGCAGGCTGGAGCTAAAAGTACCAAGAAAGGTAAACTTCCCTTCTGAGCGTTTGGCCCAGGGTGCATGTTGGCCAAGCAGAGGTCCATGAGCAGGTATGTATTTATTCAGCTCAGGGCCCTGCCACTTAGGAATCTCTGCTGACCTGGACTCAGGGCACCACCATCCCACGCTGGAGGCACTGGCCTTTAGCTGGAGAACCCAGCCCAAGTCAAGGGGAGTGCTCCAGCAGAGGGAAGCAGCATGCCAAGCTCACTGCTAAGTCCAAAGAAAAGTCTCCGATTGAGGGGCAGGAGGAGGTGCAAAGCGAGCACTCAATCTTGTCCGCAGCTGGGGGGCGGGCGGGGGGAATGAAGCATTCGATTTCACCATGTTAGCCACGGCCAAGGCCCGGTGTGCTCAAGCGAGTGCACAGGCTGTAGGTGGCACGTCCCCCCAAGAGTTTACACTATTGCCTTGGGCTCCCGTGAAGAAGCAGGGGGGTTGTCAAGGCACCAAGCCTAGAGCCAAACATGAAGCAGACCTGAGAAGTCGTGATGAGGCTGGGTTGGTTGTCACCCAAACGAGCAACAGCCAGGACTGTGGACCCCAACCGACCTGGAGAAATTTTAGACGTGAGGGAAAGGGAAGGTGTCAGCTGTGTCCAACTCTTTGTGACTCCATGGACTGTAGCCTGCCAGGCTCCTCTCTCCATTGGGTTTCCCAGGCAAGAATACTGGAGTGGGTGGCCATGCCCTCCTCCAGGGGATCGTACCGGCCCAGGGATGCAACCCGCGTCTCCTGCATTGGCAGGCAGATTCTTTACGGTCTGAACTACCAGGGAAGCCCAGAGTTGAGAGAAAGAGGACCAAGTGCCCGGGAAGAAGAGTTCAGTTTGACATTCCCTCACTTATGACTGTCCAACCTGTGGTTCTCTTTCTCAAACTCCAGTGGACGATGAGGGGCCCAGCTGGCTCTTGAGTTGGCAGCACATCAAGCGACAAGGCAGAGGAGTCTTCAATCGTGGCGGTGGCCCCCAACCCCAGAACCAAACTGGTGAGTGTGTCCACCCTGTGCTGTGCTGCCAAGACCACGAACTACCGAAGGGGCTTAGAGTGAGGAGCTGGGAGAGCAGGACCCCTCAGAGAGTGAAAAAAAACCCTAAGTGTTCCTACTTTACTGCTATCTCATGTGTGTCTGGGCCACATAAAGTGATGACGCCAAACCAAGCCAAAGCTCAGGCCCTCATCCTCCAGGCACATGAGCAACTGGGACTGCTGCTGCAGCAACTTTCCCAGAAAGAGGCAACAGAATCCAATAAAAACTACACATGGGTGGCGGAAGCATCCAGTCCTTCTCCCAGGTGACTTGGGTCTCAGGCTTCCTACCTCCTTGCCCTTCACTCGACCTCGTGGCATGAATTTCCTGGCCTCTCCTCCCCTTCTCCTCTGGGACCCACATGAGGACTTCGTGACTTCAGAGGCTATGCCACAAGGAAAACATGCTGTTCCCTCAGTAACAGGCTTGTCTCTGTTTGGATTCCACACTATAGCAATGACTGTTTTACTAATATTATTTCACTGTTAGCACGTTTGGAGACGAGGGAAAGCGGATTCCACCTTCCCTGTTTCCAACACACACAGCACACACCAACTGGAGCCATCTCCATCTCCATCTGCCATGTTAGCATTTGGGGTGGGAGAACTTATTCATTGTATTTACTTAAACTCTACCCTGTTGTAAAGACACAGCCTACAAAGTACATGTTTTGGTACATGTACTTTGTACAAGTGCAAAGTTAGATAAATCCAATTTGAAAGATAATGTTTAAAAAAAGAAAAAAAGTAGGAAAATAGGTGGGTTTGGGAATGACTTTAATTCCCCAAATTCAGGAAGACTGTACCTTCCTCTCAGGAGGCCACAGTTTGGCTCCGAGTTTTCTAGCAGTTAACACAAAGGATGAATATGATCAAACAGGGGTTTATGGTGTCTACATGGGAAAAGACCACCTGCTCAGGAAAAACCCAAAGACCTGACAGACATTTCTTCTAAGTATCAGGGGGGAAGGGATTGTTAGGGAGTTTAGGAGGGACATGTGCACACTGCTATATTTAAAACGGATAACCACCAAGGACCTACTGTATAGCACAGGGAACTCTGCTCAATGTTACATGGCAGCCTGGAACACAGGGGAGTTTAGAGGAGAATGGATACGTGTATATGTTTAACTGAGTTCCTTCACTCTCAACCTGAAACTATTACAACATTGTTAATTAGCCAATTAACACCCCAATACAAAATAAAAAGATAAAAAAATTTCTTCTAAGTATCATTAGAGATAAGCTCATGCATCTTCAACAGCATTCTTAGAGCAAATAAAGTGATGTTTCACGGTGAGAATCAGGGGGCTAGGGGAGGAAAGAAGGGAGAAAAGAGGGGGGTGGAGGAGAGGCTGTTCAGAATGCTTTGGGCATCATCAGAAGAGGTGAAGTAGATTTACTTTGCTGGAAGTTACAAAGCGCATGGTCTTCCTCACTCCCTAACTAGGCTACAAGCTTGTCCCTGGAAACATACAAGATTTTTTTTCTCTCTTGAAAGAAATAACTGTAATTTTCCCCTGACAGAAGGAGAAGACCAAATAATAGCCAGAATTGTTGAGCTGCTGAAATATTCAGGGGAGCAGTTGGAAAAAGAGGTAGGGAGCGTCTTGAACTAATGGGTTTTCTTTCTGTGTCCCCGCCCTGTACTGGGGAATGGAACTGGACTGATGGTTGTACTCCTTTTTCAAAGTTCTGGTTTCCACTTAAGTCCTAAATTTTATTTCCCTTGGAGTCAAAACTCTTCATGCTGGCAGGGTCTCAAAAATGAATCACTTTGGAAAACATAAGTAAACCTTCTGGAGCCTCCTCGGAATTTTTGGAAAGGAAAAAAGTCACCAATAAATTAAAATTTGCTGAATAGAATTATGAATCTAGTTCCCCATGTAACTGATCCTCAGGGAAGTTTAGACTCTTGTGTTTGCCCTGCAGCCTGAATATCTGTGTCCCACAGCTGCTCCAAGTCTGGAGTGTTGTCTGAAATCTACCCCTAGAACGGCTGGACTGTTCTCTCTCAGCAGTTCGGCCAGGGGACGGGTTAGCGTTACCTGGAGAATGCTAGATTTCGTGCCAGTTAGAAGTTGAGACTGGTTATTCCCATCAGGAAGGTGCAAGGGTTGCCTTCAGGTAAGGAGGTGGTGGGCAGGCCCCCCCCTGGTCACGGCTTCTGAACGCATCCCGTCTCTGTGTTACCCATGAATGGTTGTGTGGTCTCCTGCGTCTGGCCATCAGGAGCTGGCCGGGGGACACATTCTCTTGTTTTGTAAGGATCCATGGGCAGGAAGTCAGATCTTTGGGGCTCTGCAGGAGGGGTTAACAGTGCTAACTGGCCAGCCACCCACCCCAGTCCACCCCAGCGTGCTCGGTGGCTCCTCAATGCCCTTGTCAGAGGTGTCCCAGAGGATGGTGACCAGGATGGGGGAGGAATATGAGATGGTACAGAATGAGGAACACTGAGGGAACCAAGGCCAGACCAAAGAAAAGAGGAAATAGGAGAGCTTTGGGGCCTTAGTAGAGGGTGGACAGGGGTGCAGAGGAAGCAGAAAACAGAAGAAGGCATATGATGACCCTGCGTTTCTCCAGAACTAGCATCAATGGACAGGAGTTATGGGGCAAGTCATTTCTCCCCATTTGAAGGATGAACCTTGTAGCTCTCAAGGCAGTCCACTGGGACTTCTCTGGTGGTCTAGCAGTTAAGACTTCATGCTCCCAATGCAGGGGACATAGGTTCAATCCCTGGTCAGGGAACTAAGACCCCATATGCCATGCAGCATGGCCAAAAAAAAAAAAAAAAAAAAAGGCCAAGGCAGTATCGTTCTTTTTCTAAGACCATGATACTCTAAAGGAAGGAAAGCTAAGAAATACAACATTCAAGAGAGGAGTATAAGTTAAATCATTGAGTAGAACAATGGAAGGGAATCAATCGATTAGGTTTTGTTTTTCTTTTCACATGAACTCAGGTAACTCATGAACGTTTCCCTAATAACTCTGAGCTCTTGAAGCACCCTGGACACATGCTAACATTTCAAGAGCATTTTTTCCATGTTAGGTACAAGGCCAAGTGTTTCAAAATTACTCTGGGTTTCCCTGGTAGCTCAGATGGTAAAGAGTCAGCCTGCAGTGTGAGAGACCCAGGTTCAATCCCTGGGTTGGGAAGATCCCTTGGTGAAGGAAATGGAAACCCATTCTAGTATTCTTGTCTGGAAAATCCCATGGATGGAGGAATCTGGTAGGTTACAGTCCATTGGGTTACAAAGAGTCGGCCACGACACAGTGACTTCACTTTCACTTTCTTCGTACGGGCTGTTGCCCCAGTTTAGAGATGACATAACTGAAACTGAGAAGTAATTTCTCCAAGATTGCACAGCTAATAATAAGTGGAGCAGGGGTTAGAGCCAAAACAGCGATTTCCAGATTTTAGATTCTGCCCATCACACAACCTCTAACAAAGCACCTTTCACTGGGTTACAAGTGTCAGTGGACTCTGAGCCCCTTGAGTGAGGACGCGTCTTAATCGTCCACGGTACCACCTGTCATAAGTGCTAGGAAACATTTGTTGAATGTCCTGTGAACAGGCTCTTCAGTCTGTATTGGTTCCTATGGAAGGAATTCACAGAGAAAGTCCATGCCCTGTCTGGTCCTGTGGGATATGGTTCCACATTTGAGATTAGAATCCAGGGTTTTCCACTGGGTGTTTTAGTCATCCAGTGTTCAGCGGGAGAGTCTGCTTCCCCGGCCAAGGCTGATATGTACTGTTTCTCCTCTCGTACACAGTTGAAGAAAGACAAGGTTTTGATGACCTGCTTCCAGGATGGGTTATCCTATCCTGTTTTCAAGACCATCACAGACCAGTTCCTAAGGGGCGTGGACACCAGGGGAGAATCAGAGGTCAAAGCTCAGGGCTTTAAAGCTGCTCTTGCAATAGATGTCATAGCCAAGCTCACGACTGTCGACAACCACCCCATGAACAGGGTGCTGGGTTTTGGAACCAAGTACCTGAAAGATAATTTCTCGCCCTGGATCCAGCAGCATGGTGGATGGGTAAGTGCATTCTATCTAAAAATGAAATCTTCCTAGAACTCAGGGGGCACAGCATGGAAAGGGGTTTTTTCTGGGGCTTGTTTTTTTTTAAGTGAAGGGAACACATCTTTGAAGCAGTTCTCATGGGTTTAGGACACTTGAGTGGCAAGAGATTTACCCCATTGATGGGAACATATTTTTAGTTATTATCTTCATTATCAATAAATATTTACTGAGCTCCCAAAGGGTATGTGGGGTATGTGAGTGAGAGGAGAGGGACTGGTCAGACAGAACAGGAAATGAAGAGATGCTGAGATATAAAATGTTTGGATAGATACAATTTCTGTTTTCACAAATTTTGCAGGCAACGGAAGTCTGGCAGTGAGACTAGGAGGAGTTCCTTATTCTCTCAGGGGTGTGGGAATAATCTCTACACAGAGGTTCAGGGCTTATGACATTTTGTCATTGCTGTTGGAACCTAGACATTCTGACAGGGACATTTTGATACAAACTGAAGAGCAGTTTAATTTTCATCTATTTTTAAATTATCTGCTATCAGGCAAAACAGACCCTGATTCCTCAGCCTCAGCCCTTCCCCTACCCTTTTCCTTTGAGATTTCTTTAAAACTGTCCTATTCAAATGGCCTCATAAGGGGAACCTTTTCAAACTGCTTTACCCCAGAGCTCTAAACCTGAGTAGGCATAGGACATTTTTGTCTGTTCCAGCCCTTCCTAGGAGGACATGCACTACTATCATGAGTCCTATTTCTACTAGGGTGGTCCAGAGGCCAGGAAAAGACCTGAGTCTGCTCTGGGCATGGCCAGCATGACCTCAGGGCCTCCAAACAGGCTTAGTCTCTTGGCTACCAGATGGGAAGTATAGCTGATCATGCCTATGGGCCTGACATGCCCACCACAATCACCAGTTGCTGCCCATTAAACCACCCAGACTTCTATTCTTTCCTATTTTCCACTGTCACACCAGATATGATAGCCCTTAAGTGGCTAATCTGAGCTTCCCAGGTGACGCTAGTGGTAAAAAAAAAAACCCGCCTGCCAATGCAGGAGATGCAGGTTCTATCCCTGGGTCAGGAAGATCCCCTGGGGAAGGAAATGGCAACTTACTCCAGTATTCTTGCATGGAAAATTCCAAGGACAGAAGAGCCAGGTGGGCTTTAGTCCATTGGGTTGCAAAGAGTCGTGGCTAATCTGAACAAGGCTCTTAAGTACTCCAAATTCAAGCTGCTTTAACTCATGGAGGAGGATAGATTCCTGAACATCACTTCAGATTTAACATCTCTAAGGCCCTTCAAGACCAAGGCCCCCTCAGGTCCATCCTCCGCCTCAGAGCCCGTGTCTACTCCAGCTCAAGACCCTTACCAGCCTCTGAGTCTTTACAACACTTCATATTTGCACTACAATTATATACAGGAAATTACCATCATTGTTGGTCTTCTTAATATATTCTTCCAGAGGGACTGTAAGTATCAACTGGATTTACAAGCCAGTTGTCAAAATCTAGTTAACTAATGTAACTGAAATGCCAAAAATGTTCTATGAAAAATAGTGTTTCTATACCAAAAGTACAAACAACAAAAGAAAAAACAAAAGGGACTACATCAAGGTTAAAAACATTTCTGCTTCAAAGGATACCCTCAAGAAGATAAAGAGACAACCCACAGAATGGGAAAAAGTAGTTGCAAATTATATATCTGATAAGGGACTTGTATTCAGAATATGTAATAAATTCTTACAAGTCAACAATAAAAGGACAACACCCCCCACCAATTTTTAAAATGGGCAATCAATTTGAACAGACATTTCCGGGACTTCCCTGGTGGTCCAGTGGTTAAGAATCCACCTTGCAATGCAGAGGATGTGGGTTTGATCCCCGGTCAGGGAGCTAAGACTCCACATGCTGTGGAGCAACTAAGCCCATGCGCCACAACTACTGCACCTGTATGCTCTGGAGCGCGTGAGCCACAACTAGAGGGTCAGTGCACCACAACAAAAGATTGGCATGACACAATAAGATCCCACGTGTCACAATTAAGACCTGACACGTTCAAATGAATCAGTATTTTTTAAAAACAGACATTTCTCCAAAGAAGATATACAAATGGCCAATGAGCACATGAAAAGATGTTTGCTTGACATCTTCATTTCAACATTAGGAAAATGCAAATCAAAACCACAATGAGATACCATTTCACACCCACTACCATGGCTAAAACAAAAAAGATAAGTGTTGGTGAGGATGTGGAGAATTTGAACACTCGTACATTGCTGGCTGGATTCTAAAATGGCCCGACCTCTTTTGGGATACAATTTGGCAGTTCCTCAAAATGTTAAATGTAGGGTTACCAATTCTACTCTTCTGTCTATACCCAATAAAACGGAAAACAAGTGTTCACATAAAAGCCTGTACATGAAAAAAAAAAAGGCTTGTACATGAATGTTCAGAGCAGTATTCATTATTCATAAAGGCCCCAAAGTAGAAACAACACAGATTTTCCATGATGAATAATGAATGGAAAAGCCAAATGTGAAATATCCATACACTGGAGTAACATTCAGCCATAAAAAGGAATTAAGTATGGACAGGTGGATGAACCTTGAAAACATTATGCACAGTGAAAGAAGTCAGACAAAAAGGCCATATATTGTATGATTCCATTTATATGAAATGTCTAGAAGAGACAAATTCATAGAGGCAGTGATTTCCTAGGGCTGTGGGGAGAAAGAATGGCATGTGATTGCTGATGGACACAGTTTCTTTCTGTAATGATGAAAATGTTCTAAAATCAGATAGAGCTGATGGTTGCACAACTCTGAACACACTAAGAGCCACTGAATTATATATTCTTAAAAGGGTGAATTTTACACTATATTTCAAGAAATTGTCATTAAAAATAGTGGTCCTAATTCTAATAAGCAAATAAAAAGAAGAAAGAATACAGTTCTATTATTTTTTAATTTGGCTGCTAGTGCTAGAGAAAAAAACAATTCCAATCAGAGAAAACAGATGGATTTTGGGGTAGAAATAATAAAGTGAATTTTCAAAAGCTAAAAGCTTTAGAATTTTGTGGCACTAGTTCTTTATCACATGTATTTTCAATTCAAAATTTATTAGTTTACTTTTCCAGGTCATCATAAATCCTAATCTTAAGTCTTGGCCACAGTTAGGTTTAATTTGGAGCACAAAGCTAGAAATTAGGAGAGGGAAGGAAAAAAAAAGGGACTAATTTTTTCCAAAGTCAGAAACAGAGTTGCAAAAAATAAAGGATGCTGCTCAAAGAATATTTATGAGTCGATATGACTATGAGAATGTGGAGAAGATGTGGATTGACATGTGAGCTCAGTTTCCCTGAACAGGAATGAGGGGACACTGGTGGCCAGCCTTCCATTGCCCAGGGATTTCAGTGGCTTTCTGGAGTGTTCCCTGTAGTGGGGTAGAAGGAGAAAAACTATTCCTAGGCATACAATTTTCAGGAGCTCGGGGTTCCTAAGTATTATATCTCAGCATTCCACATCTCACAGGAGTGCACCAAATCTTCCCAATGGAACCACAAGCCTATGAAGGCCGGGTTATATATTTCATCCCCTTCTTTCTCTCTCGTGGTTTCCATTACCTTTACATACATCATAGATGCTCGGCCAATACTTGGAGAGCAATGTGTATGTTAGTTTCTCAGTCATGTCTGACTCTTTAGAGCCTGCCAGGCTCCTCTGTCCATGGGATTCTCCAGGCAAGAATACTGGAGTGGGTTGCCATTCTCTTCTCCAGGGGATCTTCCTGACCCAGGGATAAACATGGGTCTCTCACATTGGAGGCAGATTCTTTACCCTTTGAGCCACCAGGGAAGCCCTGTTGAGCAATAATTAATTAGTCAAATCAATGAATAGTGACAAAGCATGCCAAACAAGCCATGATTTGATTTCCATTTATTCCTTGGCCCTTTTTGCCTCACTTGAAGCACTATTCACATAGCTATTCTGTGGTCCTGCAACCTCACCCCTTCTACCGCATCTTGAAAGGAGAGGTTAGCAACCTCCATAGTCATCAACATTTTTGAATTTAAATACAGCATCAGACTCTTCCCATCTAGACTCTTCCTATACTCAACACTGAATGTGTAACATAAGTCCTTAGCTGGTGTTTTCCTTTCAGGCATACCAAGGATGCTAGTCACCTTTCCAAACCCTCCCCCAACTCTAACACGTCTGCAAGCCTCAGGTCAGGCTTGGGATAAGAAAGCAGAGTTAACAGGCATATGTTTTCACTTCAACACGGAATCAAACTTGGAATTCTAAAAATCTATTTCTCTTTTTCCCCTTCTAGGAGAAAATACTTAGGATACCACATGAAGAAGTAGACTGAAACATCAGAGGATTTGTAACCTGGAATACTTATGTTGTGGTTCTGGTCTTGTGTACATCAGTCTCAGCACAGACTACAGGAGAAAACACAAATGGACAAGGTGGATGGAGCACCAATGGCTGAATAACCATTAATCCTGCAAGTCAAGAGGCATCAGGAGAGACCTTGACTGTTTCCTGCTCCTAGGATGTAGAGCATGGCCTCCGGCATCCATTATTCAGGTTGTCTACTGAGTATGCAAGAAAGTGTAGGAAGACAAGTGGTAACCTTCCGTTCAAATGCTTACAACAGAAACCATCACCCAACCTCTGCTGGCCACTTTAGGGAAAGTGCGTGACACATACTTGTTGACCTCATGAAGGTGAAATGATAAATGGTGCATGTGCTTACTCTCTGGTTTCTAGTACTGTTTATTTTTCAAAGTTCACTTGAGATGGTCTGACCTTATTTCAAGCCTGCCTTTAGGCTGATGTAGCTGTTCATGTTGGTAGACAGAGGTCAAAGAGACTCTCGAGTTTATGGTCAGCCTGGGGAGAGACTGCCTGATCTGCCTTTTTTGGCTCCCTTCTCTGGACAATTCTTTGGCAGTTCGAAAAACTTCTATTTGGCAGAAAACAATTATTCCTGTCACCCTCAACTAACTCAGTGACCTCATCTCTACTTTTAGAGGTTTCTAGAACTTTGTTATTTTGGGGGCTAGTGTAATGATTAATGCTTGGTAAAATAAATGTGCAGAAAGACAACTGTCAAAAGAGTATATTTATGGTTAAAATAAACTGTAAGTAAAAGCATACGATTTCTGTGAGGATCATAGAAGTTAATTTATACCAAGTGCTTAGAACAGTGCTTGTTATTTAATGCTGTGTTCACTTATGTCCACTATTGTGTAATGCCCTCTGCTAAGCTGAAAATTTCTTCTCCTCTCAAAGCCGTCACTAATTGTTTTTCTGAAATTGATACTTTTCCAAGTGAGGTTTTTTAGTATGTGAAGTATGTTCCATAGCAGGTGTTTAAAGCACAAAACAATTTTTAAAAATACTATCAAATTATGGTCTTCCCTCAAATGGCTCAAATGGTAAAGAATCCACCTGCCAATGTAGGAGGCACAGCTTCCATCCCTGGGTTGGGAAGATCCCCTGGAGAAGGTAATGGCAACCCCACTCCAGTATTCTTGCCTGGAGAATTCCACGGACAGAGGTGCATGGCAGGCTATAGTCCATGGGATCCCAGAGAGTCAGTACTATCAAATTAGACTTACAACAAATTTCTGGCTCTCTAGCATCCTGCATGTAGCCTGATGTAAAAACAAGAGTTTAATAGACCTTTGATGAACAAACAAATGAATGAGTTAATCAGACATTTTCAGCTTCAAGGGAAAGCCAGAGCTATCTATTATGGCATGCTTTCACTACTCTACCCTTCTGGATAAAAATGAGTTATTCTCTTTTATTTTCTTCCCCCACACTGAAACTCAGACATTTTAGGGAGAAAGGAGTTTCCCTTTTCAGAGGGAGACACTAGAGATCACTTCCTCTTTATTCCAAACTGTCTGCAGTTCCCCAAATGTATGACATAACCTTGTACCTCTGAGCCTTATAATAGCATTTTCTCCACTTGGACTGTTCTTGGTGGTCAGTCTTCTTTCCCCTATTTCCCCTATTGCAACTCATTCCAGCCCATTTTTCCAAATTCGCGTCTTCAATTTCTCCAAGAAGCATTTACTAACCTTCCCTGGGCCACCATTTGGAAAGGTCATTTGGATGCCTTTCCTCATAAAGATGTTCCATAACACCCTGTAGAGAGACATTATACCTAATATATTTTATACTCATAAAAATAAGTCTATTGCACTGGATTATATAAATTATTTTGTAAACAAGTATTATGTCTGGGTTTCCCTGGTGGTTCAGTAGTAAAGAATCTGACTGCAATGCAAGACACCTGGGTTCAATCCCTGGGTCAGGAAGATCCTCTGGAGAGGGAAATGGCAACCCACTCCAGTATTCTTGCCTGTGAAATCCCATGGACACAGGAGCCTGGAGGGCTACACAGTCCATGGGGTCACAAAAGAGTCAGACACAACTCAGGGACTAAACAACAAGTATTAGGTCTAATTTAACTGTAAAAACCTGGCACATTTTCAGTGCACAATTACATAATCACACCCTAGGCTCACTGCTATAACATATAAATCAGTAAGGACAAAGCACGGCCGAAGGTATGTGTGCTTTTAACAACCATTCCAAGTGTTCCAGTATCATCTGCAGCTTCAAGATAAGATGAAGTACTAGTAACTGAATTTAATCTCCTGCTAAAAACAACTGGAAGAACACATGGAATATATGAAAGAACAGTTATCAACACATTGTGCATCAGGTAATGAAAGATTGGTCCCTGAGAGATAAGAAAAAATGTGAGTTCAATGACTGCCCTAGATTACTGCAGGTAAAGAGTTCCCAGGCCATGTTACAGAAAAGGGAGCCTGCACAGGGCTGACCACTCTCCCTGGAGAGAGAAGCCAGAGCCTGGAAGTGCAAAATGGCCAAAGCAGCTAAAATTTGCAGGGCAAATGGAGAGCAGAAAATGGCGCACCAAGTTTTAGAGATCTGCAGACAGTTCCCCTTAAGTTTTCAGATGAATACTCATCAACACATATGTGTGAAGAAGTTACCCAAGACTTGGGAAAGAAATGCCTGAAAATATAAAGCCGAATACTCTCTTCCAGGCTCACACAGGGCCGGGAGCAGGGCCTATTTCCACTAACCAGAAAGGAAAAACCTCAAAATTCACATGGCAATAGGCAGAGTACACAGAAGAATTTTGCCTCAGTAGAGGGGAAAAAATTAGCCGCAGACTAAACATACTTATAGTTCTCTCCAACAAAAGCGAAGAGCAAGTACCAAAAGGATTAAGCTGTTATCGTGTAATTTAGCTGTGGTCTCGAACAAAGCTCAAGAATCTTCAAGGGATCACAAAAATATGCAACACCCAACAAGGTAACAATCACAATGTTTAGCATCCAATAAAAAATGACACGGCATGTAGAGAAGCAGGAAAATTAGACCCATTATATTGAGAGGAAAGTTAAAAACACACACACACACACAAATGATACAGCTGATAGAATTATTAAAAGACATCAAAACCATCCTGACTGTGTTCTGTATGTTCAACAAACCAGAGGAAAGATAAATATGACTCAAATCAAACTCCTAGGGAAGAAATCTATAACTCCAAGATGAAAAATACATTGGTTTGGATTAATAGCAGACTAGACACTGTAAAAGAATAGATAAGTAAACCTGAAGACACAGCAATAGATTCAAAATAAAACACAAAGAAATAAGACTAGGGGCAGGCAGAGTGGGTAGGACGACAGAGCAACAGAGACTTAGGAAGCGATTTCTACCAGCCTAACAATCTGAAGATTTTCCAAATTTGAGGAAAACTATAAACCTACAGAGCCAAGAAACTCAACGAATGCCAAGCAACAACAACAACCCAAAAAATGTAGAAAACTACACTAAGTCAGTTCAGTTTGGTCGCTCAGTCGTGTCCGACTCTTTGCGACCCCATGAATCATAGCACACCAGGCCTCCCTGTCCATCACCAACTCCCGGAGTTTACTCAAACTCATGCCCATTGAGTCGGTGATGCCATCCAGCCATCTCATCCTCTGTCATCCTCTTCTCCTCCTGCCCCCAATCCCTCCAGCATCAGGGTCTTTTCCAATGAGTCAACTCTTCGCATGAGGTGGCCAAAGTATTGGAGTTTCAGCTTCAGCATCAGTCCGTCCAATGAACACCCAGGACTGATCTCCTTTAGGATGGACTGGTTGGATCTCCTTGCAGTCCAAGGGACTCTCAAGAGTCTTCAACACCACAGTTCAAAAGCATCAATTTTTAAGGTACATCATAAACTGCTCAAAGCCAGTGATGATTTAAAAAAAAACTTAAAAGTAGACAGAGGAAAAGTTACACTACATTCAGAGAAACAACAATAAAAATGACAGCAAATTTTCTTGATGAACAATACAAGACTGAAGAAGATTAATAACTTTAAAGCATGAAAAGAAAAAAGCAAACTTGTCAGCATAGAACTCTATACAACAAAAAGATGATTTTTTTTAATTAAAAATTTTTTAACAGGGCAACTTCATTAATTTCATTAACAGCATCTACAAAAATCCTATAATTATTAGGGTGCTAAGTTCCTTCTGGTGCATCTGACTCTTTGCAACCCCATGGACTGTAGCCTACCAGGCTCCTCTGTCCTTGGGATTTTCCAGGCAAAAATACTGGAGTGGATTGTCATTTCCTTCTCCAAGGAACCTTCCCAACCCAGGGACTGAATCCACATCTCTTAGGTCTCCTGCATTGGCAGGCGTGTTCTTTACCATTAGCGCCACTTGGGAAGCCCAGTTATTAGGGTACTGATGGTAAAACACAGATTGCTTCCCCTTAGGTCAGCAAAAAGATGATTGTAAAAAGGAAGGTGAGGGACTTCTTTGGTGGTCCATTGGCTAAGACTCCGCGCTGTCAATGCAGGGGTCCCAAGTTCAATCTCAAGTCAGGGAACTAGATCATACGTGATGCAACTAAGAGTTAACATGCCACGACTAAAGATCCCGCAGGCTGCAAATAAGACCTGGCACAGCCAAATAAATACAATTTGTTTTTTTAAAAGGAAGGTGAAATAAAGATTTTTTTCTGAGGTATACTAAAAATAAAAGAACTCCTCACCAGCGGAACTGAACCACCAAAAAAGAAAATGTTAAAGGTAGTCATTTAGGCAGAAGGAAAATTATATCAAATAGAAGTCTGTATCTCAAAGAACAGTGAGCACTGGAAATGATAAATATGATAAAATACTCTATTTGAATCTCTTTAAAAGATAATGGACCATTTAAAGAAAAATAAAAATGTGTTGTAGGATTTATAACATATGTAGTATAAAATGTGTGATAATAATAGTACAGGCATGTGGAGAAAGAGAGATGGAAATATAATTGCAAGATTCCAGGCTCTACATGAAGTGTATAATTTCATTTGAAAGTAGCCTGTGGTAAGTTTAAAATGTATATACTGTATATCTAAAAACATCACTAAAATATGCACATATATATATACTTATACAAGACTTAACAGTTCATAAGCTGGCAGATGACAAATCTAGTCTACAGCAATTTTACTGTCCAGCAGTATTCTGGCTCTGGAGAAGGAAATGGCTACCCACTCTAGTTTTCTTACATGAAGAATTCTATGAACAGATAAACCTGTCAGGTTATGATCCATGGGGTCTCAGAGTGACTAACACACACATTCTGGCTAAAGAATCTAGTGCTTTCTGCTGGGAGGCTATGACTTGAGCCATTTGTTACTATTCCCAAAGTAAAAAAAAAAAAAAAAAAATTTAATAGTTGTAAGAGAAGAACTTGAGATCATAAGGTTGCAGGTGGTAGCTCCCAGCAGACACCGCTTTGAGAATGGCTAGTAGCATCCCTGAGCCTGACACAGATCACAAAGTTCAAGTTCTCATCTCACCTGTACATTCACATCCAAAATGACCACCCAGCTCCACCCTGGATGCCTGAACCACAGTCACATCATTTTGACTTTAAATTAATTCCCTTCCTTGATGGCCAAAGCAGGTATACAATGCATGATTGACAGGCCACAAAATAGAACAACCCTGATCAGAGTAAAGTTCAAGTTAAATCATGTATAAGCCAGAAAGACTTTTTCATATCTCAATATGTGAAGATTTCTTCTATCATTTCCCCATATGTTTGCAAATCTTTTGATATATCAGAACATTTGTCCCTCAATGCTAGAGAGGTTGCTGCTTGCCCTCGGTCCATAATATCCCTCAGGGATAGGCCTCCTCTTTGATCATGTATTTATATATAATTTATAGAATTATATATAAATATAAATATTTATAAATATATATTATACATATTGTTACATATATATATATATATAAATCTGCCCAAATAAATATACATATCTGCCTAGTTGTCCATGTTGGGGGAAAATTAATCAGAAACAGTGGAACAGCACAGTGGTATGCTAATGGAAAAATATTTTATAGGCTATACATTTTACCAATTATGCTGAATTACAACACAAATATTGTATTGTACTACTGCTAAAAGCAGTAGACTTGCAGTGAAACATATGACGAGTAGTTATGATAATAATTCACAATTCTCTGTGACAACTTCACTAGAGAATTTTCTTACCATCCTAAACATTGAGGGCAACAGTACGTTTAGAAGTAAAATAACTTGCAATGTTGATGGAAAGACACACATTTGGTAAATAGTTCAATTAGATTAGTGGGACTGGTTTTACCAGCATGGTCCAGATTGTAAGGTCAGCTGCCTACCGTTGCTGTGGTCTGGGTTTGGGGGGTCAACAGTCCTTACCATAGACCAGTTCAACGCAGAGGCCCTTCTTAAGTGAGAAACATGAATTCAAGAGACAACTTCCTGTAGTTTTGCTGTGCATGAACTTGTTAAGAGCACCTGGTAAATGTCCTTTTATCTGGGATAGACAAAGTCCTTTAAATGATGCTTTTTCCAGTATGTATAATCTCCTGACTGCAGGTCATGGGGCATCTGATCTTCATCCAAAGATAGCAGGCTGTGATAAGCTTCAGAAACAAACAAAGCATCCTTTAAATTATTCAGTTAAACTTTACAATTATGTAACATAACAACAAGGAACCATCTGGGAGGTGAGTCTTAGACAGTAAATACAGACCGCAACTAACAAATTTTAGAACTTAATATCTACAGAAACATAATCTTTCTCTCACTAAAAAGAAACCTGTCTGCAAAATAAATCTGGTTTCAATAAACATGGCCTGTTTATTTATACAGCTGTAATTGATGACATTGGGTTTCGTTGTTTTTTTTTTTTTAATTAGCTGTGCTGGAACTTTTCATAAGGAACATCAGATTGAATCTTTAAAAGATCTCTCAAGGCCAGAAAAACGACGCCAAGGGCTTGTCAGATTCTGCCTATGATAGCTATAGATCTGAGTGAGTTCCTCTCTTCTTGAGATCCTGAAAATATCTTGAGATTCCTGCACCATCAGGAAGGGGGATTCTTTATTCACCTGATAAGACTGTTAGGAACATGCATACATATATGCATGTGCAGTCACTCAGTCAGGTCCAACTCTTTGTGACCCCATGGACAGTAGCCCACCAGGATCCTCTGTCTATGGAATTTCCCAGGCAAGAATAATGGAGTGAGTTACCATTTCCTCCTCCAGGGGAACTTTCTGACCCAGGGACTGAACCCACATCTCCTGTGGCTTCTGCATTGGCAGGTGGATTCTTTATAACACCTGGGAAGCCCAAGTTTGGTTTCTAACTTCTAATCAGGGAGAGAGAAAAGATAAATGTTTCCATCCTATTTACGAAAGTATAATTTACCAAGTTGCCACAAGCCATAGGTACTTTGAGGGGAAAGGTTCCTTGTATTTGGAAAACACAGATTAAAAGCCAATAATATTTCAGAAAAAAACCATAAAAATTATAACCATATTCACGCAAGCATTTAGTCTTATGTAATTAATCCTTTGTGTTACCAGAATTATGAAGCCACTGTATTTTCTGTCAGAATTCCTTCTTACCCAGTTCATTGGTATGTTCTAAATGTTATGAAAATCATAGAAAGTCCTTTCTATGAATCTACTTGAAGATGAAGCATTTTCTCTTTGTAAAAGTACCAATAATAGCAAAATAACTCTATAAATGACAAGACTTTAAAAGACACCATTTAGCACACAATTACATTGTAATGGACAGAAACTCAGCTATTGATGTGACAGATATTTTAATAACTAGAATTGTGACTGATAACATTATACCAAAACATATCAGATTTTTTAAATTTCATATAATTTCTAAAATCTTTATATTAATGACATTTACCCATATAAGCTAAGAAAATTTATTACCAATCACTTGACAATTTTGATATACCAAATAAACCTAACTATTTCAATCTCTCTCTCTGAGATGTTTTTGGTTTCCCCTGAAGCATTCTAAAGCTGGGAATCAAATGCACTTCAATTAGAATTTGATATTTGGAAAGTTTGTCAGAAACATAAAAAAGTTTCAGAACACCTGGTCAAATCAGCTCATATATCACTGTGAAACAATACTTATTTACTTAACCAAACGTTAAAAGATTTTAAGAGAAAATTCACAAAGTTACAACAAATTACTTAAAAAGTTAAGAAACTTTACAATCTGTTATCAAAATCTGATCAATATTCCAATAAAATTTTGTTCCCTTAACAGAAAAACATAATTCAAGTTTTGTACTGCTTTACTATCAATCTTAAACTTTATTTACTCAGTTAAATTCATTCTAACCTTTGGTCCTGATCACACATAGAATTCCTTTTAAAGATTCTTTTTTGTTTCTATAAATCTAAAACTTTCTGTATCAATATTAGTTTATCCCTTATTTCCTTTACTATTTAGAAGTAATCAGCTTTAGGACAAAATTACTTTCTTTTCCCTTAAAAAAATACATTTCAATTTCTTATAAATTCTTTTAATAAAAACACAGCTCCAACTTTCCCTGCATACTGAAATGCTTTCCTTATTAGTTTAGTAGCTTTGCATACATATATATTACAGATTTTAACCATCAAAGGCCTTAATCTCTAGTGAAAACCAGGAAGTAAGCAATGGTGAACATACCAGCATTTCCTGATTGGCCAACTCATAATTATATTCCATAACCTATAGAAACTAACATCTTTTCCTGGCATAATTTCCTTCCTCATTGTGGTACCAGATATGTGTCCAACAAACACAAACATCTTTAGTTTTTCTCTCACAAGAAGACAAAAGTAGGTAAACTTAGATCTAACAATCAATGTTTCAGTATTTTACCTTACGTGAAATGACTTGGATATTCAATAAATTTCCATCATTTAAGTTTCAAGTTACCAAAACCTGGAGAGATGATTTTCAAGTAGACATTCCCAAATTAAATGTCAAGTAGACATTTAATTTGAAGACTACCACGTCATATATTTTAAAGTTTCATCATAACAACTTATCTTCCTTGCTGACAAATTTTGTAACAGGAATATTAAGATCTTACTGATGCTCAGCAAAACTAGGTACAATAAAAATATTCTACTTAATGTCAATGACTCAAAAACATGTCTACATTAAGTCGATAAATTTTAATACCAGAAATATTTAATACTAAATATTTTCCAGATCATGTGAACCTGAAATTCATTCGGGTGAGTTTCTTTTATAATTCTGAGAATTTATGTATGTGCTTACTTTCCTTTAAGCCAATTAAACAGAGATCATTTACAAATTAATTTTGATAATATCAACCAGAGCTAAAAACATATCATCCTTGTAATGTACACATACATACATCCATATAGACATAGATCTCACAGTTTTCCTGAAAGAGTTAAAAATCCCTCTTTGTCCTTTTTTTCCCTTTAGTCTCAGGAACTGTAAATGTCGAAGTTTCTGAGAGTCCAATCAAAACATTTATATCTCAAATGCACAGGGAGAGAAATGCAAGTTCCTCCTAGAAAACCTGCTTCCTATATTTGCATACAGAAGAATAAACAAACAAAAAAACATTTTAGAATGTCAAAAGAGCTCCATCTTCATCATTTTTCTTTGGAGTCTAAAGGACATTGTGGCCATATGGTATTATACAAAAAAATCTATGGACCCCAACTGAGGGTGGTCTAATTTTGTAGGATGCATCATAAAGAGCTATTTTCAGGAAATGAATTTTTGTTTCTCAAGTCCACCAGTCAAAACACTGCACCTTCTTTAATACAAATATACACTCACAATGCCCCCCCAGCCCCCATATGTAAGCCAAACCAGTTCCAAAAGGCTCAAAGCCAAACCATTTTCAAAAGACTTAATTAAACACAACAGCATAAAAAGCCTATGCATAAGGAATTTCATCAAATTTTTCCTCCCTTTTATAAAACAGTTCTAGTTGAAAGATGATGTTATAATTTAGAGAGCCATTAGCGTCCACTGTTCTCC
The DNA here is from genome assembly GCF_963930625.1 of Muntiacus reevesi. Taxonomy (NCBI): domain Eukaryota; kingdom Metazoa; phylum Chordata; class Mammalia; order Artiodactyla; family Cervidae; genus Muntiacus; species Muntiacus reevesi. Next base: position 42,202,010 of record NC_089249.1, on the reverse strand, counting down.
CATATCTCAAGGAGTAACGAGGCCAAGCAGTTTTAAAAACTTTTTTTCCCACAGGAGTATAGCTAAAGATCTCCCAGATCTACAAAATATACTGTAGGGGTCTACAAGATAGAGCTCTGGTTATCCGTCATTAATGAGCCATGGATGGTACTGTCAGATATCCACCAGTAAGTGCCAAAAGAAACACCAATGCAATGAGGTCTCTCAGGATCACAGGTCCTTAGTTCAAGAGCGAGGAACCTCCTTTCGCTGTTCCAGATGGTGAAGTGTGGGTCCTCGTCCAAACCAGAGGTCTCCAGGTACCACCCCAGGTGGTGCTAAAGAGTCAGAGAGACTCCTCAGTCCAAAAGAGAAAAGCCAATTAAAGCAGTGCTCCACTCAGACCAAAGCCAAATGACCAAGTCCCAAACCCTAAAGAAAACTTCCAGTCAAGGCAACACAATAGGGAAGAAGACCCTGGTGTCACCACACAAAAGACTTCTGCTACTCACCAGACACTTCAACCACCTCCTTCAAATGCCATGTTTCCTTTACCACAAATATCAAGAGCTTGTGGGCCAATGACTCCCAGTCAGTGGCAAGCAGCAAATGTGCTCAGGCAGCTGCTAGACAGAATCAGAACCTAAACAAACTAGGGTCTAAGGTGCCACATGAGAGACACCCATGCGAGATGATGAGTCCCTATGTGGTTGCAGAAATTGTTACCAAATCCAACTTGGGTCTGCTCGTAAAGCCAACCTACTGACACAAGGGTTTGGTATAGGAAAGTACAGCATTTATTTGCAGGGTACAAGCCAAAGGCAAAGGAGGAAAGGAAAGATGTGCCCATTTGAATGCAAAGTTCCAAAGAATAGCACAGAGAGATAAGAAAGCCTTCCTCAGTGATCAATGCAAACAGAAAAAGGAAAACAATAAAATGGGAAAGGCTAGAGTTCTCCTCAAGAAAATTAGAGATACCATGGGAACATCTCATGCAAAGAAATAAAGGACAGAAATGGAATGGACAGAAGCAGAAAGATATTAAGAAGAGGTGGCAAGAATACACAGAAGAACTATACAAAAAAAGATCATCATAACCCAGGTAACCACAATGGTGTGATCACTCACCTAGAGCCAGACATCCTAGAATGTGAAGTCAAGTGGGCCTTAGGAAGAATCACTACAAACAAAGTTAGCGGAGGTGATGGAATTCTATTTGAGCTATTTCAAATCCTGAAAGACGATGCTGTGAAAGTGCTACACCCAATATGCCAACAAATTTGGAAAACTCAGCAGTGGCCACAGGACTGGAAAAGGTCAGTTTTCACTCCAATCCCAAAGAAAGGCAATGCCAAAGAATGTTCAAACTGCTGCACTATTGCCCTCATCTCACACGCTAGCAAAGTAATACTTAAAATTCTCCAAGCCAGGCTTCAACAGTACATGAACCGAGAACTTCCAGATGTTCAAGCTGGATTTCAAAAAGGCAGAGAAACCAGAGATCAAATCGCCAACATCAGTTGGACGAAAAAAGCAAGAGAGTTCCAGAAAAACATCTACTTCTGCTTTATTGACTATGCCAAAGCCTTTGTGTAGATCGTAACAAACTATGGAAAATTCTTAAAGAGATGGGAATACCAGACCACTTGACCTGACTCTTGAGAAATCTGTGTGCAGGTCAAAAGAAGCAACAGTTAGAAATAGACATGGAACAACAGACTGGTTCCAAATTGGGAAAGGAGTACGTCAAGGTTGTATGTTGTCACCCTGCTTATTTAACTTATATGCAGAGGACATCATGTGAAATGCTGGACTGGATGAAGCACAAGCTATAATCAAGATTGCTGGGAGAAATATCAATAACCTCAGATATGCAGATGACACCACCCTTATGGCAGAAAGTGAAGAACTAAAGAGCCTCTTGATAAATGTGAAAGACGAGAGTGAAAAAGTAGGCTTAAAACTGAACATTCAAAAAACTAAGATCATGGCATCCACTCCTATCACTTCATGGCAAACAGATGGGGAAACAATGGAAACAGTGAGAGACTATTTTCTTGGGCTCCAAAATCACTGCAGATGGTGACTGCAGCCATGAAATTAAAAGATCCTTGCTCCTTGGAAGAAAAATTATGACCAACCTAGACAGCATATTAAAAAGCAGAGACATTACTTTGTCAACAAAGGTCCATCTAATCAAAGCTATGGTTTTTCCAGTAGTCATGTATGGATGTGAGAGTTGGACTATAAAGAAAGCTGAATGCCAAAGAACTGATGCTTTTAAACTGTGTTGGCGAAGACTTTTGAGAGTCCCTTGGACTGCAAGGAGATCCAACCAGTCCATCCTAAAGGAGATTAGTCCTGAATATTCATTGGAAAGACTTGATGCTGAAGCTGAAACTCCAATACTTTGGCCACCTGATGCGAAGAATGGACTCATTTGAAAAGATCCTGATGTTGGGAAAGATTGAAGGTGGGAAGAGAAGGGGATGACAGAGGATGAGATGACTGGATGGCATCACCGGCTCAATGGACATGAGTTTGAGCAAGCTTCGAGAGTTGGTGATGGACAGGGAATCCTGGTGTGCTGCAGTCCATGGGGTCACAAAGAGTCAGACACAACTGAGTGACTGAACTGAACAAGCAAGGAGAATGGGGAGCTCATGTTCAAAAGACCCAAACTCCCTGATAGCTTTTGGGGAAGGGTTGTTAAAGACATTTGGGGTGAGACATGCATTGTGCAAGACTTTCTTCTGATTGGTTGATGGTGAGGGAACAGAGTGGTGTTTCAGGAATCTTAATCATCAATCTCTGATTCAGACTGTCTGAGGTCTACATTACGGTGGTCAAAAGACCCAAACTCCCTGATAGCTTTTGGGGAAGGGTTGTTAAAGACATTTGAGGTGAGACATGCATTGTGCAAGACTTTCTTCTGATTGGTTGATGGTGAGGGAACAGAGTGGTGTTTCAGGAATCTTAATCATCAATCTCTGATTCAGACTGTCTGAGGTCTACATTACGGTGGTCAGTATGTTGCCACCATCTTCTACCTTGGGTGTGGTGGGGGGGGGGTGTCTTTGTCTTGCAGACCAACTCAAAGATATGCTCCAGATTGTTATGTATATCCTTGGAGGAGGAACTAGGACTCTCTTCTCTCACAGAACTGTTGTTTACTCTACCATTATTCTTCTCCTTTGCTTTACTTTTGTTTCTGAATGCCCTCACTTCCGTAGCTCTCCCTTCTTTTTGTAACTCAGCAAAAGCCTATTAGAGTAAAGCCTTTTGCTACAAACAAGAAACAGGGAACACAGAGGGACTTTTGTACCTGAGAAGGCCTGTAGGATCATACTTGGTTTTAACAGGAGCAGGACAAGAAAGGGAATAATGTTTTAGATAAAGAGGTTAATCAACCATGGCAGGGAAACTTGGTTTTCTAATTACTGGACAAAACACAAGAGTCTTCAGGACGAAACAGGTAATAATCAAAAAGGTCTCTTTGATATAATCACTTTTGTGTGGCACAAAGCTTTACAGTATGATGGGCCTTGTGTTGTCTCTTTTGAGAAGTATAAATTCCTCTGGAATGCAGAGCAAGATCAGAGAAGGGGCCAGGAGGAAGGAGGGATCAAATAGGGATCTATACAGAATAGGATGCTACACGGGTGCTTGGCCTTCTAGCAGTACTATTCATTGCCTAGAATGCTTTATGTACATGTAGCTCTCTGGAACAGGTAGTAGTATGGTCTGATTGAAGAGTCAAGATTTAGAAAACTCCATTAGAGACTAATATCAACAAATACAGAGAATAAATGACTTCACATACGTCTTGGCAGTTAATGAAAATGGAGAGATTGTAGAGTCTAAATCTCATTTCAGACTCATTTTGCCTCCAGCTGTCTCTGATCAAAATTTTACACTGGAATTTTCATATACCAGTTGGGCACCTCCTATCAAGCATGGACACTTAATCAATTGATTCTTTCGAGGAAAAGAATGGGATACTTGGCAAAGCACCATAGTTCTGCCTTTCCTTTCTTTGACTCAACTGGCAACAGCACAACTTACATAGACTTTTGTTTGTCCTCCAGAGAAAGAATGCAAGGGGTCAGCTAAGAAGCCAAGGTAACCTCGTTTATGCAAAGCTATCTGCAAAATAGATTTAAACCTTGGTTTCCACTAAAAAATAGAAATACCATATGATCCAGCAATCACACAGCTGAGCATATATCCAGATAAAACTATACCTTAAAAAGATACATGCATGCCTATGTTCAGAGCAGCACGGTTCACAACAGCTAAGACATGGAAACAACCTAAATACCCATTGTTGGATGAATGGATAAAGATGAGGTACATACACACACCGTACTACTACTCAGCCATAAAAAGAAAGAATGCCATTTGTAGCAACAAAGATGAAACTAGAGATTACCATACTAACTAAAGTAAGTCAAAAAGAGAAAGACAAGTTGCATAGTGAAGTCGCTCAGTCGTGTCTGACTCTTTGCGACCCCATGGACTGTAGCCTACCAGGCTCCTCCCTCCATGGGATTCTCCAGGCAAGAGTACTGGAGTGGGTTCCATAAATGATATCACTTATATGTAGAATCTAAGATGACAAAAATGAACCTACCTATGAAACAGAATCATGGACAGAGAGAAAAGAACGGTGCTTGCCAAAGGGGAGGGAGTTTAGGGAGGGGTGGAGTGGGAGCTGTAGTTAGTGGATGTAAGTTGTTATATAAAGAATCGATAAACAAGAAGATCCTACTATACAGCACAGAGAAAAATATTCAATATCCTATGATAAACAATAATGGAAAAGAACATTTTTAAAAAGAATATATGTATGTATAACTGAATCACTTAGCTGTACAGCAGAAATACAACATTGTAAGCAATGAAAAAATACTAATTACAAATATTTGTTTCCATTTAACCACAAACCACTTAATGTTTGAACTCAACTACCACCAAATAAAAAAATCCAGCTTCCTCTCTTCCTATCAATCTGTAAAAGTAGCTTTAGTTTTCAACAGTTTTTTTTTTTTCATCCACCTTTCTGAGTTCTTAGATGAGACTCCTTATAATAAAGACATATCTATAAAAAAAAAAGTTTACTAACAAGTACTTCTTATGTATACATAGGAGATACCCAGAGAAAAATGGGTAACTTCCTAAGGTGGTTTAGAATTCAGGCTTAGATATCACTTTAATAGGGAAAGGGGAGTGAGGATGCAGTCTCTTAAGGGAGGGTATAGGATTATTAGCAAAGATGAATGGGCCCTTAAGAGAAAAGATAGGAGATATGACAGTTTGTGACAAAGTTTGTTTGGCTAATGGGCAGGAATCCCTTAGAAGAAATGGAGTAGCCATCATAGTCAACAAGAGTCCGAAATGCAGTACTTGGATGCAATCTCAAATACGACAGAATGATCTCTTGTTCATTTCCAAGGAAAACCATTCAATATCATGGTAATCCAAGTCTATGTCCCGACCAGTAACGCTGAAGAAGCTGAACAGTTTTATTAAGACCTACAAGACCTTCTACAAATAACACCCCCCAAAAAATGCCCTTTTCATTATAGGGGACTGGAATGCAAAAGCAGGGTGTCAAGAAACACCTGGAGTAACAGGTAAACTTGGCCTGCAGTACAGAATGAAGCAGGGAAAAGGCTAATAGAGTTCTGCCAAGAGAACGCACTGGACATAGCAAACACCCTCTTCCAATAACACAAGAGAAGACTTTTCACATGGACATCACCAGATGGTCAACACTGAAATCAGATTGATTATATTCTTTGCAGCCAAAGATGTAGAAGCTCTATACAGTCAGCAAAAACAAGACTGGGAGCTGACTGTGGTTCAGATCATGAACTCCTTATTGCCAAATACAAACTTAAATTGAAGAAAGTGAGGAAAACCACTAGATCATTCAGGTATGACCTAAATCAAATCCTTACGACAATACAGTAGAAGTGAGAAATAGATTTAAGGGATTAGATCTGATAGACAGAGTGCTTGATGAACTATGGGTGGAGGATCAAGACATTGTACAGGAGACAGGAATCAACACCATCCCCAAGAAAAAGAAATGCAAAAAAGTAAAATGGCTGTCTGAGGAGGTCTTACAAATAGCTGTGAAAAGAGAAGCGAAAAGCAAAGGAGAAAATGAAAGATATACCCATTTGAATGCATAGTTCCAAAGAATAGCCAGGAGAGATAAGAAAGCCTTCCTCAGTGATCAATGCAAAGAAATAGAGGGAAGCAATAGAATGGGAAAGACTAGAGATCTCTTCAAGAAAATTAGGGATACCAAGGGAACATTTCATGCAAAGATGGGCTCAATAAAGGACAGAAATGGTATGGACTAACAGAAGCAGAAGATATTAATGTGAGGTGGCAAGAATACACAGAACAAATATATAAAAAAGATCTTCATGACTCAGATAATCACAATGGAGTGATCACTCACACTCACCTAGAGCAAAACATCCTGGAATGTGAAGTCAAGAGAGCCTTAGGAAGCATCACTACAAATAAAGCTAGTGGAGGTGATGGAATTCCAGTTGAGCTATTTCAAATTCTAAAAGATGACACTGTCAAAGTGCTGCACTTAATATGGCAGCAAATTTGGAAAACTCAGCAGTAGCCACAGGACTGGAAAAGGTCAGTTTTCACTCCAATCGCAAAGAGAGGCAAAGCCAAAGAATGTTCAAGTTACCGCACAATTGCACTCATCTCACACGCTAATAAAGTAATGCTCAAAATTCTCCAAGCCAGGATTCAGCAATACATGAAACATGAACTTCCAGATGTTCAAGCCGGTTTTGGAAAACGCAGAGGAACCAGAGATCAAATTGCCAACATCTGCTGGAACATCGAAAAAGCAAGAGAGTTCCCAAAAATAATCTATTTCTGCTTGATTGACTATGCCAAAGCCTTTGACTGTGTGGATCACAATAAACTGTGGAAAATTCTCAAGGAGATGGGAATACCAGACCAACTGACCTGCCTCTTGAGAAACCTATATGCAAGTCAGGAAGCAACAGTTAGAGCTGGACATGAAAAAACAGACTGGTTCCAGAAAGGAAAAGGAGTATGTCAAGGCTGTATATTGTCACCCTGCTTATTTAGCTTATATGCAGAGTATATCACGAGAAATGCTGGAATGGAGGAAGCAGAAGCTGGAATCAAGATTGCTGGGAGAAATATCCATAACCTCAGATATGCAGATGACACCACCCTTATGGCAGAAAGTGAAGAAGAACTAAAGAGCCTCTTGATGAAAGTGAAAGAGGAGAGTGAAAAAGTTGGCTTAAACCTCAACATTCAGAAAACTAAGATCATGGCATCTGGTCCCATCACTTCATGGCAAATAGATGGGGAAACTGTGGAAACAGTGGCTGACTTTATTTTGGCGGGTTCTAAATTCACTGCAGGTGGTGATTGCAGCCATGAAATTAAAAGACGCTTAGTCCTTGGGAGGAAAGTTATGACCAACCTAGACGGTCTATTAAAAAGCAGAGGCGTTACTTTGTCCACAAAGGTCTGTCTAGTCAAGGCTGTGTTTTTTCCACTAGTCGTTTTTGGATGTGAGAGTTGGACTATGGATTTCCAACCAGTCCATCCTAAAGGAGATCAGTCCTGGGTGTTCACTGGAAGGACTGATGTGGAAGCTGAAACTCCAATACTTTGGTCACCTGATGTGAAGAGCTGACTCATTGGAAAAGACCCTGATGCTGGGAAAGATTGAGGGCAGGAGGAGAAGGGGATGACAGAGGATGAGACGGTTGGATGGCATCACCGACTCAATGGACATGGGTTTGGGTAGACTCTGGCAGTCAGTGACGGACAGGGAGACCTGGCGTCCTGTGGTTCATAGGGTTGCAGAGACTGACACGACTGAGCAACTGAACTGAACTCCTGTGATGTCAATCTTCCCTGGTTGATGAAACTCTAGGGGGAGGGAATTTATCATTTATGACAATTTTGTTCCTTTTAGATAATCTGTCTTTAGGCAGATAATGGGAATTCAGAGACAACTTTTCTCTGCATTTGCTATTTTTTTAAGGGCCTACTGATCAAAATAATCAAGATGCCAAAGTGGCATATTTGCAGTGGTATATTCCGCTACCCTTCAGTATCATCATATCCTATTGGGCTCTGCATCAGGAAAAGCAATGTTCATTTTAAAAGAGAATTTGGAGGAGGAGAAGGGGTTGTCTCAGAGCCTACATCAGGATGTCTTCCAGGAATTTACTAAAAACAAAAGCATTCTCAAGCACAAATTGTGAAACTGAACTGGACCCTGTGGGGCCCTCCTGTTTCTTGCCTGCAGAATAAGGCTTCAGTCTCCGAAATTCCTAAAGTTCCTGCTAATTAGGGAAGTGGGGGAATGCAGAAATAAACGAAAAGCAGTCAAGCAAGAAAAGTAGTGACAATAGCTCAGTGATAAAACAGCTCCTTCTCAAGGATATATATAACAGTCTGATGCCTATCTCTGAGTTATTCCACAGAAACTAAGACCCTCCCATACAGGTAGATGATGGGGACTACATGCTGACTATAAGCGTGTACAATCCAGACTGGTGGAATCACAAAGTTGATGACAGAGATTCCTGAAACACCATTGCTACATTACCACCAACCAATAAGAACAATTTGTAAGCCCTCCTCAGACAACCATTTTGCCTTTTTGCATTTCTTTTTCTTGGAGATGGTCTTGATCCCTGCCTCCTGTACAATGTCACGAAGCTCCATCCGTAGTTCTTCAGGCACTCTATCAGATCTAATCCCTTGAATCTATTTCTCACTTCCACTGTATAATCATGAGGGATTTGATTTAGGTCATACCTGAATGGTCTCGTGGTTCTCACTACTTTCTTCAATTTAAGTCTGATTTTGAAAATAAGGAGTTCATGATCTAAGCTACAGCCAGCTCCTGGTCTTGTTTTTGCTGACTGTATACAGCTTCTCCATCTTTGGGTGCAAAGAATATAATCAGTCTGATTTCGGTGTTGGCCATCTGGTGATGTCCATGTGAAAAGTCTTCTCTTGTGTTGTTGGAAGAGGGTGTTTGCTATGACCAGTGCATTCTCTTGGCAAAACTCTATTAGCCTTTGCCCTGCTTCATTCTTTAGTGCAAAGCCAAATTTACCTGTTACTCCAAGTGTTATCTTGACTTCCTACTTTTGCATTTCAGTCCCTTATAAAGAAAAGGACATCTTTTTTGGGTGTTAGTTCCATAAGGTCTTGTAGGTCTTCACAGAACCATTCAACTTCAGCTTCTTCAGCATTACTGGTCGGGGCATAGACTTGGATTACTGTGATACTGAATGGTTTGCCTTGGAAATGAAGAGAGATCATTCTGTTGTTGAGATTGCATCCAAGTACTGCATTTCGGGCTATTTTTGTTGTCTATGACAGCTACTCCCATTTCTTCTAAGGGATTCTTGCCCACAGTAGAAGATATAATGGTCATCTGAGTTAAATTCCAGTCCCTTTTAGTCCCATTTAGACCCATTCCAGTCCATTTTAGTTCATTGATCCCTAAAATGTTGATGTTCACTCTTGCTATCTCCTGTTTGACCACTTTCAATTTGCCTTGATTCATGGACCTAACATTCCAGGTTCCTATGCAATATTGCTTTTTACAGCATCAGACTTTACTTACATCGCCAGTCACATCCACAACTTGGTGTTATTTTTGCTTTAGCTTCGTCTCTTCACTCTTTCTGGAGTTATTTTTCCACTCATCTCCAGTAGCATATTGGGCACCTAAGACCTGGGGAGTTCCTCTTTCAGTGTCACATCTTCTTGCCGTTTCATAGTGTTGATGGGGTTCTCAAGGCAAGAATGCTGAAGTGGTTTGTCATTCCCTTCTCCAGTGGACCACATTCTGTCAGAACTCTATATGGTGACCTGTTCAACTTGGGTGGCCCTACACGGCATGGCTCATGGTTTCATTGAGTGAGACAAGACTGGGTCCACGTAGTCAAATTGGTTAGTTTCTGTGATTGTGGTTTTCAGTGTCTGCCCTCTCATGGAGAAGGATAAGAGGCTTAGGGAAGCTTCTGGATGGAAGAGACTGATTGAGGGGGAAACTGGGTCTTGTTCTGATGGGCGGGCCATGCTCAGTAAATCTTTAATCCAATTTTCTGTTGATGGGTGGGGCCACAGGACTGGAAAAGGTCAGTTTTCATTCCAATCCCAAAGAAAAGCAATGCCAAAGAATGCTCAAACTACAGCACAATTGCACTCATCTCACATGCTAGTAAAGTGATGTTTAAAATTCTCCAAGCCAGCCTCAATAGTACATCAACCATAAACTTCCAGATGTTCAAGCTGGATTTAGAAAAGGCAGAGGAACCAGAAATCAAACTGCCAACAACCGCTGGGTCATCAAAAAAGCAAGAGAGTTCCAGAAGAATATCTACTTTGGCTTTATTGACAATGCCAAAGCCCTTGACTGTGTGGATCACAACAATCTGTGGAAAATTCTTAAAGAGATGGGAATACCAGACCACCTGACCTGACTCTTGAAAAATCTGTATGCAGGTCAGGAAGCAATGAGATCTGGACACGGAATAACAGACTGGTTCCAAATCGGAAAAGGAGTACGTCAAGAATGTATATTGTCACCCTGCTTATTTAACTTATATGCAGAGTACATCATGCAAAATGGTGGGCTGGATGAAGCACAAGCTGGAATCAAGATAGCTGGGAGAAATATCAATAACCTCAGATATGCAGATACCACCACCCTTATGGCAGAAAGTGAAGAACTAAAGAGCCACTTGATGAAAGTGAAAGAGGAGAGTAAAAAAGTTGGCTTAAAGCTCAACATTTGGAAAATTAAGATCACAGCATCTGGTCCCATCACTTCATAGCAAATAGATGGGGAAACACTGGGAACAGTGGCTGACTTTATTTTCTTGGGCTCCAAAATCACTGCAGATGGTGACGACAGCCATGAAATTAAAAGATCCTTGCTCCTTGGAAGAAAAGTTATGACCAACCTAGACAGCATATTAAAAAGCAAAGACATTACTTTGTCAACAAAGATCCATCTAGTCAAAGCTATGGTTTTTCCAGTAGTCATGTACAGATGTGAGAGCTGGAGTATACAGAAAGCTGAGCACCAAAGAATTGATGCTTTTGAACTGTGGTGTTGGAGAAGACTCTTGAGAGTCCCTTGGACTGCAAGGAGATTCAAACAGTCCATCCTAAAGGAAATCAGTTCTGAATATTCATTGGAAGATGCTGAAGCTGAAACTCCCAACACTTTGGTCACCTGATGTGAAGAACTGACTCATTTGAAAAGACCCTGATGGTGGGAAAGATTGAAGGCAGGAGGAGAAAGGAACGACAGAGGATGAGATGGTTGGATGGCATCACCAATTCAATGGACATGAGTTTGAGTAAGCTCCAGGAGTTAGTGATGGACAGGGAGGCCCAGCATGCTGCAGTCCATGAGGTCGCAAAGAGTAGGACACGAGTGAGCAATTAAACTGCACTGAATCAGAACAATGTCAAGTCCTTTGCAGTTCTTATCCCAAATGTTGCCTTTAAAACACCTTTCCTGAAAGCCAATGGGGAGTTTGGGTCTTTGAGCACAAACTGCCCACTCTTCTTGCTTGGCGCCCTGCAAATGAACGCTGTGCTTTCCTTTACCACAACCTGGTGTCAGGAGATTGGCTGGGCTGTGCAGAGGATAGGCCAACTCAATTCTTCCTTATTTTGTTCCCAATTCCAGGTACTGTCAACATGGCACAAAGCAAAGCCTTTCTCAAACCTCTCTTCCAAAGTTGTATTTTATTTGAAATGCAAACAATAAAGGTGAGTTCTGTTCTGTCTGAAACACAGCATTAATTTATCATAGCGAAGCACAACCATTTTAATTTCTTGCTGAAAAGAAATGACACTTTTATTTTCCACTGTTTTATTAAAAAAATCAACATTTCATTTGTTACAACTCAACTTATTGTAATAATCAAAAAGGGGATTTATACAAGGTATTTTTTATACAGTTTAAAATTAAAGCACTTATTTTACAAAAAGGGGGAACTGAATAGTGGACAAGGGCTGACCAAATGTTGGTCATTAAAATATAATTACATCCTTGCAAAGCACCATCGTACCAAAGTCCATGAACAAGAAACACCAGCTGACTTTAAGACAATGACGAAGATTAAAGCTTAAAGAATTTAAAAACACAGAGGATAAAACATCTGAAAGCAGCACCAGATCCTTCACTTGCAAATAAGGCTAGTCCAGCTTAAGCATCTCAGTATCCTCTTTACTCTCATTAAAATGTTCTCAACTAATCCTAGATACTCAATTTCATGTAACCTTAATCAGACTTGTTTTATTTTCCTTTTAATATTCTTACTTAGGCATTAGTATTTAGTGAGATACATATAGAGATCTCTCTCTCTCTCTCTCTCTCTATATATATATATATATATCTTTCTATATATCTATACCCCTGCCCTGCTTATATGTGATTTTAAAAAAATCATTTCTTAAAGAATGGACAGTTAAGCAAAGCAGACTGTATATATAATTCTTTGGTGTTAACTTTTGGACAAACCCGAAATAATGGAAAATTAAAAGTTATTTTTTAATTAGGTCTGTATTCCACCTCTGAGTGTAAGACATTACTTTCTTTATAATTGTATCTGCAAAGTCATGACGATTTTCTTTTTTCAGCAGTAACTTAAAAATGGTTTGAGAATGGCTATTAAAAAAAAAGAAGAACAATAAAGTCTACCTGAACTGAAGAAGGATGAGGTCAGTAATTTCATTCTAAATCATCTAGATAAACTGAAGAATCTTGCTCCCTCTCCATTCAGGTATAGTATTAGTTGAAAAAGAGGCAGAATCCAGTCAAATATCCCAAGTATATGGATTCACAATTTTAAAATCATGTTATGCGTTAGGGTCCAAAATCCTTTAAAACTTTTGAGAATTTCAAAAGCTAAAGTTGGAGCCCTACTGTAAAATGATGCAATTCCAGAAGTCGTAAGCTATACATAAGCTACAGTACTTTGTAAAATTATCTGTTATTTCTCTGGGTTCACTTTAGGTGTAAAATAATGAAAGGAGTACCAAACAAAATTAAATTTCTTAAGTTTAAGAATAATGAGAATATATATTAAACAGTGCTTGATTATGAACTTCTTTAAGACTTGGTCCATGTCTACACTTTGTCTGTAGTCTCATTTATTGATGCTCAAACATTTGTCAGCCATCTGATAATCCCAAATTCATACCCACACTCCAGGCATACTACTCGTGTCACTATTCAGAATGAAGTACTGCACATACTGAAAGTATGAGATACTTGGGAGGTACAAAAAGGCCAAGGTTTGTTTTTTTTTTCTGAATCTTGTTAGATGTGTAATAGTAATAACCATCATGCTGCTTTTATGACATGCAAAATCAATGAACTAACAAGTTCTCCCCTGCAAGAGATAAAGTAATTTTAAAAGCTATACTTTTTAAGAATCTAGTCTAGGCACAAAACAACAGCAGCAGGCCTATCACAGAAAGCTAGGCTTGCTTGCTGAAGGCAGGCCTTTCCTGTACCAAAAATAGTCTCTATACTATGACTATTGATATCAGGTCACATAAATATACACAGTTCATTAATAGGTTAGATAAGACACAACTATTAAACCTACTGGCAGTATTACTCATTAATGAGCCTTTATGGCAAAACAAAAAAAATTTCCCTGCCAAACTGACTGCAACCTAATGCAGAGAGTGGCTATTTCTTTATCTTAGTATCAAATGAGTTGGTCTTACACAAATTATTGACTTTGGAATATTTTAAAATGATGAACAAAGTCAATCCTCTGCTCAAAGCCCCATCCCAATTAATGGTCTATATTAGATAAAAATGTACTGTAAAGTCTTCATTTCTAAATACGTATGAGTCCTTCAGAACAGCTGTTCTCAAACTGACTAAAGGGTCAGATATCTTTTGGTGGTACATCAGGGTATTTTTGTATTAAAATTAAAACAATGATAATTTTCTGCTAAACATGTAATATCTCATGATATGCTAGATTTACAGCAAGTGTCTGATGCATAATAAAATTTCCCAAAAGAAAAATCACTACTGAGAAAATTCTACGCCTTAACTGTTTTTTTATTAATTGTGAATATGCCATTATCTGATATAAGCAGCAAAATTCTTTGGGCCAGTTGTTCAAAAAACCAGAGCTCTGCAGGAGCCAAGTTCAAGGTTATAAAAGTTTAGAAGTACAAAAGACCACTTCAATGAAGAAAAGCTTACTGTAGTGCACAGAAAGTATGCTCTGCTAAAGTTCAATTCTCAGGTCACTTTAATCACATCACTAAGTGGGCTCACTTCAAGATATACAATCACAGCAAATACTACTAAATTTAAGGAATATAATGAAATTTTATTCATTGCCCCTCAGCATGGCTAATGCATCTAGCAATAATCCAAATTCAAAAATTCAAAGTAATACAAACTCAAAACTGTTTTCTTTCTCCCCTGATTTGTGCTCACATATTAATTTTTTACCTTCCAATTAAAGATCTTGTGTTTAATAAACAAGATGGTCTACTTTAAAGCTTAACTGTCCATACAACCTGAGGACCAATAAATCCATCCTGAATTTTGACCATTTTCTCAAACTGTACTTTTCAAATATTCCCCAAAATGTTAAGACTCCATCCCAAATATTGAGAAAGAGGATTCTGAGACTAAGCTGAACTGCCTTCAAATAATTTCAAACAAATTGGCACACAAATTAGTATTTTGCAAGAAGAGGCCATTGCCTTCACAGTGCAAGCACTGGAGCTGAGATTTAACAAGGCAATATTCTTCTTAGTTCATTATAGTGCAAGTCTCCACATGGGAAGCCCACCAGATAAAGATGCACATTAAAAAATGTAAACATCGAGAATTCTCATATTCTAATTGATACCCAGTTATTGCCAACCTTTCCATCTTCGTGTGAGCATCAAGTGCCTCTGTGTGTCACATAACGCAACTTCAATTTCCATTCTGTTAGAACTTGAGCACTTTGTTCCGTCAACAGGAAGAGTTAACGCTCGTCTGACTGAAATGCAAGACACTGATGGATTACCATTTATTTATATGCAAAATCAAGTGCACCAGATTCATATACGGTACCCCAATAACCAATGTGATATTCTGAAACTGAGTTTTTTAATTTTTTAAAAAGACTACTTAGGTATCTTTAATTGATTAAAAAGTTAGTTCACCTCCACCAAAATTATAAATCCTTTCTTCCATTGTTTTCTCTCGGGCCCTGAAATCTAGACAGGGTGGCCTCAGCAAAATAGAATTAAAAAAAAAACAAAAAAACATCATTCATTAAGTAACTGACCAACATCTGTTAAGGTAAAAATACATTAGTTTAAAAACACATTCAACTTTAGCAGAGAAACGCTGGAAACATGTAAAAAAAGCAGGAAACCGACTTCTGGCAAGGTGGCAGAGCAGTGCCAGCATCGTTTCACAGGTCAGCCCTGACAGCGGAAGCAGCAGCAGCCCCAGTATCACACGGGACAGGCAGAGCATGGAAGAGCCTTCCATTATCCCCCTCAACTCAAGTTCCAACAGCTGAAAAGTTCATAGTTTTCCTTCTCATGTAAGCCATATTGTTAAATTTGTTAAATCACCTTAATCCATAATGGAGTAAGAGAGAAGACACGTAAAAATATATAAGAGGTGATTATAAGAGTAATTCATGGATAATTTGAAAACAATCTAATATTCACATTAGGTTAACAGAAAGATACTGTATTCAACTCACGCCACACATTAGAAAGAAGTTATGTGTGTAGAGATCATTCTGAGAAAAATCAGCCTAAAGAACATGAAAATGTCACCAACAACTAATACAGGGAAAACCTAACGATAACAAAAAAAATCCTCTTTTAAAATAGATTGTCTCTAACCGGAACATATTTAAAATGTTTTACTAGGAAAAAATATATATAAAAATGATTTCATACTGTGATAGTATATGCTGAAAGTACTGCAAGGATATATGATTAATTTACAACAAAAACTTAATGGTTAAATTTGTAACTCTTAAACACTTTCTATGTGTGCTGTAAAAAGACACTGTATTGAGCATTAAAACAATCTTGGAATAAAGAGGAACAGTAACTTGTCTAACCTTTGATCCTTATGCGGACACAGCAGTCCAACTGAAGAGCTAAGCTGACTGGGGAATGGAGTTAGTAGAAATATTAAAATGAAATTTTATTTAGCAAATTCTATTTAATCAATCCCCAGATTTTATGGTGAATAAATTATGGTACCTTGGCAAAATATAATGCTGCTAAGGGAGGACGCAAGGTGAAATGACCCATGACAGACGGGTGACTTTTAAGATAGGGACAGAAGACTTGCAAACAAAACGGCCCCATAGCATCTTACCAGACAGCTCATCTCTTCCACAACAGCAGCACCCCGAATGAATCTTTAGAAATATCTGTCTTCCTCACTAAAATTATTGGACCCCTAGAGAAAACAAAGCCTTTTGTCCAAAATTAGTATTCTTTTCTTTTGCCTTTCATTTCTTAAACTTGTTGGCATTCAAATGGTAGTTAATGTGAAGGCCATTGGGCTCCTTCCGAGTATATATGGTTTGCTGCTGAGATGGACTTTAATTTCTTTTGCTTAAAAAAAAAAAAAAAATTTTTGGTATCAATAAAGCCCCAGACATTCCTGGTCAGTGATGCCGTTTTTTTTAATTCCTGTTTCCTTTGTACTCAGTCACTTCACTGGGTTTAAGGCATGCTTTGTGTATTTAGTTTGCAAAAATAAAACTTTTAGTACAAATTTATTATTTATACAAATTTTTATGGCACAAGCAGCAAATCTGCTATTTTAAGAAAATATATAAATATCTTTTCCTTCTGTACAAATATCTCCAGTTTCCCCTACCCCATTTATAATTTTAACTGTACACGGTCTGCCTCATCCTTCACTGATAGCTCCCTCCCCCCCCTCCAGGTCTCAACCGAACTCGTATTTACACTTCTGTGTTGGAGGCAGTCAGAGGAGGAGGGCCCCCCCTCAGGAGGAGTCTGTACAAGGAGAAGGTGGCGGCGGGTAGAGGTGATGGGAGTAGCTCCTCTCCGTGTACGGAGAAGGCGGGCAGCTTTCATAGTTCTCTTCTGCTGACAAGTACTGGCTTCGGGGCGTGGGAGGCGGGGGCACAGGCTCTGAGTCATAGTTCAAGTCGCTAGTGTAGCCCTTGGCCGTCACCACCGAGGTCATCCTTCGGCTAGGAGCATAGTCACTGTCACACACGTCTGTGCTGCAGGGCGTGGTGGGGGGTGCAAAGTGCCGGTAGCTGTACGGCCTGTAGCTGATACAGGGAAGAAAGCGAGAGAAGAGGAATTAGTTTTACAGAAGAGTGGTTTCTCTATCCAAACACAGAGGCATTAAATGTGAACCTGACTTGGAAGACAACCAAGTATGACAATCTAAACTGGCACCAACCAAGAGGCAATTTTCAAAGGCAGGCTGAAGTAGGAAGACAGCATCATCTTGTGAACGATGAACCCATTCTAACCTCTGGATGTACCCTTATGTACTTAAGGTGGGCTTCCCTGGTGGCTCCACAGTAAAGAATCCGCCTGCAATGCAGGAGATGCGAGTTCGATCCCTGGGTTGGGAAGATCCCCTGGAGGAGGAAACAGCAACCCACTCTAGTATTCCTGTGTGGGAAACCCCATGGACAGAGGAGCCTGGAGGACTGCAGTCCATGGGATCATAAAGAGGCAGACTAGATTTAGTGACTAAAAAACAACGTCTTTAAGTAACATTGTATCAATAAGAAGGAACTATTCAAAGCTGCAATTAACGGTCATCTTTGGAAAAATCTCTCATTTTGCATTTAGTCTGTATAGTGGACATCAATTTCTGCCTTTCCATGATCTGTGAGAACGTGTCTTTATGATTTTACATTACTTAAACATGTTAGTATTCCCTGAACATTCCTCAAACACTATGATTTACCTGATGAATAATTTAATGATGACCGAAGACTTCATTACTCTCTCTACTTCATTCTCTCTTGTACAAACACTGTACAAGCCAGGCTGAAGTTTGGCAGACAGCCTAAGGAACATATCTATCCCATTACTAATACTATCAGGACAGGGAAATTACCGTGATTTGGGGGAAGGAGTATCAATTTCCTATATTGTATGTAGACAAGCACGTTGTCGTAAGAGCAGCTCTAACTGAACATCAAAATGACAAACTCCAGGTATCCATACAGAACCAGTGAGTTTTCTAAGCGTATTTCAGAGACCTAATTTATTTTTGTACACCCTTTAAACTATCTTTTCAAGCAATCTATAACTGTTAAGTTTGTAGCATGGCTAACTAAAGAAAAAGGCACACTGGAAAGAGAAATGTACTAGTAAAACTAAGAGCTGACTTAAAACGTGTTGATTTTCCCATCATTTCTACTATAACTTCTTATACCATTTTATAGTCTAAGTATAGTAAAGCTGATCTTATTTCATATTTATCCCAATCAGGATTTATTTATATGCTTTCTCATCAAATAAAATGACTGCCAACAGTGGGGCAAGAGCAAGTGTAAAACTGAAGCAACAATTTATAAAACATCTAACGATGTGCCAGGTAACACACCTCAGGATACATGCCATTTGAGGCAAGCCCTCCGTATCAAAAGAAATGGCTATAAAAGATCAAAAGTTACATGACCTGCAAAGCAGGTTCTCAAGCACTTTTACTACCAGTGTTGACATGATGTCACAGTATTTTTTAGGTCTTATCTTTCTGTCCAATCAGGTGGTGAGCCTTGGTGAAATTTCTTGGCTCAACATTTAAAAGGCCCAATACTTCCATTTCCACAGGAGAGGAGGAGAAAAAAAAAAAAAAAAAAACACCAGCAGAGAAAAAGGAAATAGATTAACAAAATGTATCAAGTTTTGCAAAGTTTCCCCCACCCCCAAGAAAATTTAAATGATAAAAAGTTTTACTCTGAAGTAAATTAACTGGGCTTAATTTGAGATGTGGGAAACAGTTAAATAAGAACTGTTTTTCAGAGACAGACAGACATAGAGAACGAACTTAGCTTAGCGTTGCTGGCGGAGGTAGGGGGTTGGAGAAATACAACACAGACCATGGGAGGGAGGTACAGATGAGGAGTTTGACATGGACGTGCACAAGCTGCTATATTTAAAATGGTTAACCAAGAACCTCCTGTATAGCCCAGGGAACTCTGCTCGATGTCTCGTGGCAGCCTGGATGGGAGGGAAGTTTGGGGGAGGGTGGGAATAGGTGTGTGCATGGCCGAGTCACTCTGCCGTGCACATGACACCATCACAACCTAACACTGCTAATGAGCTATAGCCCAAGACAAAGTTTCAAAGTTTTCATAAAAAGAACTGGTTTTGATGCAATTACGTTTACCTGAATCAAACAATGTTCAATTTAAAGAAACTGTTTAAAAGTATATTTTAGCTCTTTCCTTTTGTTTTTTCAATATTCAGGTTTCTGCCTTTCTATTTTGACTTTTTAGAACAAACCTGGGGTAGGGAAAGCAACACTTTAAGTAAAACATAAAATCAATCTGTTCAGAGTCAAACCTATCTTATCCATGAAGTGACATGAGGATTCTAAGTGAGATACTGTATAAACAGTTTTCACTTCATTTCTACACATCTATAAGGTTATATATACATCAGGGCAATCGAGTGGAATGCCAGGAAACACCTTATTAAGAAGACAATGGCCACTTGAGTGATGCCAATAAACACCGGCACTAAGTGTCTGAAGAGAATCTAAGTTTTTGACTTTCCGTTGGCCTGTCCAATCAGACCAAAGAGTAAGGATGACACACTAGGACGGAACCTGTTCACTCTGCTTCAGAGAGTCACAAATCAGCACAAAGGCATACTATCTCCCCCCTTCTGGAACACACTCCAGTTTATTTTACTGAGTCATGATTTATTCCATGCAACTATATGAGAAACCTTTCACTCCAGATTGTAATAACAACATATGTAAGCAAAAGCTGAACTTAAGCTTCTTTCAGCTTCTCTCAAATTCTGTGCCCTTAATACTCCTGCTATTTTAGAGCTCTCCTAATTCTCCGGACCTCTGTCTCATACCAACATTCTCCTGGAGACGATCAATCAAACCTAACCTCAGCAGTAACATACTCTGAAATCAAGTCACTTTGGGGGTAACTTTTCCTTAGAATACTGCCAAAACCTGGAGGCTCTATCTTAATACTACAAAAGCCAGCCACAAAAAAATTTGCGGCTTTCTTTAAAAAATGTAGAGTTCCCTGAAGGCCTGAATAGACATTTTTCCAAAGAGGAAATGCAGGTGGCCAATAAGCACATGAAAAGATGCTTGATGTGGCTATTTATCAGCAAAGTGCAAATCAAAACCACAGTGAGTTATCACCTCACACCAGTCAGAACGACTATCACCAAAAAGAACACAAATAACAAGTGCTGGCAGGATGTGGAGAAAAGGGAATCCTTTTACACTGTTAGTGGGAATGCAAACTGATGCAGCCATTGTTTCTCAAAAAACTGAAATAGAACTACCATACGACCTGGCAATTCCACTCTGGGGTATACATCCAGAAAACTGAAAACACTAATTGGAGAAGATACCCTCCAATATTTCCAGCAGTATTATTTACAGTTGCCAAGATATGGACACAGCCTAAGTGTCCATCAACACATGAATAAAGAAGACGTAGTGTATGTATACACACACACACACACAGAACGGACTACACTCAGCCATGAAAAAGAGTGCAATTTTGCCATCTGCAACAACATAGATGGACTTGGAGGATACACTAAGTGAAATAACTCAGAGAGAGAAAGCCATATACTGTGTGCTATCAATTATACATGGAATCCAAAAAATACAACAAACCAGTGAAAATAACAAAAAGAGAAGCAGGCCTACAGACATAGAGAACAAACTAGTGACCACCACTGGAAAGAGGGAAGTGGGAAGGAGAAATCAAAGGGCAGGGGAATGAGGTATGAACTATTAGATGTAAAATAAGCTACAAGGACATACTATACAACATAGAACTATAGCCAATATTATGTAATAACTACAGATGGAATAAAACCTCTAAAAATTGTGAATCACTACATTACATAACTGCAACTTACATAATATTGTGCATCAATGATATCTTAATTAAAGGAAGTCTAATGCCCTGAAAGAAATGGGTTTGTGGTAGAGGCAATACCAGCATTACCCAGACAAGATGCCTCTTCTCTCTATAAGATACCTGTTCTCTCTTGGTGACCATCAGCTACTCAGCCAGGGCCACAGCAAAGTCACAACACAAACACTTCCTTCTAATAAATATGTGAACTTACACTGGAGGAGGATGTGTATTACCTGTAGGACCTGTGAGTGGAAGGGCTGTTTGAAGAATAACCGAATTCCATGGTGTAATGTGATCGTTCTGTGGCTGGGGATGGCGGAGGGTTCAAAATCTAAAAGGAAAGAAAATCAAATGACTGAAATAAGAACAGTCTATCCAGACAGAGACTATTAGCCTTTTCTCAACTTCTCTTCCTTCATCTCTGTTCATATTCCTCTTCATTTTCTCTTTTTCAAAGAATTAACCTAAAACAGTACTTTAGGACTGTGGCTCTCCATCCCTCAAGACACATTTAGGGGTAAGTAACACAAGGTGATGAGAAGGAAATCTGCAACCTACAAGTTACTGGTTTAAGTGTAGCACAACTGGGTTCTGACTTTTAAAACTATAAATGTTTAGAGAAAGACTACTTACTTAGGAGAAATACCACAGGTACTTCCTTCTCTTGGGAGGTCATAGAAAGACGGTCCTGAGCCTCTCAGGAGGTACTATTCAATAGTTCTACTTTCACCTGGTATATGAAATTAACATCCAATACTTTCAAATATGCTGGCTGCTACACAGTCAGTAAGTTGAGCACATTCTAGTGCTCACATGGTGGTGGTAAATCCTTTGGGCCTTGTATGTCTAGATTCTATACTAAAACCTTTTTACACTACCATCACTACGTACCCATATTTAATAAATAAGTTAAACATCTACGATCTTATTTATCTCAGCATTCAAAGTGAACAGAGGAAAACAGGCTGCTTACTGCAGGGAAGTAAGTGCCTTTGGTGCTTGATGAACTACTTGACGATGCTCCTGTGACGTGGGCTCGGTCATAAGGGGGTCCACTGCTCCCCCCCATGATACTGAGGGAACTGATCATTGATTTACCACGAGACATTCCTAAAATGAAGGGATAAATACTGAAGTTGAGTAAGATCTACAGAAGGCATGAAATCATTTTATTCAGTCCTAGAAATTACAAATATCAATAGTCAAATAGCTCCATTTTCAAACAATTTATGCCCTCTTTTCCCAATAATAATGAAAATACTTAATGGAAAAGGCAAACAAATGTTCTCTAGAAGTGGGCACTTCCATTGAGAGCTGGCCTATAACACAAGGCCAAGAATAGCTCCTGGCCCTTCCTACTCGCCAGAGGGGAAGCAGAGCTCTTCCAGACAAGAGGTTTTCAGTCTCTTAGAGGATCTGAGAAAAAAAGAACTGTGAAGAGCAGAAGTGCAAAGCAGGCTACACAAAGCAATAGATCTGCTCAAAAGAAAAGTAAACCCATTGTTAAGAGCATAAATTCAACATATGGGAAATTATTTCTTTATCTACTGGATGCAAATGTTGTTGTAATCACAACTACAATGCTAAAGAAGAAATTCTATTTTTCACAAGTGACTTCCCATATTCCACCTTTAACAAACTAGGTACGGCAACGGAATCATTAACAATTTTAAAAACCATCTATTTCCTTACAGCTAACATCCAGAGTAAGTTATTTTCACAGGGTTTTCGCCCTGGTATCTCTTTTTCCATATTCATTACAAGAAAGGCTTCTTTTCATTAAGGGTACCAAAACACATTGAAAAGAAAGCTGTACTTCCCTAGAGGAAATCTTCCCCAAGGACAGAACATCTGGCACCCTGGCCATGCCTGAATAAACCCTCCTCCCACAGTCTTCATGTAAGTTAAAGAAAACATAAGATGATGTATTCCTCCCTGCTATCAATCAGGTATTTCTAAATCTGCAGAAAAGGAAACCTCATCTGTTTTTTCAGCCTCCTGTAATTTCTGGGCTCCGTAGTATAGGTCTCTTGGTAGTGAACCAAAAGAACTGTGGTTTATGATTCTTTTCAACAAATGGCCAGTTGATTAACTTTAGTAGAGCATATCTAGAAATGCAGTGTGCATGCGTGCTAGGTCACTTCAGTCTCTTTGTGACCCCATGGACTGTAGCCCGCCAGGTTCCTCTGTCCATGGAATTTTCTAAGCAAGAATACTGGAGTGCATTGCCATGTTCTCCTCTAGATCATCCCGACCCAGGGATCGAACCCGTGTCTCCTGTGTCTCCTGCACTGGCAGGCAGGTTCTTTACCACCAGCACCACCTGGGAAGCCCAGAAATGAAGTGTGCATGCAATAACTGTATGATATATTAATGTAAATGCTTGTATGTACATGTATTCATTTTGTATCCTTTGCCAACTTCTACCAAACCATACCTAAGGTCTTCTGCGTAAAAAGGTGCTAAAAGTAAGCGAACATTTGTCCCTGTAACTGTTTAAACCCAAGATAGTTTATGTTGAAGTAGACTGTAGGCAGTATTCTGTTTTCATAATGGAAGCTTGGCAATCTTGCCAAGACTTGATTCTCAGTGGGTCAGTCCTGGCTCACCTGGAAGAGATCCTGACAAAGAACTGGGGTGTGGCACGTAACCAAGGGGCACGGAAGCTGGTCCATGAACTACATAGTCGTTAGTCATGGTTTCCCCATCGCCCTTCATCCGTGGACACAACATCCTCTGGCAAATAAAGTATATGGTTCCAGACACAAAGATGGTAACAATTACTCCAATAACGGAACCCACTGTATTGGTGGCCTGTGGTGCTGGCTCCTCAGTTGGATCTAAAATGGGAATGCAGTACAGTTACATAATGGAAAAACAGCTGCAGGTTCAAAACAGTAATGGAAAGAGGGTGTGCAAGCAGAATGTGAGCCTAATGAAGACAACTCATACACATTTTGCCTTTTTATGAATACATAGACCCCATGCCCCATGGATACGTAGACATATAAATGTCATTGCTAGGAATCAAAATGAATGACTCCTAGGTGAAAACAGACATAGGACAATACACTGGAAAGTATAACTGTAAATTGATAAGAAAAATGTTAAGTGAATTATAGATTAAAACATCAGTAAGAAGTTTAAAAACACATATAGACAAAATCTATCCTACTTCATCCTGTATATCATAAAAATCAATATTATTTGGAGATGTCTAAGAAAACTTTAGGGTCAAATGTTTTACCTGGAATGGTAAAGAAGTCAAAATCAGCTCTGAGCTTGATTTTAGGTCTGAAAAGTGACATTTATGCCTGGTGAAGAGAAATTAGAAGCTACCGATGAGCATCAGCTCTCAGGCCCAACATGCTGCTGTCTTAAGGGTGAGTCTAGTTGCTTGAGGGCAAGGAACGTAAGGTCTCTGGTACCCGAGTAGCTGAGGACTCAGAGGGAGAAGTCGGAGCATGAGAGGACCGTGGCAGCAACCTTCATGGGATCCCCGAGCTATCTGAGACTTTAAAAGCAGGGCATCAACATGAGAGATAGGGGAAAATACAGCAAAAGGGCTCATCAAATGCAGAGCATTACTCTTCTATTGAGAAAGAAAATCCTTCCATTGTGAATAGTCAGACTGTATTTCACAACTGCATATCTCTTAAAACCTTTCTTTTGCTCCATGTCACCTCAAAACCTCCCATCAACATAGCTAAACTCATCTTATGATTAAATCTAAGAATTGAAAGAAAACAACATCACCAAGTTACATACCATGGAGGGGCTGTGGGTCACATATTATCACCTATGGACTCTAAGGAAGAGAGGCAACCAGCCCATCTTCCTCAATTTTTTTTTCCCAGGGCTTTGGCATTCCTTCTAACACCAACTTTCAAGAAAGAATAGTTTACACTCACTGTCTTCCATTTTTTGTCTCTGGGTCACATTTTAACTCACTGAAAGTAGACTTCTGTCCTTACTACCACAGTGAAACTAGTCTGGTAAAGGTTAAAGTTCTCCTATATGCCATAGTCAATACACTCTCCATCTCACTGACAACTCTGTACATTCAGTACTGCTGGCTCCTGTTTTCCCCTCAAAAATGTCTGATGCTTTCCTTCCAGGATACCACTCTTAGCTTGACTATCTCTGATTATTTGTTCTGTTTCCTCTTGTTGGCTTCACTCTCCTCCCTCTGCTTCAGGTGCAGGTACTTCCTAGAGTTGTGTTTACCTCCTGCTATCTTCCTTCTCTGCTTCCTCTCCCTCAGAGACTTCATCTACTGCCTCAGCTGTAATTATCAAGAATAAACTGAAAAGCCCATCTCTCTCTCGAGCTACAGACCCACAAGAGTTACTAACAGCTTTCTGAATAGCTTCAATGGGACACCCAAGGGGGCAGCTTCAGTGCCACGTAATCCAAACTGATCTCACAGTCACCACCATTTGTCAACATTTCCTAGATTCCAGGGACAAGGCAGATCATGAATAAATAATGGCACCTGTGGCAAATTATAAGCATTTAAATTTATATAAAAAAATAATTAAAAACCTACATCAGCTGAACACAATATCCACAGTCATGATACACAATGATATTTTGGTTTTAAGTCTCTGCCATATAATCTCGTTTATGAGTGCAGTCATTCAATGAGGTAACCTGCTAATTCAACCTAAACTTATCACCTCTAGGCTAGGTTATTAAACCCTTTTCATTCTACTTCTGAAATAACTTTGAAATCTATCCGCTCCCTCCTCTCCTTCAGTGCTGCTTCCCTTGATTTAGACACTCACCATCTTCTGCTGAACTACAAGTCTCTGAAGCATTTTAAAAGTACAGGCCGCAAGTCTTTAGTTGGTAAAAACAACTTAATGTGCTGAAACCAGCATTTTGAAACAGAAAACTTCAGAATGCATTCCACACAATACAGGTAAATACTGTTGCATGACTCTCATTTCTTTACGTGTACATCCACATCTTTGTATTCTTCTCCATGTGGTCAAAACATTTGAAAGCAACCAAGCTAACAGATTTCTTTGTCTATCATCTTATCACCTCCAGTCCATCTACTTAACTACTTTCACAATTACATAGCCATGCCAGTCCTCCACTTCAGGTTTTTAATAGCTGTCCATTATTCTGGGGGCTTCCCTCGTGGCTCAGACGGTAAAGAATCTGCCTGCAATGCGGGACACCCAGGTTCGGTCCCTGGGTTGGGAAGATCCCCTGGAGAAGGGAACAGCAACCCACTCCAGTATTCTTGCCTGGAGAATCCCACGGACAGAGGAGCCTGGTGGACGACCATCCACGGGGTCGAAAAGAGTCGGACACGACTGAGTGACTAACACAGTAACAACGACATTATTCTGGAATACTGTCTACAGACTCTTCAGAGGGAAAGCAAAGTCCTTTGTGATCTCACCTTTATGTGTATCAGCTTCTGCCGACCCCCTTCAGGACAGCAGCCTGTGTTACGGCAGTCCAGTTTATGGGTGATTTCTCAACGGTGCCCATTTCACTCTGGTTTTGGCAGGACAAGAGAGTCCCTCTACCCAGAACGCAATCTCTCCACTTAACTGCATAAGTAATGTTAGTCACTGATCAACACTCACCCAACCTTACCGCATTTTTCTAAGATGTTTTCCTTGATGAATCCCATCTTCATTTCTAAAGATCTGACCATTCTCTTCTTTGTGCTACTCCTTGTACAGATCTCTATTACAGCACATTTATCATTACTCATCACACTCCTTTATCAATAACACCTACTCTGATTTAAGCTGTATCATATACATTAAATCATTTAATCCTCTCACAATCACCATACTAAATATTATCTTCATTTTAAAGATGGAGAACTTGAGGTCTAACAAGAGCAAATAATTTACTGGTGGAGTTAAAATTCAAATCTACCTCTGCCTAGCCTGAAAATCCCCCTTCCTGCCCTCCTCTGATCACAGAGGACTCTTGAGAAACCTGGCACAAGGACGAGGTACCCTCAGCACATAGCAAGTATTCAGCACAGGTTTGCTGAATAAATGGAAACAGATCGCAATAGTCTCAGTGAGGATCCCATTTGAATTTTGTAAAAACATCAGCTTGAAGTCTTTGTTATGATTAAGAGTTTTAAAATGAGCTGTTCAAATTCCACAAAATCAGTTTCGACAGGGGAGACCTGGCTTGTGCTGAATGCCATTTGTCAATACTTGACAAATGGAATATTTGTCAACTGGGGATACATTTCATCTTAGAACATTAGTCAGTAGTTGTGTACCCTGAAGAAACAACAGGCTATTTAGCCTAAGGTCTCTAGGCTCAGGAATATATATGTGGTGGCTCAAGTATTCTTAGGCTGTGTTTTAAGGAAGCTCTTAAAGTCACTGAGAGACTGGTAGAAAATTATGCAGGAAAAAAACAGGAAATTTTATACATGTGTTAATGTGCAAAAGGGGCTTCCCAGGTAGCTCAGTGGTAAAGAACCCACCTGCCAATGCAGGAGACGCAGGTTCAGTTCTTGGGTTGAGAAGATCAACCCAAGAGAAGGAAATGGCAACCCACTCCAGTATTCCTGCCTGGGAAATCTCATGGAAAGAGGAGTCTGGTGGGCTACAGTCCATGGGGTTGCAAAAAAGTCAGATACGACTTAAGTGACTAAACAACGAATGTTCAGAAACTCTTAAGTTTAGACCACTAACTTCCACATATCGAAACTGAGAATTTCCTAACCTTAGCTTTCGCAAAATAACATTCTTCTGATGCTTTGCTAAATGTTTCTGTGAAGATTTCTGAACATAAGAAAACTATCTTTAAGAAATTATTAAATGTAAAATGTAAGAAATCTCAGGTACAAATAACTAACTTAATGTCAATAACTTGCTTCTTAATGAGAAAGCACTGGTCGTAAGTGAACCTCACACAGAAAGAAAAGGAAAAGAACATTAAAAATTCTCCCTCATCCGCCTGCAATGTTGGAAACCTGGGTTTGATCCCTGGGTCGCAAGATCCCCTGGAGAAGGGAAAGGCTACCCACTCCAGTATTCTGGCCTGGAGAATTCCATGGACTGTATAGTACACGGGGTCACCAAGAGTCGGGCATGACTGAGCAAGCTTCACTTTCACACTTTTAAGGCTAATAAAGTTATTTTTAAAAAGAAAATTCTCCCTTAAGAGTAATACAAGGTTTTCATCATACTTACAACAATCCAGTTCATCTGATTTGTCACTGCAATCCAAATTATGATCACATTTCTTGTGTTTTCCAATGCACTGACCATTGGCACAGCGGAATTGATCAATTAAACAGAGTACTGTGGGGAAAAAAAAATGTAAATAGTTTTCTTAGTTTCATTATCGTGTAAAGTCTGGCAGAAGTCAAAGAAAGCTTTCCAGGCACACGTGAAAAACAAATCAGACATTTAGAGAAAACTTACAAATAATTTTCTGGGGATTTCAACTGAGAGATAGAAAAGAGAAGAAAAAGCAATCTAGCAGGAAACTTCCTATTGTGTCCTTTATATTAAATTCCATCTTTCACTAACAATTCTGTTAAGAATTAAAGAATTCTACATGCATTTTTAGACACTAAAAATTTCCAGAGAATATTTTTGTTGTGGTTGTTTTACATTCTGTTAAAAGTTAAGTAGATGAGAAGAAAACATGAAATTACTTTATGTTGCTAGTAAGTGTCACATGTGTTTGCTTAGTCATTCAGTCATGTCCAACTTTTTGCGACCCCATGGACTGTACCCCACCATGCTTCACTGTTCATGGAATTCCCCAGGCAAGAATACTGGATTGGGTAGCTATTCCCTTCTCCAGGGGATGGATCTTCCCGGCCCAGGGATCAAACCCAAGTCTCCTTCATTGGCGGGTTCTTTACCCACTGAGCTACCAGGGAAGCCCCATTCAGAGTTCACTGCAAATAAGGACCATTTTTACATACTGAAGGGTTAATCTTTTGGTGTCATTTCTCAACTGCAAAGCTTATTAAGGTGTATAAATCTTATACACATTAAGTGAATTAAGACAATTTAGAACATGCTACTGTGTTTAGAAATAATAAAGTCAAATACACTTGAGAAACCCCAAATCTACCACTAAATGAGCCAAAGCAAAACTGGGAATTTCAAACAACTTAATTGAAACAGGAAATCTGTAAGCAGGCCTAGGAATTGCAGATACCTTCACAGTTCTTCTCATCTGACTTATCCTGGCAGTTCGCATCTCCATTGCAACGCAGGGCACCATCGATACACTGTCCACTGGTGCACTGGAACTGGGACTCTGAGCACACAGGACAATTGAGTTCATCACTGTGGTCTTCACACTCAGTAAACCCATCACACCGCCAAGCCACAGGGATACAGTCAATTTCTCCCGTGAAACAAGTAAACTGCTGAGGAGAACATGTTGGGGGTTCTTCAAATGAATAGGGGGAGGGGAATGAAAAACACAAGCATAGTCACACAGAGGTACTGACATTTACACCTGAGTGAAGCCCATTTAATGATTAACATACACAAAACACTTTATAATAGATAAAATCTATAAATTATCTTACTGAATCAGAAAAGAGATATAATTTTTACACTACTTCACTGAGATTCACTAACTTATAAAAGTATAAGGCAGAAAGAAGTTTTCTTATATATTACAATATAAGTAGGAGTACTGAATTTGCAATGTTATAACCCAGGAATTACCATTATAATCATCCACCTTCAATTATTTTAAAGTTATCTTAGAATTTGTAAATTTTCCAGCCCTGAGGTTCTCAAAGAATGATCTACGAACCCCTGGGGGTTCCTGACCTGCGACCTCTTTCCAGGGAACTGACAGACACTATTTTACAATACTAACATATCACTCGCCTTTCTCACTACACTTGCACTGATGCCATGGAAGGTAAAATGCTTGGCACCTTAGCAGACTCGGGGCAAGGGCCCCAAACTGTACCAGCAGTCACCACATTCTACATAGTAATATACCATACGTACACATGGCAGTGGGGGTGGGGCAGTTTCATTCAAGAATGTTCTTGATGAATCAGTAAAAACTAGTAATTACATTAAAATCAATTCTCTGAGTACACATCTCCTCAATACTGTTTGACAAAATGGAAAGCATGCACAAAGCTCAGGCTGCATACCTCAGCATGAAGGTTCCCAAAGGGAAAAACATTCTGAGCTGTAAACACAACCCAAAACGTGACACCCTTTTAATGTGAAAGAACGAGTGGCATATAAACTATTGATATTTGCACTTGGGCATTTTGTGGGAAGTTTTTAAAAAATGAACCAATGAATTCAAACAAAAGCAAACCATAACGTACTTTTGTGGCAAATTATACAACACTGGAACTTTCTATCAGAAATTATAATTTTGGAAGACCTATATCCAACACTGTTAGCTTGATGGATTCCTAGTACTTAAATATTCTTACGATGAGATTGGTGGTAATGTTAATGTGATTGTTTTGATACTGTATAATGAAATGCATCAAAACCTGATGATCTGGGAATTTCTGAATGGAATTCTAGTATTTCCAAATGACCAAGATGCATAACGTTACAAAATAATGCATGGATAAAATACCCATTCCCAGTATAAAATAATTAATGGATTTCAATATAACAGATTATGAAAAAAGTGAACTGATATGTTTTCAAGTTCCACAATGCAACTAACCCTATAGAAAACTATCATATGTCAAGATTTGGTGTAGAATTCAATATGCATATACATAACTATTTGAAAAGGCTATTTAATTATAGCCCTCCATTTTCCAACCACGTATCTTTGAGGCCAAAATTCTTCATACAGTTCAATGAAGCTACATACTACATACAAGAGACTGAAAGCAGAAGTAGACAAGAGGATCCAATTCAACACTAAAAAGATTTTTAAAAATGTAAAAACAATGCTATATTTCTCACTAAAATTATTTTGTTTTAGAAAATACCATCAATTTTCTTAACAGTTTTAACTTGAGAACATGTAATGCTTTATTATTATTATTTTTAACAAATATTTTTAAAAGTTCTTGGTTTCAAATCCTACCACATAGATAAATATAATCTACACAAACAAAAGCTCTCCTCAAAAATTTTTTAAAATGTAAAAATATGGTAAGACCAGTTTGAAAACACATTCAGACTGGCAGAAGTACAAAATGAGATGATGGGGAGGTAACACAGGCTCAAGTGAAAACACATCTTGAGAAGGTCAAGCAGAGAAATTCAGATTGTGTATTTCTCATTTGCCTTCACTGAAAAATCTGAGCTTCCCAGGTGGCATTAGTGGTTAAGAACCTGTCTGCCAATGTAGGAGGCATAAGAGATGTAGTTCTGATCCCTGGGTCAGTAAGTTTCCCTGGAGAAGGGCATGGCAACCCACTCCAGTATTCTTGCCTGGAGAATCCAAGACAGAGGAACCTAGCAGGCTACACAGTTCATGGGGTCACAAAGAGTCAGACATGACTGAGGCGACTGGCATGCATGCATGCATGTAAAATCAACATTAAATCACAAGAAAAATCTTGTGTATAAATTCAAGATTTAATGAATCCATAATTCACTGCAGTTTCACTCTTAATAACAAAAACTGAAAACATTTAAAATGTCCCTGAACACAAGAAAAATAAAACTGTGGCTTATTTGTATTGATACAATGAAACACACCACACAGCAATAAAAAGAAAACCACAGACTCTGGCACTCCATTCACTATAAGGATGAATCTCAAAATATTACAGTAAGCAAGAGAATCCAGACATAGAGTACATACATCATGATTCCTTATGTAAAGTTCAAAAACAAGTAAAGCTAAACCATGGAGATGAAAATTACTCCAGGAAGAGAACTGGCTGCCAAGACACAGGGAACTATTCTTAATGACAATACTGTATATCTTGATCTGGGTAGGCTTCCCTGAAAGCTCAGTTGGTAGAGAATCCACCTGCAATGCAGGAGACCTTAGTTTGATTCCTGGTTCAGGAAGATCCACTGGAGAAGGGACAGGCTACCCCACCCCAGTATTCTGGCCTGGAGAATTCAATGGACTGTATAGTCCATGGAGTTGCAAAGAGTCAGAAACGATTGAGCGACTTTCACTTTCTTTCACTTGAAATGGGTGCTGATAACACCACTGTACACATCTGTTAAAGACTACTGACTATTCAGTTAAAACATACATTAAAAACAATCACTAAATATGAAAAAAAATACTGGTCTTTTAAAAGACACTTTCTAAATGAAAGGTGATATCACTGATTGAGTTTTATCTGTGTCTACATAAAAGCATATTTTTCTAAGATTTGCCTTATTGGAGCAATAATCTAGCATTCTGACATGGAAACACTTGCTTTTTTTTTTTAAATTATGGCCCTGGTGGCTCAGATAGTAAGGAATCTGCCAGCAATGCGGGAGACCCAGGTTCAATCCCTGGGTCAGGAAGATCCCCTGGAGAAGGGAATGGCTACCCACTCCAGTATTCTTGCCTGGGAAATCCCATGGACAGAGGAGCCTGGTGGGCTACGGTCCTTGTGGTCAGAAAGAGTGGGACACAACTCAGCAACTAACACACACTTTAAGCAACTAGATTCTGTTTTGGGGGCTTCCCTTATGGCTCAGCGGGTCAAGAATCTGCTTGCAATGTACCAGGGTTTGATCCCTGAATCAGGAATATCTTCTGGAGGAGGAAATGGCTACCCATCCCAGTATTCTTGCTTGAAAAAAATCTCATGGACAGGAGAGCTTGGCAGGCTACAATCCAAAGGGTCATAAAGAGTTGAACACAACAATTAAGCACATACAAAATACATGTAACAAGTTTACCATTTTAACCATTTTTAAATGTACAGATCAGTGCATTAAATATATTTACATCATTGTGTAATGCCTGCTATTGGGACAGATACTTTAAGAACCAGAGCTTAACCTTCCCTGTGCACAAAGCTGATCTCCCCAGCTAAAGTGCATTCCCTGTGTCAAAGATCTTTACATCTCCTGCGGTCCAGAGATCCTCATAGCCACTACTCAATACATGTTATTTTTTTTTTTAAACTTGCAAGTTAGAAGAATATTCTTATAATAACACCTTATCAATAATTTTTGCATTTTGAGTGTAAGCCCTCTCAATCTTTTTTTCACAGAGATTTATTTTTTATGTAGTTCTCATCACATAATAAAACACCATTTTAATATTTTTTTCCCACTTGAGCCAACTTTGGGCTACATTTTTACATCAGTTTATGATCATAATTTTTAACAGCTACATAAGCTCAGTTATTTTATTAAATCATTTTCCTATCATTAGAAATTGTTTTTAAATCCCCACCACTGTAGAAAACAGTCTTTTTCCTTTGGTTGAATTCACACAGAACTATCTCCAGCAGGAGAATTTCCGGATTAAGAGAACAAATATCACAATGCATTTGATGCTACCATGCTACGCTTTAACAAAGGGATACACCTCTGCTGTGGTCCCATGAGTAACTGAGCCAATCTCACTATAACATTACCACTACTCAGTAATATCTTAAAAAAAATTTTTTTCTTTTTTATTGGCTAGAAAAAGTAAGAGAAACAATAGGCAACGGCTGATAGATCTGAACAGAAGACTATTCTTTCCACTGAATACATTCGCAACAATGACACATAAACTGACAAAATTCAGTGGATAAAGATTACAGGAGGTGGAATTAATTCTTGTTACCCTTTGAGGGTGGAAAAACGACTTTATTATTAAGAAATACACTCATTTACAGTTACGAGTTTCCCCCCAAAAGGGCTCTTCTGCCTTAGGCCCAGGGTCAGCTTACACCTATCTCTTGTCATGGTGAATTCAATCTTAGAATACCCCAAAGCCTAGGATAGTGCAGATGTATGAAATACAAGGGGCCAATCAAGTAAGGAGAAAGCAATTTCACTGTCAAAGAATGCTAGACTAAGTTCTGGAACATGTGATTGGCATTACACTTTTAGAAGAAAATAACAACATATTTACCTCCACATAATAGCTCATCTTGAAGAAGAACCAAGTGCATGGGGCAAGAACACCTTGTGGTACCATCTCCCTTTACAAGACAGATATGTGAACAGCCACCATTATCCTGAGCACAAGGGTGCTGTCCTGCAAGCAAAGAGGAAAGAGAAGAGAATGAGAGAGAGAAAAAAGAAAGGGAAAAGAATAGCAAGGGAGGGAGGGAGGAAGAAAAGCCCAGCCAAAATCAATTATTTATGAGTTACCAAGAAAATCAAATGCAAAATTCCTTTGGACTTTATTTCCACTGAATATAATTACTCACACCATCTCTACACAATCTACAAGAAAACAAGGACAATTTAAGACACAAAATAATTATATGTAGCCACTGTCTTTACACATTTATATATAAAATATTTTAAAGTAAAGTAAGGTAATGGTATAGCTCATGTTAATTTTTGTGAATAAGAAAAGCTGATTATTCAAAGTAAAAAAATTGCTGGGGAGAACGCTGAAACCTGGATCTTATTCTCTTTAAAATATAAAAATTCTTCTAAAGATTTTTAACTCAGAAATTCTACCTTTTTGAGAGACATGATGATTTTGCTCAAAAAGTATATTCTAAGGAGGAATCTGCTAAAAATTAAGAGCTGTCAGAAGAAAAACCAAGTTCACATGAATTCAACCACTCAGAGACCATCAAAAATTATTTGCTTGGTCAACCGCAAAAGAACTTGCAATGTTACAAACGCTTGATTTCTTCCTATTTGGGTTAAATTAAATAAATACACTGTCAGGCACATTTCAAAGTTCGTCTCATAAGTTATATTTAATGAAATCATTGCTTTGACTTTTCTACTTAGCTCACGTCAAAAGCAACTTGACAGCTATCATCCCAGAATACCAACATCAAATGTGGCCACCCATTTATTATCTGACTCTTGTCAGTAACACGTCAGTCCTGCTTCAGCGTGTGTTGACGAGAGGGAGGGAGTCAGCTATGCACAAACGAGCAGATGTGTAATACGATATAGACGTCCCAAAGCAGACATCAGTCCTTGTATCAGAATGGACAACCTACACAGCAGTGTTTCTCAACCTTGTAATTCCAAGACACTCTTGATAAACAATCTCCTTTTCTTTAATGTTTTTAGAAATTTTGAAAAATAAAGTTTTTCTAAATATAAACCATATTTAAGTGTTGAACTATAAAAAAAGATACTCCCCCTGAAATTCTGAAAACATCCATAGATTTTCTGCCATAGAAAGCTCATGTATCAACTGAATACTTAGCCATTACATCACTTGTACCTTATTTCTATTAAATACTCAGCATGAATTACATGTTATAACATACAATGACAATTCTAACTATTAAATCTCAAATACCTCTAATTAACTTCTAAGTTCATGAACAGTGACAACACAAGAGAGACTTGAACAAGCTATGGTGTTCTCATTCCTGTTTCTTTCTTAAATATTCCAATTTGATTTGAAAGCATTGTGCTGAGAAGTTCAGGGGTGAATACTTCTCTCATTAGTCCTCCATTTTAACATCTGCATTCCTGATATAATTGTGTAAGATCTACAGTAGCGATGGCTGGGAGGGCACATCTGATGACAGATGTAACAGAATTATGTTAATAGAGTTAACAGTATTAATTACTATTAACTTAATTAATAATGTTGATTAATATAACTTGGTATATACATTGATATATATATTAATATAACTTGGTATATATATTAATATAACTTGGTAACTCAGAATTATGTTAACAGAGTTAACAGTATTAATTACTATTAATATTAACTTAATTAACAATCTTGATTAATATAATTTGGTATATATATTGATATATATATTAATATAACTTGGTATATATATTAATATAAATTGGTAACTCAGAATTATGTTAACAGAATTAACAGTATTAATTACTATTAATATTAACTTAATTAATAATGTTGATTAATATAACTTGGTATATATATTGATATATATATTAATATAACTTGGTATATATATTAATATAACTTGGTAACTCATAATAATTAACTTAAATTAATTAATGTTAATAATGTTGATACTAAACACTATAATAAAGATATATATAAATAATATATTTATATATACATAAATTATAATAATGTTGATACTAAAATATTAATACTAACTCTAATATTAATACTATAAAGAGTTAATAGTATTATATTAACACATATTAACTAAGCCAAGATGACTAGTCATTTTCAAGTTTTCAATAATTTATGGTCACTTTACTAAGCTGTGAATTAACAAACTTAACTAAAAGGGGAAAAAAAAACAAGCACTTATTAAGCATAGTCTTCTCTAAGTTTATACACTAATTTTTAGTTTGTTTTGTTTTTGCCAAAGAATAGGTTTATTTTCATGATAACTCTATTTATCATTATATAAATGTTAACTTCTTCTTCTGTTGAAACCATGAGGATGTCTGTGAAACAAAAGAAATATTAATACAGGTTTTACACCAGTATTCTTAAAACGCTGAAGGACAGAAAGAGAAAACATGAAGAGCAAGTCCTTGCTATTCCTGGGTGGGGAGATTGTTGAAAATGAGACACACCATTCCTTTCTCTAACTCTTGTTTTACAGGGAAAACATGTTTAAAATAAAAAAATTTCCAGGTGAGTCTAAGGTTTTAAAAACATGGAGACTTTTTAAAAATGGCAAAACTAGAAGTATATGAAAATCTTAAAATAGAAGACACACAACATCTTAACTTTTGTCACGTCTAATAACAAACATGAATCTTGTGACTAGCAATACACCATCGGCACTTACTATATTCCTGAAGATTCAGCTCCTTTACTGCGTGAATGTCGCTAAGCTGGGCAATTCGAGCCTGGACTTTGGTTCTACCCTCTCGACCTGTCATGTCAATTTTTTCAATCATTTGCTGCTGCTTATCGATCCAGTACAGCCAGTTTTCAAACACAGTCAGTCCCACAGGCTGTAGAATGTTGGTGTCTTCTAACACTATTCGGTTGGCCCCTTGGAAAGGAGAATGTTCAACAGAAATGATTCATGTGGTCAAGTCAAAAATTCAAGAGCTATTGACTGAAAACCCATTAGGATTCTAGAAGTACTGAGAAGGAAAATATGATAAGCTCTCTAGCAGAAAACTCAAAAATCTTTCTGAGATTAAAAGATATATACATACCAGATAACAGACTAGACATTTAAGTGCAATGAAGAGCAAATAAGTGTCAAATACACAGTAAATACTGGGTTCAGAGAAACGTAGAAAAGAACTTCAGAGTCATTTTCAAAAATTTTTAAACCAGTCTATTTTTTTCCAATTAAATCTTATGAGGATCTCTAATACATAAAACATACAAAACAGTGCTTCTCTATATGAAGTAGTGGTGGTGGGCAGAGCACTCTGTGTTGTTGGCCACCCACACCTGTTGAGCACGCTCAAGCCATCTGTGGAAAACAATAGTCTCACTCACTCAGCCACTCAGAACACTGGGAAAGACTCATACATTACCTGGTTTAAGCTTCGCCTCAAAATAAGTATTTCTAAAATACCCCAGACACAAAGCCATCCAGCTTCTGGAAAGGCAACCAACTCTGTTACTGAACTATGAGAAAGTTTTTTCACACCATATGTTGAAATCTGTGCCCCACTCGTCACCACCCCAACTGCTTCGCCCTCATTCAAATAGAAAACATATATCCATATATCTTCTTTGGAGAAATGTCTGTTTAGTTCTTTGGCCCATTTTTTGATTGCGTCATTTATTTTCCTGGAATTGAGCTGCAGGAGCTGCTTGTATATTTTTGAGATCAATCCTTTGTCTGTTACTTCATTTGCTATTATTTTCTCCCATTCTGAGGGCTGTCTTTTCACCTTGCTTATAGTTTCCTTCGTTGTGCAAAAGCTTTTAAGTTTAATTAGGTCCCATTTGTATATTTTTGCTTTTATTTCCAATATTCTGGGAGGTGGTTCATAGAGGATCCTGCTGTGATTTATGTTAGAGAGTGTTTTGCCTATGTTCTCTTAAGACATACAGATGGCTAACAAACACATGAAAAGATGCTCAACATCACTCATTATCAGAGAAATGCAAATCAAAACCACAACGAGGTACCATTGGATAGCAGGATGGCTGCTATCCAAAAGTCTACAAACAATAAATGCTGGAGAGGGTGTGGAGAAAAGGGAACCCTCTTACACTGTTGGTGGGAATGCAAACTAGTACAGCCACTATGGAGAACAGTGTGGAGATTCCTTAAAAAACTGGAAATAGAACTGCCATATGACCCAGCAATCCCACTGGAGCCCATTATACAGAGTGAAGTAAGCCAGAAAGATAAAGACCAATACAGTAAACTAATGCATATATATGGAATTTTTAAAAATGGTAACAATAATCCAATATGCAAAACAGAAAAAGAGACACAGATGTACAGAACAGACTTTTAGACTCTGTGGGAGAAGGCGAGGGTGGGATGTTCTGAGAGAACAGCATTGAAACAAGTATACTATCAAGGGTGAAACATTACCAGCCCAGGTTGGATGCATGAGACGGGTGCTCAGGGCTGGTGCACTGGGAAGACCCAGAGGGATGCAATGGGGAGTGAGGCGGGAGGGGGGATCGGGATGGGGAGCACATGTGAATCCATGGCTGATTCATGTCAATGTATGGCAAAAACCACTACAATATTGTAAAGGAATTAGCCTCCAACTAATAAAAATAAGTGAAAAAAAAAGAGAGAAAACATATATCCATTCGTTCCCTCTTCCTCCTAATCATCCTTCAAATATCTATAAAACTTTTCCCTGGTTCTTAGTTGACGAGTTCAGTCAAAGAAAGATACTAGCTTAATACTTTGGAAACATCAGGGGAAGTTCCAGGAAAGAGCCAAGCATAAAGCTAAGCTTAATAAATGGAGAAAGGTGGGGAGATACATATGAGAAGGCAGCAAGTCAACATTCCAATCCATGATGAGTTAAACACAAGTCTACTTACACTCCCTCCTAAAAATCTACTAAAATGATAGTAAACAATTAAGGCATAAGTAAGTATAAGGAAAAATAGGACATTAGAGTAGAAAAGCAATATAAAATTTACAAGCTGGATAAGAGACAAGCAACAGACCTAGATTAATCTCCTATGAACTTCCTTTCAAGTAGCTAGTAGAGGATGTGATCTCTCAGGAAAAGGAATGAACCAAACAAATAGAAACTAGCAAACAGCAGGTTCAGCACCAAGAAGACCAGCAAGTACATGTCCAGGATAAGAGTGAAAGGAGGCTGGCCTAGAGCAAGCCAATCCAGACTGACGGAAACAGAATGATAAAGAGGTATGACTCCAGTGAAACAGGAAAAAAAAAAAAGATGGATTGGTTGCTGAATCTGCATATATTGAAACAATATTTAAATTAGATAAGAATAATTTCAGAGAGGAAAAAAGCTGCAGAAAGAAGGTGATGGTTATATTTCCATATGCATAAATAACAAATAATTATGAACTTAAAAATTATGGTTTAATTTTTTTAAAAAAATCATGGTTTTTAAGTTGGATGGAATAGTTTTTTTAGCTGGGTGGATGACAGAAAAGTTCATATGGGTATTTTAGTGATATATCATTTAAGACAGCAAACCCTCATCTTCCATCAAAAAAAGTCAAGTTGTGATGTCTAAAATTTAAACATCAAGAAGCAGCTGTTTTAAATCAGTTATTTTAAAATGACTCTTGATTAAACCATCACAGATGCCTCTAAGAGTAGGAACTAACAGGAGGAAGGAGCAGAGCAGTAAACTTGGATTTTTTTTACAGGTCAAGTGGAACCACTTGATTTCCACATTTACATGTATTATTTTGATAAAAATTAAAATTAAATTTAAAACAGCAGCAGAAAGAATGATAAAAAAAAAAAAAAGATGAGTTGGTAGTAGTGTAAGGATGGTCTCAGCTGAACAACTGGAGAAAACGAGGCGAGGTCGACAGTGTTGCTAGAGGACCCGAGATCTACTCTAAGAGCAGTTAAAATACACCAGAACCAGCAATGAAAAGACATACTTACTCAGCAAACTAACGCGTATGCTCAATCTGCTCTAGTATAAAAGACTCCAAGCAGAAAGATAACCCATGACAAGAGTATAGGATTATCTGTGAATATATAAAAGGAAGGGGAGGAAAAAAAGAAGAAAACCCTACCAACATTAAATCAACCTTTTTCAGAAAACAGGAAAAAAGGAAATGTTTCTTATTAGGCCAAAGTAACTTTGATGGCAAAACTCCAACAAGTGCATTATATTGGTAAGAAAGGAAAACCATGGGGTAATCTTTCTCATGAAAACAGATGTAAACATCTTAAATAAAACATTACCAAATCAAATTCAGCAATATAAAAAAAGGATAATGTATCATGCCAAGTTTGATTTATTCCACCAAACTAACAAGAGTTCAGTTCAGTCACTCAGTTGTGTCCAACTCTTTGTGACCCCATGGACTGCAGCATGCCAGGCTTCCCTCTCCATCACCAACTCCCAGAGCTTGCTCAAACTCATGTCCATAGAGTCGGGGATGCTATCCAATCACCTCGTCCTCTGTCATTCCCTTCTCCTCCTGCCCTCAATCTTTCCCAGCATCAGGGTCTTTTCCAAAGAGTCAGCTCTTCACATCACGTGGCCAAAGTATTGGAGTTTCAGCTTCAGTCCTTCCAATGAACATTTAGGACTGATTTTCTTTAGGATGGACTGGTTGGATCTCCTTGCAGTCCAAGGGACTCTCTAGATAGAGTCTTCTCCAATACCACAGTTCAAAAGCATCAATTCTTCGGCACTCAGCTTTCTTTATAGCTCAACTCTCACATCTATACATGACTACTGGAAAAATCATAGCTTTGACCAGACGAATCTTTGTTGGCAAAGTAATGTCTCCGCTTTTTAGTAAGTTGTCTAGATTGGTCATAGCTTTTCTTCCAAGAAGTAAGCATGTTTCATGGCTGCAGTCACCACCTGCAGTGATTTTGGAGCCCAGAAAAATAGTCTGTCACTATTTCCGTTGTTTCCCCATCTATTTGCCATGAAGTGATGGGACCAGATGCCATGATCTTAGTTTTCTGAATGTTGAGCTTTAAGCCAACTTTTTCACTTTCCTCTTTCACTTTCATCAAGAGGCTCTTCAGTTTTTCTTCACTTTCTGGCATAAGGGGTGTCATCTCGATCTCTGAGGCTATTGATATTCCTCCTGGCAATCTTGATTCCAGCTTGTGGTTCATCCAGCCCATCATTTCACATGATGTACTCTACATATAAATTAATTAAACAGGGTCACAATATACAGTCTTGACATACTCCTTTCCCAATTTGGAACCAGTCTGTTGTTCCATGTCCAGTTCTAACTGTTGCCTCTTGACCTGCATACAGATTTCTCAAGTGACAGGTAAGGTGGTCTGGTATTCCCATCTCTTGAAGAATTTTCCAGTTTGTTGTGATTCACAGGTACAGGC
This sequence comes from Muntiacus reevesi, assembly GCF_963930625.1. NCBI lineage: Eukaryota > Metazoa > Chordata > Mammalia > Artiodactyla > Cervidae > Muntiacus > Muntiacus reevesi. Next base: position 42,160,331 of record NC_089249.1, on the reverse strand, counting down.
TTTGGTGTAGTCAATAAAGCAGATGTTTTTCTGGAACTCTCTTGTTTTTTCTATGATCCAACAGACGATGGCAATTTGATCCCTGGTTCCTCTGCCAAGAACAGAACTTCCTTAATCTGATTTTTAAAAGTTACCTACAGAAAAACCTTAGCAAAAAGCTAGTAATGAAGTATTAGATGCTTTATCCTCAAATCATGGAAAGCAAATACAAAATTAAACAAAAATACCTAGGGACTCTATTATTTTGTTCAATATTGTACTGGGGCGGGGGGGGGCGGGGGGGGGGGAGTAGTCCCCAGTCAATGTAGTGAGGCAACAAGGAGAAAAGGACTGAAAAAGAAAAAAAACAACATTCCTCATTTGTAGACAAATGATTCCATAACACAGAAAATTCTATTAATAATTTAGCAAGGTAGTTGGGAACAAACTCAATGTACTAGTGTAGGAGAGGAAAAGAGAAACTGTATTTCTGTATTTCAGCCACAGCCAGAAAATGAAATATTAAATATTTAGAATACTCTTTATCACTAGCATTCAAAAGCATTAAATACCAAAGAATAACTCCAATGAAAGACAGGCAACCTTGACAGAGAAAATTACAAAACACTAAGGGAAATTAAAAGTTTTAAATACATGGAGATATATACCATGTTCATGGTTTAGAAGACTAATATTATAAAGATAACAATTTTTCCTAAAATGCTATAAACTTAAAGCAAGGTCACTCAGAATTCTACTAGGTTTTTTGTTTTTGGTGGAAACTCAGAGGCTGATTCTAAAATGTATATGGAAATGCAAAATGTCAACAACTGCCAAGATAATCTTTGGCAAGAAATATTAAGGTAATACTAATCAAGGTAAGAAATACTAAGGACATACACTACTAGACGAATCTGCTATAAATTAAGACAATATAAAGACAAGGTAACCAAGGGAACATTACGGTCCAGAAATAAACTCATACAAATATAGTCACTTTATTTACAACAAATGTAACAGGAAAGAAGAGTAGGGGAAGAATGGTCTTCTCAAAAGAGATGGTCCTGAATCAGTCACACAGAAAACAAAATTAAACCCCTGTCTCACATGGTACACAAGAATAAATTCCAAATGGATTAGAGATCTAAAATAAGACAAGTTAAACAAAAAAAATGTTAGGAAAAAACAAAAGAAAATATCTTTGTAACTAAGCAGTAGGCAAAGATTTCTTAAACATAACATAAAAGGCACAAATCATACAGGGAAAAATTAATAAGCTGTGCAACGCTAAAAATATAACTTATTTTCATCTAAAGACATCACTGGGAGAGTGAAAAGGTAAATCACAAGCAAAGATTTATATAAAACATATCTTTCTCTATAGAGGCAAGTATAAAGATGTACCAATAATCACTACAGATGACTTTTAAATGAAAAGATACACCACAGTCATAAATGAAAAGACTGAATTCTTTAACCACAACAATTCTCCCTGAATATGTATGTAATTTAATAATGCATTTAATACACTGAATAAAGAATTTCTAGAAATCAGTAATAGAAAAATGGATAAAAACTAAGAACTGCAATTCACAGAAGAAACATGAGTGACCAATAAATTAATTTCAATATCAAACAGAAAAATGTGTATTTTATTAATAATCAGATATACCTTTAAAATTATTGGATTGGTAAAAATTCAGAAGTCTAACAGTACCGAGAACTAAAGGAGAAATTCATATACTTCTAGAGATTTTAAACCGATACAATCACCCTGGAGAGCAGTGTGAACAGACATATTCAAGTTGAATATATACATACCACAATACATGGCAATCCCATTACTAGGTTAAGACTACTGCTTTTAATGGCAAAAAATTGGAAACAGCAGTTTAGACAGCAGAACAGAAATAGAGAAACTGTAGAATGATCATACAACGAAACCACTATTTAGCAAAATAACTAACATAGATTTGTGGATCAATAGGGATCATCTCAAAACTGATATATCTGAAAAAGGCAAGTGACAAAAGAATACATGAGACTATATTAAGCTTAAAAAGTAAAAAAGCTTAAATTTGTATCAGTATACACAGTAAAAAATACAGACACACAGAGCAAACCATGCACGGCAAAAAACACATCAAAAGTTGCCTCTTAAGAAAAAGGAAGGAAAACAGAATTGGGGACGGAGACACAAGAGTTTCAAATTCTCCCTATGTCTTTTTTCAAGAGAGGAGGAAAGGAGGTTCAAAAGCAAATATGGTCAAACACTAAGATTTGACTAAGTTGGATGGCAGAAATTCTGTACTTTCAATATGTTAGAACCATGTCATAATTAAGAGTGGAGAAATGAACAAAAAAAAAATATAGAAAAAAAAGAAAGCTAATTCATTAAAGCATCAATAATGATAGTGTTTTGGATTTTCTTTTTTATTTTCTAAGCTGTCTAAAGAACATGCATCTCCTCTATTAAAAAAATAATAATAATCCTAAATGAAGAAAAAAGAGAAAAGGAAAAGTAGGGGAAAAAAATCCACTGACATATTAGTAAGGGCTAAAACATGGATATAAGTAACTATTAAACAAATGAGATGGGATATAAGAGATACAGGTGATCAGTTAAAAGAAAGAATATACTATGCAAGGTGTGTGCATGACAGTTTGGAATCAAAGAAGACATAATGGAAGGGAGTCTTTTGAACCTGAAGAGAGAACTTGTTTAGTTTTTGAAAAATTACAAATACATTGAAATATATAAAACTTTAAATGATACAGAAATACTCTTAACACATTAGCATGCTAAACTTTTAAACCTTTCTCAAGATATATTTGCTTGCATATTTTTCAAGGAATACACAAACATATATGTTTACAATAGTATATATATATATTATATGTGTAATGTGTGTGTATATACACATGTATGTCTCTCTCTGTATAGGATATATTGCATTTTTGGAGGCACTCTGCCAGTGTATATAGTGTGTGTGCATATGCATATGTGTGTGTGTGTGTGTAATATAGTTTTAAATTTTATTTATTTTTTTTTCCATTTATTTTTATTAGTTGGAGGCTAATTACTTTACAATATTGTAGTGGTTTTTGCCATACACTGACATCAATCAGCCATGGATTTATATGTGTTCCCCATCCTGATCCCCACTCCCGCCTCCCTCTCTATCCCATCCCTCTGGGTCTTCCCAGTGCACCAGCCCTGAGCACCCGTCTCATGCATCCAACCTGGGCTGGTGATGTTTCACCCATGATAGTACACTTGTTTCAATGCTGTTCTCTCTGAACATCCCACCCTCGCCTTCTCCCACAGAGTCTAAAAGTCTGTTCTGTACATCTGTGTCTCTTTTTCTGTTTTGTATTTAGGGTTATCGTTACCATCTTCTTAAATTCCATATATATGTGTTAGTATATTGTATTGGTCTTTATCTTTCTGGATTACTTCACTCTGTATAATGGGCTTCAGTTTCATCCATCTCATTAGAACTGATTCAAATGAATTCTTTTTAATGGCTGAGTAATATTCCATGGTGTATATGCACCACAGCTTCCTCATCCATTCGTCTGCTGATAGGCATCTAGGTTGCTTCCATGTCCTGGCTATTATAAATAGTACTGCGATGAACATTGGGGTGCACGTGTCTCTTTCAGATCTGGTTTCCTCGGTGTGTATGCCCAGGAGTGGAATTGCTGGGTCACATGGCAGTTCTAGTTCCAGTTTTTTAAGGAATCTCCACACTCTTCTCCATAGTGGCTGTACTAGTTTGCATTCCCACCAACAGTGTAAGAGGGTTCCCTTTTCTCCACACCCTCTCTAGCATTTATTGTTTGTAGACTTTTGGATAGCAGCCATCCTGACTGGCGTGTAATGGTACCACATTGAGGTTCTGACTTGCATTTCTCTGATAATGAGTGATGTTGAGCATCTTTTCATGTGTTTGTTAGCCATCTGTATGTCTTCTTTGGAGAAATGTCTGTTTAGATCTTTGGCCCATTTTTTGATTGGGTCATTTATTTTTCTGGAATTGAGCTGAAGGAGTTGCTTGTATATTTTTGAGATTAATCCTTTGTTTCTTCATTTGCTATTATTTTCTCCCATTCTGAAGGCTGTCTTTTCACCTTGTTTATAGTTTCCTTTGTTGTGCAAAAGCTTTTAAGTTTCATTAGGTCCCATTTGTTTATTTTTGCTTTTATTTCCATTATTCTGGGAGGTGGGTCATAGAGGATCTTGCTGTGATTTATGTCAGAGAGTGTTTTGCCTATGTTTAATAAAACTGTGTTTAAATAAAACTAAATCTTAATAACATTACACAACTTAATTTTAAAAAATCATCCTTCTATGTCACTACACACCTCATCTATTGAATAATATTTCACACGCTTAATATACTCAGGTGTATTTTTTTTGTACATATTACAAAGAATGCTCAGCAAATACATCAGTTGTCTGTAAGACAGCTCTCTGAAATGGAAATTCACCAGCACATTTCCCTCTGAAAAGGTTCTACCAATTTCACTTCACAAAAGTATATGAGAGCATGCCACTTGTTACCTTTCTGGCCAATGCTAGGAATAATCAACTTTATATTTTATGGCTCTCATATAATGTATTATTTTCATTTCATTTCCTTGATCACCATTAAGGCCACACAGAGTATTTGGACTTCAGAAACTGGTGGTATGGGAATAACTGTGATTGTAAACAGAGGATCACAGAGAAATGAAAAAGTACATTTGAAGATCAACAAATTATTTAATTTCATGTAAAACACACAGGAATGTTGAGATCATTTGCATTTATGATGAGTTTGTGAAAGACAAATACCAACTTAAGCATTCAACCAGACTTTTTTCTTTGGGTTATGAGACTACCCTGGAGGGTTTCTCAGTGTGGCAGTGACATGATTAGAAACCATGCTTTGGAAAATTAATTTAGGAACAGTGTGTAAACTTCCAGGGAGGAAAAATCAACAGGGAGGAGACTAATCATAGGCTAGAATTCAGGCCAGAGATGATGAGAAGTAAAGCAGAGTGGAAGAATTAGAAAAAGAGAAGAGGTGCATTAGAAACATACTATTTACAGAGTCCAAATCAAGAAAATTGGCAAGTTTTTAGATAACAGATGGAAAAATCATGTTAATGGTTAAAGAAAAAGTGCTTCCCAATCTACTTGCTGCTGACTACTCTTAGTGAATAAAACTGTAAAGAAATGTGTACAATACAACAGAAGGAAAATACAAATGCTATCAGTGAATCATCTCAATTATTGAAACATAAATAATATTTCTTGGGTACCTGAGAGATCACTGCTTTCAATTCGCCGGAGATCTGAATCAGCCCAGAAGAGTTTGCCTAATCTGCTATCAAGAGCTAAAGCAATTGGTTTACTTAAACCACTGAAAAAGAGGACTTCCCGTTCTGTTCCATCTAAAGCAGCTCGTTCAATTTTGGGAGACCTTTCCTGAAGATTGGTAAAATACATATACCTGAAAAGAAAGGAGGAAACTCTTAAGTTTACTAAAGTAAGAAACCACACAAAATGAGAATATTTCTGTTAAGACAAAAGGAAGTAGAATAGTACTAAGTGTAATTTTTTAAGGTTTTAGAGTATATTTTAAAGATCATGGAATACATTTCTTAATTTCAAAAACAGTAACAAAGGTTACACAGAAGTTCTTAGGGAGTTAACTTCCAGGAATTAATAAAACAAAATGTTAGACACAGGCACACTTATGCTTTCGGAATAATATGATAAATAAAAGATAATAGCAGTAATCAGATTTGGACACAAACTTTTAAATTTCTAGTCCATTTCATAACTGAAAATAAAGTCATATGTGAATTATTTCTCATATTTAACTTCTTCAGTTCATCTCTTTCCTGTAGCTCTTCTGAAGTAAGCTACTTTCCTTGCTGAATTCCTTATTATTCATTCATATTAAATTAAGTATTATTAATTGAATGCAAAGCTCTGTATTAAAGACATACTAGTTCTTACCATAAAGGAACCTAAAGCCGAGAAAATATAAGTCTGAAAATAATCAAGTATAAGGTAAACTGGGAAGGACTAAAGAGGCACAGATATAGACTAGTGGGCGTTTAAGAGAGGAGGACGTCACATTTGGGGGAGGGTGGCACAGGGGAGATCAAGGGGAAATTAGTGGAGGACAACATAGTTCCAACGGTTCTGGAGGTATGAGTAGAAATGACAGATAAAGCAGTAGTGACTAAGGAAGGACATTCTAGGCAGAAAAACAGAGAAAGCAAGACTATAAACGGGATAAACAGGAAAGCTGATGAGGGTTTCAGATTTCCTGCTGGTAACATACCCTTTTTCTGGGTTTACCACAATGGCTCGAGGTCTGTCTTGCTCGCCCTTTAACACCACTCCAATTGATCTCCCATCTAATCTCGTTACATTAATGACATTGGTGGCCTCACAAGTCCAATAGATGTAGCGGCTATAAATATCAATGCTGAGGTCATAGGGCTGGATTTCTAGGTTCTGATTCGGAACTGAGCTCACAACCACAGTAAAGCCCTAAGGAGAGAAAAAGAAACATACACAGAACATGAGACTCCAAGCCAGACAGCCCTGGGATTACTCACAATACTTACTCGTATGTGGTCACACACCTGAGTGGAACTCCCAAGTCTCAAGGGACATTTCTTAGAGAACATTTCCAATGTTTCCTTGGTTATTATGACATAAAGCAGAAGAGAGACAGAGGCTGTTTTAGTTGCTCTGAGAACATGAGAGGGCATTGATCAGAGATGGGAGTGAGAAGGTGGCAGCTGCTTCCTATAAACTAGAGACAGCTGTGGCTAGAAGGACACTCTAGAAATAGCTCTAAAGCAGTGGTGCTCAACCAGGAGTAATTCTGCATTTGCAAGTGCCCCTGGAGAAGGAAATGGCAACCCACTCCAGTATTCCTGTCTGGAGAATCCCATAGACAGAGGAGCCTGGCAGGCTATAGTCCAATCTACGGGGTTCCAAGAGTCGGACACGACTTTTCAACGAAACCACCACCTACCAGGGACACCGGTCAATGTCTGGAGACATTTTTGACTGTGACATGTAAGGGAGTATAACTGGCTTTAAAGGGGCAGAGGCCAGTGCACGCGTGCTAGTCACTCATGTCCAACTCTTTGCAATCCTTTGGACTGTAGCCTGCCAGGATCCTCAGCCCATGGGATTTTTCAGGCAAGAATACTAGAATGGGTTGCCATTTCCTTCACCAGGGGATCTACCCGACCCAGGGATGGAATCCGTGTCTCCTGCATTGCGGGCGGATTCTTCACCTGCTGAACTGTCGGGGAAGCCTTGCTAAACATTCTTTAGCCTTGCTAAAATATGATGTAAAGGTCAGACCTATCCCACACAGAATTATCCAGCCAAAAATGTCAATAGTGCAGAAGTTGAGAATCTCTGTTCTAGAGACAACAGTGGTTAGTCAGGACCACAAACCACATCTATCAGTCATGTCCTCTAATCCTCAAATCTAACCTCTCAAAACAATTATAAAAAAAAAAAACACCCTAGCAAAAACAGGCATTGTTCATCTGTTTTATCTGAATGAATGGTATTTTATTTACTCAGCATCTCCAAGGTAACACTCCTTAATGAGGCTGTCTCATTTATTTGCTACGTCCTTGGCTATATAACAACAGTTACAATCTCTATCAACTAGTTATCAGCCAATCAGTCCTGGCCTACACAGTGTAAAGTGCATCTGTAATACACAGCTATAACTATACCTTAAATGATCTCTCAGCAGACCTAAATACATTATCTCCTTGCTTATTTTTGTCATATAAGATATAAAAAAAAATTAGCAATCTAATTTTCATACATTAAAAATCTAACTTAATATTAGTGCTACAAGGAAGATGACAAATAATTATTTACAGTGATCCTGGTATAATACTGCTTGGACACAGAAAGAAAGCAAAGAATTATGGACAGTGGTGTGTGACTCATGATTAGAATGTAAGCACAGAGAAGATGTGTTGATAATATTTTCATTGCTATGCCACAGACACCAAGTAATATTTACAAACAAAAACAAAACCAAAAACCATTAGATTAATAACAACATATCTTAGATGCTTTTAATTTTACTGAGATTGTGTTTTATGTTTCCCATTCTCTGAAACTTTTAAATAATAGTTACCAGTAAAAGAACTATTATTTATAGAGTACCTACTGTGTAATAGGTAATGGGCTATGTGCTTTACATTCCTTTCACCTAAAAATTCATAAGAATCCTAGTGAGTGACAGAGCTGAGATTAGAACCAAGAGTCTATTTGCTTTCAAAGTTTCCAACACTCCATGTAAAGACGAAACAAAAAATAAAATGGAATATAAATGGATATGGGTGGCGCTGACAAAGTCATTCTAACATATGAGCAGAAGTTATTTTAATACAATACAATCTTCATTTCAATAGCATTAGCAAACAACTGTTTACTCAAAGATCATTTAGGAGAGAAAAAAAGCTGCCAGGTTCAGAATTCCAGTTTTACACACACACACACACTCTGCCAGGTTCAGAATTCCAGTTTTACACACACACACACACACACACAAGCAGAGTCATGACATAAGTAAAATAGGATGGTTGGTTGGTCCAATAACTACACAGAAGAACTGGATTTTGAACTGAATCCTGGATTACCTGGCTACCATCTTCTTGTGCTTTTCGGATCATGTTTTGTCGTGAGTCAATCCAATAGAGTTGCTTGTCCAGGGGGTCATAGTCAATGGCCCGGACATTCCGAAGGCTGTGGATAGGAAGGATGATGTCAGGGCTCTGCTGTTCATCAATCACCATGCGGTTGATGGCACTCTTCTGACTGAAGAGTAGGAAAGTAGTTGGAGCTTAAAGAAAGAAAAAAGCAAATATGAAACAGTTATCCTAAGTCTCGGATCACTGAAAGATTTGATCGGCCTGTTGTCTGTATCTCACAAAAAACAGACATGTATGTTGAGACACATATGAGACAAAGCCCTTTGGAATGCCTCCAGAACTCTTAAAGGAAACACTGATCACACTCTGGTTACTAAACCAGTTATGAATTTACGCCATGACACAACCAACTAGCCAGTTTTTCTCTGTCTTGTCCACAGTGGCATCATCACAGGACACCTATTTCAATGAAGCATTTGACAAACAAAATTCCCCTGTCTACCAAGTAAATAATCCAAACTCATCCATCACCTATTTTTGTGGGTGAAAGGAAGTCTGGGTCTCCATAGGTCAGAAAAGAGACTTCAAGATTGGTGTTAGTCTCAGTTCTCACATGATTTAGTCACTTGATATTAACTACAACCTTCAACCTCCTTGGGTCAAAATTTACTCAACTAGAAGGTTATAGTTATGCTATCCTGCTCACTGAGTTGCTACAAGAATTTTATAACATAAGTAAAAATAAAAGGTATTATGTCAATTGTACAATGTTGTTTAGTCACGAAGTTATGCCTCTTTTACAACCTCAAGGACTGTAGCCCGCCAGGTTCCTCCCATGGGATTCTCCAGGCAAGAATACTGGAGTGGGTTGCAATTTCCTTCTCCAGAGGATCTTCCTGATCCAGGGATTGGACCCACATTTCCTGCATTGGAAGTAGGATTCTTTACTATTGAGCCACCAGGGAAGCCCCAACTGTACAATACCTGAACAAAAAAACTATAAGGCATTATATAAATGTCAAGTAAAAATAGCTATTGTTTCTTATTATCAGTAGAGGCAATAATAAATGTGGTGTTAGTAGGAATGAAACAAACCCTCATGGGTCATAGATATAGGCTTTGTTTTACATTGTGGGGATGTAATGGTTGCAAGGAGAGGGAACCATTAAAAAAAAAAAGTCACACACTAAGTTGATGCCTGATGCCTATGAAAACAGGGGAATGCAGCCGAGACATTTCCCTGTCCCAGGGACTAGGCCTCTGATTACTATGCAGTCATCTTTAATGGAGGAGAGTATCTAGAAAAGAACACCATCTGACAAAGCTACCAAAAACTTCAAAGTCTAACAGTCTTTTTTAAAATCTTCATTAAAATAAATGGAAAAAAATCCCCAAATTATACTCTCTTCTCTTGTTGCTCAGTCATTACCTAAATCCAGCAGAATTTTGTCCTTATTAGTGATATAAACATAAATGGCCAAAAGAGAACTCCTTGCTTTATCTCTCCCTAAACCCCATTCTTCACAGTGCCCTTACTTGTGGTTCCCAGGTTGATGTTACACCTACACCCAAATGTACATCAGCTTAAATCTTGAAGAAATCATGGCTTCTCACAAAGAAACTTGGTATTCACAACCCTGAAATTCTGCTTTAAGCTCCCCACTGGCTGAAAGTCCATACCTAGCTTGGAAGATTTAGAAAATATTTCAATGACTCCACTGAACTCTCCATTGTGTAGACTCCACAGCACACTGATTTAACAGCTTTCAGCAATTTTAGTAGAACCAACACCTTAAGTAGTAAGAATACATGTCACAACAGAGTAGGTAACAAGTCTCCCATTTTTTTTAAAAAAAGAATTATTCTTTGGCAGTACTACTTCCTTGTAAATCAAGAAAATAGAAAAAAAAAAGGAAAAAAAAAAGTTCCTGAATAGTAAGCTTCCAACAAGAGAGCATATTAAGACATACAATGAAACTCAGAAGAAAGACCCCACAGTTTTAACTGCCAAAATTTCCTGCCTGGGAAATAATCAATTAAATATATATTTGGTTCCTAGTTATGTTTCACTTTGTACTGTTTTTTTTCTTTCTTTGAGTCAAATTTTAACCTTTAATAAGCTTTCACGATTAGGTGTTCTAGAAACACAGATGATGACAAAGCCAAATATGGCTCCAAATAAATACTCATTTCAGAAAGTCTATGGATGACATTAGTTTCAGGTGGCTAAATATTTCCAGGAGGAAGTTGATGTTTCGAGTTATTTACAAAAGGGACAAAGAATATGCAGTTTTGTAAGCCTAAACCCACGCTGATTTATGTCGCCTGTAACCACCATCCCCTCGTCTCCTGCAGAAGGGTTTCCAAACGGTCCTGTCAGGGCTGCCTCAGTGCTGCACTCCCGCATGCAGGACCTGGAGGAGAAGGTGTAAGCAGGCAGGAGCTTTTCAGCTCTCCTCTGAAGACACAAGTGTTCGCCCAATGCTTAAAGAAAGGTTCCACTCTGGTGTAAGAACACTGTAAGTGACAAGCCCAGGCCCACCACGTTGGACTGTGCCATCTCTGAGCTGTGCCAAAGGCCTCGAGTAGGGACTGAAATCCAGGCCACACCTGGGTAGCCAAGTCAAGAACCTGGGCAGCTGCATGTGCCCAGAGGAAACACCTTTTCTCAATCTGCACAAAGCTGCCAAAGAGGCCAACTGCTTCAGTACTGAACACAGGATTACACAATGTGGCCTCCTGCTTCCTCTCTGACTTAATTTCTTTACACTCTGTTCCAGAGACACTGGCCCCCAGGTGTTTGTCCAACATGCCAGACATGTTTCCCGCAGGGCCTCTGTATTCGCTGTTCCCCTCTGCTTGACAGGTCTTCTCCCAGAGAGCCAGCACAGCTCATTTCCTCACCTCCCTCAGTTCCTGACATAGTATCACTTTTATGCCAGGACTTCTCTCATGATCCTATTTAACATCAAGATCCTCCTACTCACCCTTTCCTGCTCATAATTTTCTCCATAACACTCATCTCCATCTACCTCATGATATAGTTTACTTATTTAGTTCAATATCTATCCCAATGGAATGTAACCTCCACAAGGGCAGGGATTAATATGTTTCATTCAGCGATACAGTTTTCATTGGCTCAAATAATGCCCAGTGTGGATTAGCTGTTCAGTAAATAGTCACTGAAAGAATACATGAGTAAACAAATGAAGAAACAAGCATGAGATGACATCAGTAAGGAGAGCCCTATAGCCATGATTTTGAAAGAAAATAAAATTATTTCCAAGAACTGGGGGAAAAAAACAAGCATTTACTTAGAACCTCCAGCATGCCACACATCATACTAGATGTCTTCTAGTCCCCCAAATTATTCCACTTTACAGGCGAGCAAACAGTATAGTTAACTAATTTTTAAAGAAAGGTTAAGTAATTGTTCCCAGGTCACAAAGCTGCTGAATGGGAAAGCACCTGTTTTTCCAAATCCTGTCTTGCTTCTTCGTTGTTCTACTGAACAATTTCTTGAATGACTACTATTTACCCGAAAACTATTTTAGGCACCTTAGATATACATCAGTTAAAAAACAGGAAAAAAAAATTGCTTCATGGAATTTATATTCCAATAAACAGACAGTAACTAATAAACATAATAAAGACACTATAGTATATAAGTAATGAATTACATAGTATACCGGAGAGTGATTAAGAGTCATGGGGAAAAGAATTGTAGGTAAGGGCACTGGCAACGCGAGACTGGGTGAAGGAGGACTTGCAACTTTAAATAGGTCAGATTAGGTCTCTCTGGGGAGGTCACAATTAAGTCAAGACATGGAGGTGAAGTATGTGTGTGCAAATATTCGCAGGAAAACATTCCCAGTAGAGGAACTACACAGTACCACAGTCCTGAAGTAGGAGTAACTGGCACGTGTGAAAAGAGCACTGAGGCTAGTGTGGCGGCCATGGAGAGAGAGAGAGAGAGAGAACAGTAAAAGCTGAAGTCAGAGAAGCAAGGGAGTGGGGAGGCTGTGAAGGAACAGATCATGCAGGAACTTGTAGGTCATTACAAGAATGAGGTTTTTACTCCTTGTGAAACAGAAGATTTTGAGCAGAGAAAGGCCATGATCTGATTTAGCTTTTGAAACACAGGTCCAGGAGTAAACAACACAACGTTAGAAAACTTTCTGAGGGTAAGTACTTTGTGTTAAACTTCTCTTGTAATCTTCTTTGGGATTTAATACATCTCTGTGCAAATATTAAATAATATACATTACAAAAAAAGAATACATGGACAGGAAGCCTCTGGAAACATTGCTGATCATCTCAGAAATGGCCCAAGATAGACATCAGGGACACTCAGCAGTGATTTCTCATAACCTTCATTTACCAACTAGAACATTCTGGTATAAACATCCCAAACAATGACCTCGAAAGGCCTTTCCATATTCTTCTTCTCCATCCTCCATCACTTCTTACCCCTATTTTCTCCTTCCAAAATCAAACTCCTTTTAAAAAAAAAAAAAATCTACATGACACACACACTATCATCCCCTTTCTGGGCTCCATTCACTTGTTGATCTATTTCCATCTTTTGCTGTTACTTTCCTGAAATTACTTTCTTTCAGGATTACTAAAACTACCTCACCCAACTATCCAGTGGATAATTTAGGCTTCCCTTACTCAACCTCTCAGCAGCACTCACAACACAGACCTACTCTGAAACAATCTTCTCTCCCGCCTTCTGGGTCCTATCCTTTGGCCTGCTGCTCCGCAATGTCTACTGAGAACTTTCCCTCCTCAACCAGAGCTCCTGAGGTTACCAGACCTCTTCTTTTCTCCAGACCAGGAACTGGCAAACTATGGCCCACAAGGTACATCTGGCCTGCTGCCTGTTTTTGTAACAAAGTTTATCAGAATTGATCCAATTTTATTTATTTATTTTTTTTTTTTAGAATTGATCCAATTTTAAAATCTGTGGCTGCTTTCACATCGCAGTGGGCAGGGCTGAAGAGGTGTGGAGAGACTACATGCTTCACGAAGCCTAAATATTCACTCTCTGGCTCATTAAAGAAAAAGCTTGCTGACCCCCAGGTATATACATTCTCCCTAAGTGCCCATTTTAAATACATGCTGGCATTTCTAAAATTTATGCCTCTAACTTCACTTCTTCTCTGAGCTAGAGATTCCTCTATCCAATTACCTATTTAATGTTTCTATTTCCCACAGGAAAATCAATATAAACCTGACTAAAATTACTTCTTAATTCTTTTTGAAAATTTATCTTTCCCATTTATTATCAACTGCTCAAATCAAAAATCTAGGCATCATCCTGCTTCCTCCCTCTTCTTTTTCATATACAATCCATTAACAAGTTCGGTTCATTCAAAATACACCTTGAATCTATCAACATCTCTGCACAACTTCCATCACCCTAGTTGTAACTGACCTGCATTATCACAGCTGTCTGACTGACCGACCTGCTTCCACTTATTTTCCTCCTCAATCCATTCTCCACAGCAATCAAATCATGCTATACTTTACTCAATTTTCATAGCAATCCTACAAGGTAATTACTATTACTATTCCCACTGTCCAAATAAGAAAAATTAAAAGGCTTAAAAAATCTGTGACTTGCTTTAGTAAAACACAAACTAATGAGTGACAGAGACTGCAGATCATTCACCTATAAACTGAAGTTCCTTCTTTTTCAGAACTCAGTCCTGTGTGAGCACCCTAAATCCCTGCCTATGTGACCCCTATACTTTCAGGCACAGAATACAGTAATTTCAGTCATTCATTATATCCAATGTCCTACGGCAGTCGTTACCTTCTAACATAGTGAACCATACCCTACCTTTCTCCCATGAATCTACATTTCCTGATCTAATTCTCTATTTCTTTATCGTATCTACCAATTTCTAATTTGTTCTCATGTATTCAAAAGACATGGACCTTCACATACACGTGAGTCACAAACAGGATTCCCTAAGCCAACAATGTTTTGTTATACACCGTGTCCTGGTGGGGAGGGAGAGAGAGAGAGAGACAGAGAGAGAGAGAGAGACAGAGAGAGAGACAGAGAGAGACAGAGAGAGACAGAGAGAGAGAGAGAGAGAGAGAGAGAGAGAGACAGAGAGAGAGACAGAGACAGAGAGAGAGAGACAGAGAGAAACAGAGAGAGAGAGAGAGAGAGAGAGAGAGAGAGAGAGAGAGAGAGAGAGAGAGAGAGAGGGAGAGAGAGGGTGTGTGTGCGTCTTTGTGCGTGTGAACCCAGATTCGTGGCCTGGTGTTCCAAGCAGAGAGAGAGAAAGTGTGTGTGTGTGTGTCTGTGTCTGTGCGGTGAACCCAGACTCGTGGCTAGATGAGACGATCTGGTACCATTAGCTAGAATAAGGTGGCAATCACTCAGTGTGTTCAGAGCCTGTGCTCTCTAACTTGCCTCCCCATCTACTTACTATTGTTTCATACTGGCTACATTTACTCAAAAACCTGGCCTCTTGCACACTTACATTTTTCATCTTTAGCCTATTCTGCGAATTTCAAAGGACAAGGAGATTATATTTTGTAGAGTCTCTTTGTTGTACTATTTGTACTGTTCTTTCCTTCCTTCACCATGAATAAATATGAATTATGTCTAGCACACGTGCATGTTCTCTCAAAGAAGCTATGCAAATTTTGCTATTCATATTTAATCCCCAAGGATAAAATACTTACTTTTCCTATAATATCAATTTTTTCATATCATCAACCAGTTATCACCGAATGAAAGTAACAAAAACTTGCACTTTTTCACTTTTAGTCCTTCCCTTTTATACAAACAAATAATCAACTCTGGACTTCGACAACTTCTCACTCTAGAAAGAATATGAACTACAGTGTTTTCAAAAGTCTGCTTCTTCTTCTAACTTTAGTTTGCATTGAGGGGGGGAATGCAGCTTACCACTGCAAGTCCTGTTGTCAGCATTCAGAGAGTAGTGGGCAGGGCATCCACAAACGAAACCTCCGACTGGCACAGCCAAGCAGAGGTGGGAGCAGTGCCCGTTGCTGGAAGCACACTCGTTCCATCCTGCCTGCCGTGAGGAGTGAAACACGAGGATGTCCATCACATAATCCAAGTGGCCTTGAATGATGGTGCGGTTTTGGCCACTGGTTTTGTTGGCACGCTCAATGCTGCGTCGGCTCCAGTCCGTCCAGTAGATGTAATCTTGGTACTGAGTTAAGCCAAAAGGATGAGGCAAGTCATCTGCTATAACTTCACGGTTGAGTCCTATTTTCAGAAAGGCAGCAGACAGGGGAGACGCAGAAAGATGTAATATGTGAGAAAGTGAGAGTCTTGTTGGCAAAGAAAAAGAAAAGGTAACATTTAAAACATTACTTTTGTAAGCAATTTAAAGTAGAAGAATTCCTTCAAAAGCAATTCTTAAACCAGACAAGTCTTCTGAAATCAATCCATCTTCAATCTGAACCCATACCTCAAACTAATATTTTTTTGTTCTAAAGATCACTGAGTTTGTTTAAACTCCTATAGATGGTCTATTTTGATTGTGGTCTTACTTTCCCTCCATAAAGGTCTACAGTTCAACTCTTTTTCCTTCCATAAAAAGATGGAAATGTATATACTGTATTTTACTGCTATAAAAAGTCACTTCAGAAATATCCAGGGAGTTATAAATTCCATTATAAGCCCAACAGTAATGAAATTCCACATATTAAAGAGATATGAATCCAAGTACTTGGCCCACTATTAATAAATAGGATACAATGTGAGACAGAGGATGAACCTAGACATTCAGATGAAGTTTTATAAACAGTATCATATCTAACCTATGGTAAACAGCAGCCACTGATTTTTGCATGGAAAGGATTATATACTATCTCTCTGAACAAAGAAAAGAATAGAGCTTACCAAGCATATTTGAAGACTCTATTAAGTTGGTGTCCAGGTCTGTCCAATAAAGCCTCCTTTTAGCATAATCAATAGTTAGGCCGTTTGCTCGTCCCACATTTGGAACTAGTGTAGTACGTTCACTTCCATCCATGGCAGCTCTGTCTATCTTAGGTTTTCCACCCCATTCAGTCCAATACATAAATCTAAATTCAAACCAATGGATATTTAACATTTCACTTTTGATTATTTGTGAGAAAGGATCATATTCATGTACTGAAAGTCATAGTAACTAAGTAAATTTAAAGAAAATATACACTAAATCAAGGAAATTGGCAAAGCAAAATCATAGCTATTAATTTTTTTCAATTACATTGGCAGTCTCAACTAAATATTTTTTTTCATATCCTAAAAAGGAAGTGAGTCAGCTTTCCTTAGTGTTTCCAATGAATCTGTTCCATCCAAAACCTAGGAATTGGAAACAAACCCATGGTTTCCTTACTGCAGCACTTGCATTTATAAAACTAATATTCAAGAAGAAGATAGCAAAGGATTAAAGCGCTAGTCTCAGAATTTGACTCACTTCAGAACAAAATACATGTATTTCTGAAGACAAGTAATTGGAGTTTCTAAATTTTTAAAACTTACTTTCTGATTTGTGTAAATCACTCTCCCAAAAACCAAGTTGCAGCAGTACATCAAAGGGACAACTTAACAACTGTGAACTGAAGTTTAAAAGGAGAGTTTGAAATGCATTTGGTCACACTGTCCGAGGTAACACACCACCAAATCACACACACCCCTCGGTGTGTCAGCTGAGCAATGAACACTACTACTCAGTCCCTGTGAATGTCCTCTTTTGGGTTTTTCACGTTAACTGGAGAGCAGCCGCACAGTACAGACTTTGGCAGATGAGGAGGGCAAGGCCCAACAAGAAGCGCAACTGATCTGTCTAATGTCTTCAAGCCAGTCACATGGCAGAGCTAGAACTAGAAGGTAATTCTCAGCCAAATGCCTTTTGGACTGAACCAACAGTGCTAGTTTCAAGACACTTTGAATACTGGGTCTAGGAAAGCTCTCCGCATGCCACGTCTCATCAACTACCCAAACGAGACATTCACTCATCAGTCCATGAGCTGATGGTTGACTTGGTAGCAATGTATAAACACACATTTCTGAAAACTCAAGTTGCCTTGGGCTTTGTTTGCATTTGTATTTGTCAGCTAACAGGCACGAGTACATCCCAAGAGCCAAAGAGAAAACAACTGTGGGAGAAATATCACAGTTGCCAGCAGCCACGTAAACTAGAGTCCTTCATCCCAACTACTAAATTTTTGTGTCTGGTAACTAATACCTAGAGTAAAAATCACCATAGACCAATCACAACATGTCAGCATAGAGATGGTGCCTTTGGTATGACTTTCTAACTACATGGCCAGCAAGTTAACCATGGAATTGACTGATTCAGGGAAACAACTTTTCAATATGGCCATGGTCAATGTGCTCATATGTTTACAAGGTTAACTTCTGCTTTTTAAAATGGAGTTATTCTTCAAAATTCAGCTTTCTTACATGATGGATTTTTGTTGTCGTTGTTGTTCAGTCGTCCAGTTGTGTCCAATTCTTTGTGACCCCATGGACTGCGGCACGCCAGGCCTCCCAGTCCCTTACCATTTCCCAGAGCTTGCCCAAGTTCATGTCCAGTGCATCAGTGATGCCATCCAGCCATCTCATCCTCTGACACCCTCCTCTCCCTCTGCCCACAGTTTTTCCCAGCATCAGGGACTTTTCCAATGAGTCAGCTCTTCACATCAGATGACCAAAATACTGGAGCTTCAACTTCAGCATCAGTCCTTCCAATGAGTATTCAGGGTTGATTTCCCTTAAGATTGACTGGTTTGATCTCCTTGCTCTCCAAGGGACTTGCAGGAGTCTTCTCCAGCACCACAGTTTGAAGGCATCAATTCTTTGGCATTTTGCCTTCTTTACAGTCCAGCTCTCACAACCATACATGACCACTGGGAAGACCATAGCCTTGACTATACAGATCTTTTTTTAAAACTTGCTAAATCATGTAAGAAGGATCATCTATCCTTGAAAAACATGTCACGTTGTAAATAAATTTATCAGAAAGTTCACTGTTTAATATCAAAGTTTCTCCAAGTTTATAATAATAACTAATTATCCATTTTTGAATAAATGAACATTCTAAAGTAGAGCTTTTTAATGTAGTTATTTCTTAGCACTCATTATCTCAGTGGGTTTACTTTCACAGGTTTAGAATCTGGTATAACTTGGGAGAGAGTGTAAGCAAATAGACTTCATGACACCTTTCAAAAGGCTGTGTACTTAGCATATAAATACAATCATTAATATTTCATTACTAACCCATTTCACTAATTTTTAGTCACCTAATGCTAATAATGACAAAAGTAAAATTCAGCTAATTATTAATTCTAAATCAGTGAAATCTCAACTAATGATTTTAAGATAAAACCTATCTATGATTTACCTGTCAGCTTCCTAATAAGTATGATTTAAAGACATCAAGAATATAATCCATAACTAGGCCATGCACAATACAGTTGCAAAGAATGCATATGAAAAGCTGCTTACCCTTCAGCGGGGTCCAACGCAAGAGCTCTGGGACTATCTAGGTCTTTCCACACCAAAACTTGTCGGTGCTGCCCATCCAACTTTGACACCTCAATTCGATTGGTTCCCGTGTCTGCCCAGTACAAGTTCTTCCCAAGCCAGTCTACGGCCATGCCTTCTGGATAATCTAAGCCAAATTCTACAACGTGTTCCAGGGCACTGCCATTCATAAAGGCTCTGCTGATGGTCTGCAGAAATAAGATTAACAATGATGTCACAGAGCTTAGATACAAAACCCTAAGGTTTTAAGGGAAGATACAGAAGAGCCAAAGGCACAGTTTCTCAATACAATTTCACATATTTTATGAGCACAGTAAAAAAAAAAAAATGACGTCAACCTCCAATGAACACAACTGCAACCTCAAGTTTCACTGTCAATTCCGGGATAAATTTTCCAAAGTCTTAATAATCAGAAATTTACTCTAGGAAAACAGTGGAGTGACTATTCTTGTAAAACTTATTAGTAATCAAGTGAAAAGGATGTGACCAGAGTATTGTAGACTTTTAACTGGTAGTCAGTTGCCTGACTTTCAGTTTCCTGACTTCCAACCTGGTGGCGCAGATGGTAAAGAATATGCCTGAATTGCAAGGGGCCCAGGTTCGGTCTCTGGGTTGGGAAGATCCCCTGAAGTAGGGAATAGCAACTCACTCCAGTCTTTTTTTTCTTTTTTCATTTATTTTTATTAGTTGGAGGCTAATTACTTCACAACATTGCAGTGGGTTTTGTCATACATTGACATGAATCAGCCATGGAGTTACATGCATTCCCCATCCCGATCCCCCCTCCCACCTCCCTCTCCACCCGATCCCTCTGGGTCTTCCCAGTGCACCAGGCCCGAGCACTTGTCTCATGCATTCCACCTGGGCTGGTGATCTGTTTCACTATAGATAATATACATGCTTTTCTCTCGAAACATCCCACCCTCGCCTTCTCCCAGAGTCCAAAAGTCTGTTCTGTACATCTGTGTCTCTTTTTCTGTTTTGCATATAGGGTTATCATTACCATCTTTCTAAATTCCATATATATGTGTTAGTATGCTGTAACTCCAGTCTTCTTGCCTGGAAAATCCCATGGACAGAGGAGCCTGGAGGGCTACAGTCTATGGGGTTGCAAACAGTCAGACACGACTGAGTGACTAACAAACACACAGCTTCCTAAAGGTGCTTGAGAGTATGCAAAGTCATTGCATCAACTGAGGAAGAGCAGATACCTTATAAAATGCATATGACACTAATCATATCATTACCACTGTAGCTATGAATCCCCTAAAAATTAAAACAGTCATAATTCAAGCTACTAATAATAGCTCTTACTTCATGGAAAGTGCCATCCTAAGTGTTTGGTGTACATATATTTTCTCATTTAATGCTCACAAAAGCACTGCAAGATAGGCATTATCTCTGCTTTCAAGATGAGGAAACTCACAGGCCCACACAATAAAGCATTTATTTACTCACTCATTTAACAGATTTTACTGACCACCATTACAGTCTAACTCTGGCTCTAACACGATTTTTGCATATTAGACAAAGTTTTACAAAAGCTATTTAAAACAGGTCCAAAAGAATCTGGAAGAAGGAAGACTTATGCTCTAGATTTTCTGGTCAAGAGCTCCTCCTTACTGACTCAGTAAGCTTGTCAATATTTATTCTAGGGATGGGAGGGGCGGGGGAGAGAAGATATGCTATAACTTATAATTGGCATTTTCTACCTCAGTCAGGTGTCAAAAAATTTTTTTTTAATAAACTAAGAGTCAAGTCTCTATAAGCCATTTATGTGAAGAATACAAGTGCTTACTCTCTAGCTGAGGAAAATGTCACTTATGTATTCAAATAGAATGAAACAGAGGAAGATTATGTCTTGCAGATTTAGAATACTCAAAACTATCTTGCACTAAAAACACTAGAGATACTTAACAAAATACTGAATGGGCCTTCTCCTTGGCTTCCTTTAAAATGTTAAGGGTTTTTTGTTGAACTCTTGCCCATTAAGTAATGAAGGAAGCTGATAACAGCATGAAGACTCAGAAAATCTTGAAGCTCTCCCCACTGGTCCCCAGTTTTAATATTCCAATTCTTTGGCTAACCTTGAGTGATATGTCAGTCCAGTAAATACGGTTGTCTGTCACATCAAAATCCAAAGCAGAAGCTTCTTTGACACCAGTGAGTGGAATGGCCACGTTATTATTATTAGTTTCCAAAGAAATTCTCCTGATGTCAGCTCTTCGTGAAAACAGAAGGAAAGCCTCTGGGACAATGCAGGTCTTCATGTCACTGATGAGTTCAAAACCAATGGGGCAGGCACAGCGAAGGCCCTGGGGTCTATAGAGGCAGAGATGGCTACATCCCCCATTATCCTCAGCGCAGGGGTTGGAACCTAAAATACAAATTCATTATAAAAGGACACACAATCAACATAATCAACACATTTTCAATTTAAATGAGTAGGCATCTCCTTAACAAAGAACTAGGATTATATTTGTCCCCAAATCTCAAGTTTCAGTTCTAATCTCACAAACAAGCATTATGAGGATTAACAGGGAATAAAAGGCCAGGAAAACTGGTGCAGACCTGCAGCCCCAGCTATGCCAGAGGCTGAGCAGGATGGTTCCAGCCCAGGAGTTCTGACTGGAGTTGCACTAGGCTGACTGGGTGTCTGACTAAGTTGGTGGCAGTATGGTGATGTCCCAGGAGCGGTGAATTGGCCCAAGCTGAAAATGGAGCAGGTTAGGAAGCAACAGTTGGAACTGGACATGGAACAACAGACTGGTTCCAAATAGGAAAAGGAGTATCTCAAGGCTATATATTGTCACCCTGCTTATTTAACTTATATCCAGAGTACATCATGAGAAACACTGGGCTGGAGGAAGCACAAGCTATAATCAAGATTGCCGGGAGAAATATCAATAACCTCAGATATGCAGACGGCACCACCCTTATGGCAGAAAGTGAAGAGGAACTAAAGAGCCTCTTGATGAAAGTGAAAGTGGAGAGTGAAAAAGTTGGCTTAAAGCTCAACATTCAGAAAACTAAGATCATGGCATCCGGTCCCATCACTTCAGGGTAAACAGATGGGGAAACAGTAGAAACAGTGGCTGACTTTATTTTTCTGGGCTCCAAAATCACTGCAGATGGTGACTGCAGCCTAGAAATTAAAAGATGCTTACTCCTTGGAAGGAAAGTTATGACCAACCTAGATAGCATATTAAAAAGCAGAGACAACACTTTGTCAACAAAGGTCTGTCCAGTCAAAGCTATGGTTTTTCCAGTGGTCATGTATGGATGTGAGAGGTGGACTATAAAGAAAGCTGAGCACAGAAGAATTGATGCTTTTGAACTGTGGTGTTGGAGATGACTCTTGAGAGTCCCTTGGACTGCAAGGAGATCCAACCAGTCCATCCTAAAGGAGATCATTCCTGGATGTTCATTGGAAGGACTGATGTTGAAGGTGAAACTCCAATACTTCGGCCACCTGATGTGACAAGCTGACTCACTGGACAAGACCTGATGCTGGGAAAGATTGAAGGAGGGAGAAGAAGGGGACGAAGAAGATGAGATGGTTGGATGGCATCACCGACTCAATGGACATGAGTTTGAGTAAACTCCAGGAGTTGGTGATGGACAGGGAGGCCTGGCGTGCTGTGGTTCATGGGGTTGCAGAGAGTCGGACACGACTGAGCGACTGAACTGAAAACAGAGCAGGTCAAAACTCTTGTGCTGATCAACTGGGAATAAACGTATGACAAAATTACTTTCCTGTGTATCCAAAGGAACCTTTAAGCAAACTGCATGATTCATACGATAGAAGTTCTTCTTCTGACAGAGTGTGTGGTTATTAAGTTTAGCCCTTCAATTCAAACTATGCAGCCAGTATTGAACCAACATTTAAAGGTCCATCCCTGCCAATCGATCCAATGACTTCTCATTTGTCCCTGGGTAAACACCTTTAAAGAAACTTCTTGATTCAAAAATTATTCATGGATACCTAGATGGTACCCAGCACTGGGTCATCCACAAGTATCACTGAACTTGGCGATACGCTGAAAACTGGTCTGGAGGTTTCAGGAACCAGAAGAAAGTGATTTGGAGTATTTTCTCCTGGGACGTTTATCTGGGTTTGACTGTGGGAAGTGGAAGTTGACTGATATACCCTTGGAAAGAAGGTAATTGTCTAAAAACTGTTCACTGTCTTCCTTGACTTAGCCACTATGAAACACCATGGGCTATGAAGTAAAAGGCAACAAATTTTTAAGAAAAATGTAAAATGTACTTGTACCACAAAGAATATATTAACTTTGTGAGCTTCAACAAATTAAGAAATCTCCTTAAAAGAGAAAAAAAAACGTCCATCTCTCATTACAGAAGGCTTAACAGACGATTTTTACATCCTGTCAAAACATCAACAATTTACACTGCTGACTTTATAAGCTGCTAACTATATCTTTTCTCATTCCTGGTTCATCCTCTAAGAGCACTGTGGAATTACCTACCAATGACTCGGTGAACATTTGTGGCCTTCAGGCCCATGAGGTCAGGGAGCTGATCTATGATGACCTCCCGCTCTGCACTGCGTTTGTGTACTCTTTCGATGCTCCGCCTCTGCCAGTCAGTCCAGTAGACATAGTCACCCAACAAGGTAAACCCAAATATGTGGGGGATTTTGTCTTCCACGAGCACTCGTCTCCCAGTCCCATCGGTATTCATAACCTTCAAGTTTAAGTTTAAAGAGAAGGAAGAGGAAAAGATGTGTACTTATTCTTCATATATATGTAAAAAACGACAAAAACCAACCATGCTTTCATCAAAATACAAGAGACCTTAGTTATTTCTATTACAATGCTTTAACAAAATGACAACATGCTGATTTAATAAGAATGATTTCAAAGACTCAATATAGGCTCATATTTAACTTCTATTTCTCCATTCTCTTATTAACCTTCCTTCTAAAAATTCTGACATTAGATTTAGTATGCATCTCCTATACTAAATGACCAAATAAAAATTAAAAGTACAATATTATCACCTTAAGTTTGCTCGTCCATCTGTCTTCAAATTAGTGTACCTTTGCACACATTATACCAGTATATATTTTGTTTTATGACACATTTTATTTTATCCTGAAAGTTTTGCTTTTTTAATATCTAAGTAAACAGATTCAAATAAGGTCACACAGTTTGTAAATAGAATTGGTGTCTTTTTTAGGATTCCTTCTACTTAGTATGTTTTTTATTTCACTGTTCGAAGATTTTTTTTAAACTACACGTTAATAGGATTCTCAATAATCTCTCAGTCCTCTAAGGGTCTAATCACAAAACTGTCAGGTGGCTGACACTCTAGATACTCTCTCCACAACTAAGGTTCGAGTAACTAGGCTGTATCTACAGTAACATGATTAAATTCACCCTGACACTTTCATTACAACAGAAGCAATTTCTCTAGAAGTGGCAAAGGCGTCTAACCTGTCTCTGACACTGCAGAAACACGTACTAATCTTCTGTTCTAAAAGATAGGAAGTCTTCCAAAGCACCAACTTTCAAGTTCCCAAATGATAACATTTCTACCATTTAAAGTGGCCTGGGGGGAAAAAATAAAATAAAATAAAAATGAAATTAAAAAAAAAAAATAAAGTGGCCTGAGGGATCTCCCTGGTGGTCCTCTGGCTAAGATTACAATCTCCCAAATAAAGGCGATCTGGATTCAATCCCTGGTCAGGGAACTAAATTCCACATGCTTCAACTAAAACTCCCGTTAGAAACAACGAAGACTCAGTGCAGCCAAATAAATAAATAAATAAATTTTTTTTTTTTAAAAATGTAGTCTGGGTGCCAGGCAAATCAGCCTTCAGAAATGTCATTCTGTGGCTAAAAACCTGTACATATAAACATCTGCCACCCACTCACCTAAAAAGAAGTATCAGGTACAATCTTAGGCAAGTACTAATTTTTTATCCATAAATTATATTCCACGTAAATCAATACTATGATGCCTAGATGGAATGACAAATACTACCTTTCTCTCTCCTCTCTAAAAATTTTAAAACACTTGCTGACCTTTCCAAAACAGCCAACTCTTTGAAATAAAATATTTAAAAACTGAGCAAAATTGTGCTATAACCTTATAATATCTTCAACTGTAAATATTGATTTATATCTGATGGACGAGAGATTATGTTAGTTAAATGTTCGTA
The DNA here is from genome assembly GCF_963930625.1 of Muntiacus reevesi. NCBI lineage: Eukaryota > Metazoa > Chordata > Mammalia > Artiodactyla > Cervidae > Muntiacus > Muntiacus reevesi. Next base: position 42,134,925 of record NC_089249.1, on the reverse strand, counting down.
TCTGATACAACAGGACTTCTATTAATCCAACTGAATAAATCTGTCTTTAAACAGAATGTTTCTAAAAGTAAAAAAAGATAGTTCAAAATAATTAACTACGACTCCAACCCCTAATATTAAACACTTTTTAAGGTTAATAATTCCTCCTTGAGACATGAGTTTAGATTTTTTTATAGTCACATTTTCCTGCAACAGACCATTCCTAGATATATTTCATTATGTCTATGGTTTATCTTGAAGTTATTTTGGTATTTAAAAAAAGTAATATGACTAAGTGGTCACTTTACTGAAGAAAGAACACAGGCTGATAATCTGTTTACTTATCTAACTAGAAAGTCATCTCAAGAAAACCAGGAACCTAATTCATCTACTTCCTATTACATCGTTCATAGCTACGATTAGAGTCTGATGAAGAACTCAATAAATATTTTTAAAACAATTTTTAAAAGGAAAGCAGTTTCCTAAGACACTCAAGAAACCTTCTTAAAAATGGAAATGAAAATGTATAGAACAGTTCTCATCCTCAGACCCTAGTTTGGTCATGTGCATGAATAAATATTATCCTTGCTCAAATTTTAAATTCATATAAAAATGCACACTACCATCTACTTTTGGAGAATGAACATATTCCTGATTCCCTCCTATAACCAGAGCTCCAAGAAAGAATTTCTGGCCCCATTTTACTACTTACTGCCTGGAAATTCTGATCAGGGTGAAAATCTTTCCTATATAGGATCTAATTTTAAAAAAGACTAGCATTTTGAAGGAAGGCTTATGCATGTGTATTTAAAAGAAGTATATGTGAAATTTTATAGATTTTAATAAAGTATATTAGCATATCTTTTGTTGTTTAGTCTCTAGGTTGTGTCTGACTCTTTGCGACCCCGCCAGGTTCCTCTGTCCATGGGATTATCCAGACAAGAATACTGGAGTGGACTGCCATTTCCTTCTCCAGGGGATCTTCCCAACCCAGGGATCGAACCGTGTCTCCTGCAATGGCAGGCGGATTCCTCACCGCTGAGCCACCAGGGAAGCCCTATTAAGATACTAAAAAACATAATTTAGAATAATCTTTACTGTAGGTAGGAGAAGCTTATTTTAAAACTTGGTCTTGTTGCTTTCATCATAATATGGAGATTATCTCTTGACTCTGGTATCTTCCTCTACCCTCCTTGCAAGAATTTCCTCCCAATACTATTTCCTTCCTTACCAGTAGCTCCAATTTCTCCCTCTCTATAAAGTCCTTCTTTTTTGCCTTTAACACAACAGTTTCCACCATCTTAGAAAGATGTTTAAAAGCTGAAAGATTCCGTTTTTATTCTTTGACAGTGATCTGTAACTGCTGCCTCCACCTAACACCACTCAGTCCCTTCACTTCCTACAACCAGCTGACAACCTGTGACTCAAAGTAGCTACTGAAAACGATCAATGACTACCTTCCTTGTTTTTCTCAGCTTTTCTTAACGTTTGCCTCTTTTGACTCACTGAAACCCTACACTGTGTTTTCATGGCAGGATCTGATATTACTTCTTTTTCTATACAAAGACTGCTTTCTATCTCTTCATTTCACTGGTTCCTCTTTCCTTTTTCAAACCTGGCTGGGTATTTTCCAAGATTTCCTGAGTTGTTCTCTGTAAAACATCATTTAACAAACCTATCAAGTCTTATGCCTTTACTATTACCTTCTGCAGAAAAATTACAAATATGGCAAGCTCTGGTCTAAGGTCTCATTAGTCTCTGCTGCAGTATTTCCAAAGGCATCTCCCCGAAAAGGTACTGTTACCTCACCCAAAATGTCATATACGGAATAGGACACCTATCTCCTCCATTAGGGGCAGGAGTTCATCATCCTATTAGATAGCATCTAACACAGACTGCTGAACAGTCTGTATTATAGAACCCTAAAGTAGTAGTTTCTTATAAGTGTACAGTACATTAAGACATGTTTGATTTTAGTTTATTCCTAGATTCAGTATTGTCTTGCATCAGCTATTTTACTTTTAATAAATTAACACTAATTTTGTTGATTACTACACTCAAATACTGACCTTCCTGTTAAAATTTACTTGCTGATCTAAATGCATACACCAGTTGCCCAATACTGAACTTGTTTTTAAAAATAAAACCTAAATTTCTACTTCAAAAATACTACAGTATTAACCAACTCTCCTTTTTCAGTTATGTGTCCTGCAACATTCCTGATGGTTTATTTTGATAAATTAACAATTTAAACACAAGACAGCTGATTAAATATGAATTCAGATAACAGGCAAAGAATAAAACTGAAAATCACAGTGAGAAATATAACAAAGAAACAATTCCAAAAGATTCTCCTGGTTCACAAAACCCAGCATTTTCTCTTTAGTATTTACTCTTCATTCTTTTGCTCTCTAAAAATCTCTTATGGGGAAATTTACTGGTGATTCAGAGGTTAGGACTCTGCTTCCACTTCAGGGGGCACAGGTTCGATACTTGGTTGGGAAACTAAGATCCCCCGCATGCCTCATGACTCAGCCAAATGCAACAAAACAGAACATCTCTTATGATTATCTAACAATATTCTGGCAGAATTCAACAGATTTGGATTTTAAATATAAACTCTATCACTCATTAGATATGGCAATTTCTCACACAAAAAACAGGAGAACATATCATGCTAAATTATTTAATGAATAAAGAATGTTTACTTCTTAGCACGGTATCAGATGTGTAGTAGATGTTTACTAAATGCTATTTTTCCCCTTCGTTGTTTTTAGTAAAATGCTTTAGTCCCTAAAAGTAAATAGCTACACTTAAATGACTACATTTAATTTAGCAAAATATAGCACTTCAAAATAAAAATTAATAAATAAATATAAAAGGATATGTGGAAATAAAAAACCAAACTATCACACACTTTTAAACAGAATAAAAGCAACACAGACCTTTCTGTATCCTGGCAACTAGTGGGAAACTGCAAGGCTGCAGCCTCATTTTCATTTCTAACACCCATTTTTACTGTTTGCTTATGCAACTTAGATGCATATTAACTAAAACAGTAAGCACAAAGGAGCGAACAGTTGGACAATTTAATTGGAATATACTTTCGCTGTTCTATCAGACCCTCACTTCAATCCCCAGAATCAATGACCATACTTACTAAATGCAAATAACATGAAAAACATGATGAATGCTGAGAAGTTTACAACAGGGCCCCTTCTAGCTAAGAGTTACAATCCAATTGAGGAGGTAATCTACATTTATATTAAAACCACACACATACACCCTTCTCTGGTCTACACCTGATCAGAAAAAACTTGAGCAAGAAGTAGCAATTCAAATCCACCTTCAAGAATTAGAAGAATTTTGACAAAGAGAAAAAGAAAATGATTTTTCAGAATAAAAAAAGTAATACACGTTAAGACGCAGTCCAGAACGTATTGTTTGATTAAAAGAAGCGCTCTGAGGTAAAAAGAATACAAAAGGGACTCAAAGAGACAGCTTCAGGCAGATATTACCTGATAGCCAGATATGAAATTCCAGGTAAGAAAAACTACAGAAAACAAGAAACTTATGAAAGCCACTTTAAGGAGAGTGACACAACACAGCTGTGTGTCAGGAAGACCTCATGTACCTCTATCACTGTGTCCTGACTGTGCTGAAGAGAACTATCTCAAATGCAGACTTATGGCTAATAGGGCATTCCTAGTGGCCCAACAGTGAAGAATTTGCTTGCCAGTGCAAGAGACAAGGGTTCAATCCCTGGCCCAGAACCCCACATGCCACAGAGCCGCTAAGCCCATGCACCCCAACTCTGGAGCCTGTGCTTAGAGCCCGGAAGCCCCAACCACTGAGCCCATGCGCCCCAACTACTGAAGCCGGTGCACCCTAGAGCCCAAGCTCCACAAGAGAAGGCACCACAGTGAGAGGCCTGCGCACCGCACCTGGAGAGTAGGCCACGCTCATCACAACTAGAGAAACGCCTGCGCAGCAACAAAGACCCAGCACAGCCCCCTCCCCCAAAATTAAGTATTATAGTTAATAAAATATTTTCAATTTTCATGGGATGATAATGTGTCTGTGTGTGCAGGTCTGACTCTCTGCGATTCCATGGACTGTAGCCCACCAGGCTCCCCTGTCCATGGGATTTCCCAGGCAACAAAACTGGAGTGGGTTGTCGTTTCCTTCTCCAGGGGTTCGTCCCCACCCAGGGATCAAACCCAAGTCTCCTGCATTGGCAGGCAGATTCTTTACCACTCTGCCACCTAGGAAACCACAGATAATAGAGGTCCAAAAAAATCCCTTTTCTGAAAGCCTTGGGGTTAATTAGCCCTGTTTCAGAATTCAGACTTTTTTCTTGAAATATAGAAAGGTTAACACAATGCATACTGTATATCACCTCTACCTGGGTCCAGGGCAACACTTCATTGCCAAGCATGATAATATTTTTGCTGAAAGACATACACATATTCCCACAAAGGGGCATAAACAGAGACTACAATTAGTCTTACACCACTTCAAGTCAGGGTCGTTACCAACTGAATTAACAAAAACAATTTTCAGTTTAGAGAGCATTTTAGATTTCAGAATTGCACATAAGGACTGCAGGTTAGGAGTGCTTTGCTGACCTTTACACTGATCCCCTGACAAAACCGGGGCTTAGTTCAGTGTTAATGCTGCTCTAAGTGCAAGCAAGGGTCTCAGAAAAAAAGAAAAAAACATGCAAAGGACATGCTTAAATGGTAAGGTAACTTTTAGCAACATCTGGCAAAACAACAACAAATGATAATCTTTAAAATAGCAGAGTCCAAGGACTCAAATACAGTTCCCTAAAAGCCACAGCTAAGGATTCTATATAGCTTAGCACAGCGGAACATTAGTACCTTCTAGCTAGCTAGTCCTTCTTCTCTCACTTGAAAGGCAAAACTAAGTCTTCTTTTTTTTTTTGGGGGGGGGGGGTAGTAGTAGAGTAAATACAGTACACACTTAAAGCTAGATGTAGCATCTCAATTTCCAATTCAAGGACGTAACTAAGATATGCTAAAGACACTTTCAATGTAACTTTGTAAGAACACCTGTCCCCTTAACTATCTTCCCATTCTTGACTGCTGCAGCTTTTTACAAGAGTTGAGTCTAAAATAGTGCTGTCTGAACAAAGTATAACACAAGTCACAAATGTGAGTTCTGTGTAATTTAAAATTTTCTAGAAGCCAGATGTTTTTTAAGTTTAAAAATAGATATACTTAATTTATTCAAATATATCCAAAATATTTTTACTTTAAAATGTAATCTTTAGAACTGTATTGCTGAGATTTTAATACTACGATTTACAGTCTTCTCAGTATGCATTTAACCTTTAAGCATCTCGATTCAGAGTAACTGCTGTAGGTGCTCTGTGGACATATGTGGCCACTGACTACCACAGTGGACTGTGCAGGATTAAAATTTAATGGTGGTGACTATACAGCCCACAACAAAGTTAATTTAATCCTGTTTTACATTGGACCTCCATCCCCTCTCAAACCTGCCTGCCACCTTCGAGGCTGCCCTAGACTCACAGGCTCGGTAGAACCACAAACAAATGTTTTCCATTTGAGCTTTCTTCCCTCCCCAGCTAAACTAAATTCTAATACAGGTTAAAATTACTTCAAAAAGTGGTTTCTCATGAAAAGAATGAACAAAACTCTACTTGTTTCATCTTTTATCACATTTGCAAATTTACATTTCAAAGTACCGGCCGAGATTTGTTAAGAATAAAGACAAAGGCCTGATTTCATTTCTTTTTGGTTATCTCAAAATACAAGTATTAAAACCACATTTATATTAATAAGATTACTGCAGATGGTGATTGCAGCCGTGAAATTAAAGACGTTTACTCCTTGGAAGGAAAGTTAGGACCAACCTAGACAGCATATTAAAGAGCAGAGACATTACTTTGTCAACAAAGGTCCGTCTAGTCAATGCTATGGTTTTTTCAGTGGTCATGTATGGATGTGAGAGTTGGATTATAAAGAAAGCTGAGCACAGAAGAATTGATGCTTTTGAACTGTGGTGTTGGAGATGACTCTTCAGAGTCCCTTGGACTGCAAGGAGATCCAACTAGTCCATCATAAAGGAGATCAGTCCTGGGTGTTCATTGGAAGGACTGATGTTGAAGCTGAAACTCCAATTCTTCAGTCACCTGATGTGATGAGCTGACTCAATGGAAAAGACCCTGATGCTGGGAAAGATTGAGGGCAGGAGGAGAAGGGGACGACAGAGGATGAGATGGTTAGATGGCATCACCGACTCCATGAACATGGGTTTGGGTAGACTCCGGGAGTTGGTGATGGACAGGGAGGCCTGGTATGCTGCAGTTCATGGGGTCGCAAAGAGTCAGACACAACTGAGCGACTGAACTGAACTGAACCTGCCATTACATTTATATCTGCCATCACCAAGGAGATGGGGACAGCCTTGAACTCTCACCAGGAGAAGCTGGGTGGTTCCCAAGTATCTTTACTCCACTTTACTATGTGCCTGAAATTTTCCATAAGTTAAAAAGAAAAAAAGAAAAAAAAATGGAGGTAAGATAATAGTCCAAGGGCATGTGAATGATGATAATAATAGTTATTAAAAAATGCTATCATTTTTGTTATTCATACGATGTAGAAAGCAATTTATAAGAATAGTCTGAAGAGATTAAGGGATCAAAAGTTTAAACAAGACATGGCTGTGGGACCTCACAGCTAAAGAACTATGTATTTCCCCTTACAGGGAGTCTAAGGATTACTTTGTGAAATCTGTTTCCTTCCATTACTTTTGCAGAGTTGACACTTCTTAGCAAATTGGCTTCTACCCTAAACATTTCTTTTATCAACCACACAATCTCTCTTCTAGGCAAAAGCAACACAGTAAAACAAGAACATGTTGCTTTGTCTCAAAGAAAATTACTATTACATTCTCATACCCAAGGAGTAACAGTTTTGGACAGGTTACTAGGTTTGTAAATACCATTTTAAGCCTCTTTATGTTTAAAATAACAACCCAAATCCTGGTAAAAGACTGCTTGTACACTGTGAACCCAGAACAAATGCACCATTTTAGCCGATTCCAAAAGATTACCCTTATGCTTTAAAAGTTGAGCCAACACTAATTAAATCTTCTGGCAACTCTTGAGGTTGTGCTTCATCATATTACCTCAGAGTGGTTTAATTAAACTGAAATTAGGCTTCTGTCACTCCTAAAATCTACCTCCAAATCTGAACCAGAGTCTCCAGTGGTTTCAGCTGCTTCAACCGCATTGTGGTACGGATTTAACATTCTGAGGCATTCCCAAATATTACAAACCACACTTAGAACACAGACTACAACAAGAAACAGATGTGGGTTAACCAGAACATTATCTTCACAGATAGGAGGTAATGGCAAACCTTCTGTAGACATGACATCCGTTTTTGAGCATTTTCGTCAGCTCATTAAATGTCAACACAGGATTACCCATCTTGGAATGCAGCCAGTCTGCTACCAAACTTGCTGCTATGCAACTTCTCTTGACTAGACATGTTCAAGAAATAGATGACAACAGGACAATCAGGCACCCATCATGAAATGAACTGGGAATACTATCAAGTTCCAAAAGAAAATTCAAACAAACCATTCCTTTTATAGAAGCCCAGCCAATATTCAAAACAAGCAGTGAATTATTAGTTTATATATTACATATATAAACAATTATATATTGCATATATTAACATATGATTAATATATATTAATATATGATTATATATATATATGACAAATAGGTATCATTGGGACTGATTCATATACTCCATAGGGTATAAAGTATAATTTCACAGAAATGGCCTTTTTGAAAACAGAAGACAGTATACATTGATGGCAATAACATTTCAGTCATGCAGAATCTCACTGGAGTGAGAAGTGAAGAGAAACGCTTTGCACCCAGTAGGGGAAACAGAGGGATACTCTGCATCTGTTTAAGAGAGCAGTAAGAGCAAATTCAGTGCTGCATTTAAAGACTTTAACCTACTTCAAGACATTTTATGTCTGAGTAAATACAAGTGATTTTCAATACGGAAAAAGAAAGTGTCACACTTGCACTAGGTAGTTTTATAGTATTTTTACAAGGAGTCATGTTTAGAATACCAAACATTTGCAGTTACTATGCTCTTTTACAGACAAGACCTACAAATTGCTATTGTGACCAAAGCATTCTAAAGCAAGAATTACTCAGCAAAACTATAAAATTGAGAACAGATTTTCAACTGAAGGTATCGTTAAGATGAAAACCAACCCCACCTTAGTCAATTTACTCAACTGCTTCATGAGACACCTCTGAGAACCCCAATGTCCTAGAGCCTTTAATGACCCTACTGGGAGAACCACCAGCACATTAACAAGGGAAAACTGATCCCTTTCCTCTCGCTCAAGAACAACTTATGTACACTCTATTTGGAGTCTTAGCATGGAAAATTGACTCTAACATCTTAGTAATTAAGGCAAATTACTCCAGTACCAATGAGCATGCCTCATGTCCAGATTCTGGTTTTAAATACTATTCTTCATTAAGAAGAACCATGGCTCCTTGGCATGGGAAATAAAAGAGAAAGCTGGACTATACTGTTGTTCCAAAAAGTGTTTTTAAAATGATGGGGACTGCTTACAAAAGTAAAATTAAATTCCCACATGATCCAGCAATCCTACTTCTGGTACAGATTGAAAAATGAGATCCCAAAGAGGTATTCGCACCTCATATTCATTGTGGTACGGTTATTTACAATAGCCCAGAGGTGGAACCAACTTAAATGCCCATCAAAAGATGAATGGTTAGAGAAAATGTAGTATATGCATAAATGGAATATTATTCAGCCTAAAAAAAGATGGGAATCCTATCACATGACACAAACATGGATGAACTTGAGGACATTATGCTACGTGAGATACAGCCAGTCACAAAAAGGTAATACCGCATAATTCCACTTAGATGAGTTATCTAAAGTAATCAAATCCTGAGAATCAGAAGTAAAATGGTGTTTGCCAGGAGTTGTTCAATAGGATTGGAGATTCAGTTGTGCAAGATAAAAAAGTTCGGGAGATCTTGAACAATAATGCACATATAATTAGCACCACTGTATGTTTTAAAATGGTTAAGGTGGTAGCTTTTATGTTATGTGTTTTTCACCACAATTTAAAAAAAAAAAAAAGGACACATGTGAAAACAATATGGAATCACTTTGATGGTACTCCTATTGCCAATTCTGGGATAATCTTTGCAACAATATAATGATGACAATGCAAGGTAACCTGTGGAATAAATTGAACATCCATGGGTTCATATGTATAAAAATATGTATGTACAAATATACATGAATAATTGAATAAATAGGAAAGGGGACATCTCTTCCTTATGAGAGAATTCCAATTAATATAATAGGAATAATGGAAATGGTATAAGTGTTCATTTCCTGGTGATCACTATTCTCTGAGTACATAAAACAAATCTGGGTGAAAGTTTTACTACTCTTGCCAATTTTTTGTTGAAATCTGAAATTACTTCAAAAAGAAAGAGGCAGCAGAACTCAACACAAAAAGTACCGTACAGGAAACCTGAATTCCATTGTTTTCTTTCTAAGTAGAAAGTTCCATGATCTTTGGCAAATAAAAAAAGCTAATCAGAAAGCACCAAGCACTGCTCCATTTTAAGAAACAAAACCTGGGTTAGAAAAAATACATGTTTGCTTGAGTACAGGGAACCATCCAGAAACCATCTGATGATAATATCTGAACTGTCTGAACATGGCTTTTTTCCCCAAAGATAATGATACTCTGAAAACACATGAAATACTGTTTCCTTACTATCTGCAGACTAACGAAATTCACTGTGACCCAGAAGAGTTTGGGGTTTTTGCCCCCATATTTTAAGAATAACACTGTAACTAACACAAAAATAGTATTATTAATCTCAACCAGACATAAAAGCCAAGTCATAAATCAATCCAAAATCAAAATGAATGAACAACAAAACTAAATAACTCTGAACAAGGACTAGATTAATAGCAAAGCCTCTAATTTCAATCCTACTTACTAACTACAAGTCTGGCAGATTTCAGAAGCTCAAAATAATAAATTAAATGACAAAACACTAGTCTACTGAAAATCTCAGCACAATAAAAGGGATTCTAACTCCTTCCCTAAGATTATTATTTTAGATCATATCTATCAAAAACAATCACAGTACAATGAATGAAGAGTTTGGGAACTCAAGAGTTCAACCAAAAAATTAACAGGGCCTGCATTATAACATTCCTAACATTTTAAAACTGAAAACTCCATTTAAAGTGGGGGAAAAAAAGACTGAAGGTGAATCCTTTGCTCATTATGGATAATGTTAGGAATGACTATTACACAGAATCCTTAAATAGCTGGTGATAAGGTGAAAATACTTGTCATTGTTAACACCGTTCAATGTTTTGCAAATTCCCTCCCAAGAAGTCCCAAAATTGTGGTCCTTGCCATTTATATGACTGCTTACCCTTTCCAAATCTAATAATAAAAATAAAATCTCTGTGACCCCTTTAAAAGTATACATAATAGCTTCCAAGCTACAGGGAAATAACTGCCTGAAAAATGTTTTACATGGACTCCATTAACATCTACATGTTTGGTAAGCTTCAAACAACAGCTTTCAATATTTATTTAAACCCATCACATATGTTAATAATGAAGTAGTCTGCATAGAGGTCAATGCAAAATCTAAATGAATAGCTTACCAGAAGTTAGTATCAGTAAAACTGAGTTACCAAAGATACTGAACCTCCAATATGCCAAGTTTTCTTTAGATGAGAGGAATTACAGGCACAGTATATAAGGAAAAATTTAAAGGAAAAAAAAAACACAGTCATGTCATCTGTGATATACATTCCTTCTTAGCAATTCTCCCATGATATGCATGATATGCATCCCATGATACTCTATGATATGCAATTAGTATAAAAAGCATCAGAAAACGTTAAAGCTGGAAGGAACGTCAAGATCATCAGGTTCAAATGATCTCAATGGTCAAAATACAAAAATCAGCAATTATGTGAATTATTTATAGTCACCCAGTTAAATGTCAAAATCATGAGAACTAGGTCCAATATCACAAAATGATTCAATAAAGATCTAGAGATTACCTCCATAAGAACTAAAAACTGTTATAAATTGTAAAGAGGTTGACTTCTCTTCTCAAGAAAGTAGGACACAGAAAGTCAGCACTCCTACTTCAGGGGCAGAAAAACCAAAGGAACAAAACAGGTACTTCTAAAATAATCAGACTGTAACTAAAAACAGCTCCCCACATATTAAATGGCTTAATAATAAAACATGAGATGGAAACGTATAATACGATAATATTTAAAAAATGATACAAGTGCAAGTTCAAACTTGGTCACTAAAATGCTTTCTAAGTACCAATGTGTATCAGATTATCCTAATTTACACAAATAAAATTATTATAACTCCAAAGTGAGGTAAATGCATCTTGCCTGGTGAGGCTCACGGGTTTGTTGTGGCAGTTCAGGAAAAGTATGATTACACCTATGATCAAGTAAGTTTCTCTCATCATAAATACGTGCAATAATTCTTTTAGAGCCAAAGTAGAGTGGATAATGAGATGACAGAGCTTATAATTGGATGATGTACTACTCTGCCTACTGCAGACTGCAGTAACAAGTTTAAAAATGTTGTTAGAACTGTACATCAACTTTCATATAGGTATGAAACAGATAACTTTCATACAGGAGCTTAAATATGTATATAATCGTTAAGATACATCCCAAACAGAAATAAGAAATATAATGGGAGAGTATCATGTTTACAACTCAATGAATACAGGCCCCAAATCCAGGTGTTCTGTTGAGCTGAGGAATCTAACAGTGGAATTTATCAGTATTTTTCTGTTATAATATGTCAAGAATACATGGGGGAAAAACATATATATTCACATACATATACTATGGTAAAGTAGTAGGAATGGGTAAAGATTCAGATTGTTTAAGTTCATTATCTTGAACCTTTCTCTAAAACTAAAAGTAAAATCAATTTTACGAGACAGTGTTATAAACTGGCAAAGATTTAAAAGGAAGAACTTGTTGGTACTTGTCATATACTCAGGAGTGCTTTACCTCAACAGATGAGATGATTACCCCAATAATGATTACATTATTATAATTTCTTAAGGAGGAATTAATCTTAGAAACAAACAATATGGAAAACCATCATAAATGGGTCTTTGTGTGTTTCAACAGACTTTCACAATACTCAGGCTAAAGATGCCAGACAAAGAAATTACTTTAAAAAGAAATCTCAATACTTGGGAAACAGATTTCTTTATAAGAGTACTGATTAAACAGAGGAAGCTGTCATGAAAGGAAAATGTAGCCCTGCAATTTCAGGCTTAGACTATGAAACAGAACATTCACCAAAGGCCAAGTTTTCAGTACACATCCTACACAATAATACCCTCTTTATTCAAAAATTCCTTGGACTCAAAGTTCTAATAATTTCTGTTTCTCTTTCCCAACAGAACTGTGCCAGGCATACCTAGATTTTGGAGAAAATATCTATGGACACTGTATTCTCTAAAATAGGGAAATTTACAATAAAAGAGATTTGAAAAAAATTCTATGTCTTTGACAAAGATCAGAAAATCTTTATCTCCACTAGCTCTTGCTGCATTTGTCAGCATAAGCTCTGAAACAAAAAGGGGAAAAAAAACAAATAACAAGCATATACTAAGAAAATAAATCATGAGAAAATCTCAGAGATTTTAATACTAAAATCTCTATAATAGTATTACTATTTTCAATAAAACCAGTGATTGAAATCACATTAATAATGTCAAGTTAAACTGGTATGTAAAAATCATCCTCAAGAAAATACAAGCTAACAGCATATTCTTAGCTTTATATAAATATTTTAAACTTATAGATTATCTATGATATGTCTTCACTATTGGTGAGCAATACTGCAGGCCAGTAGTGCTACAAATGCTTAACGCTCTTGGCGGTGAGAGTGGATCAAGAAACATGAGAATATTGTTAAGACACAATGTGCTTCTGCCTACTGTAAGGCCTTATAAAACAGAAATAAAGGCTTGTTTAATGTCCCCTACCAGAAAAAAGAAACAACCTTTCTGGCTAACGCTTTAGTATTTATTATCAGATTATTATCAGAAAGTATTTTAGTATTTATTATTTTAACACCTGAGTGGAGGGTAGAGGGAACTCCAGGGCAGACAAGTAAACTAAAAGCTTGTGTGTAAAAGGTGATGAAATGATTTCAGCATAATGAAGAAACACAAACAAGTACCTACAGTTAAGTGGTCCCTATCAGTTCACAAATATGAAAATCAGACATACACTCACAGAAACATTCTTATATTAAAGCGCCAGTCAATATGATGATCATCTTTAAAAAAAAAAAAAAAAGACATCATTAGCACTTCACTATATAGCATTGCTCTCTGTGGAAGTTGGTTATAAATCTCAGGCAAACCTATTTATTTTTTCTTGCAACTCTGGACAACAAAAATGAAGTCTGAAACCCAAAGCTCCCTATTAATTTTCTCTGGTTTCCCCCAATCCTCAGACCTAGCTCCCCAACATATCCAGCACCTGGTTACATCACCATTTATCAAAAGAAGTGAGTGAGAACCTGATCTAAGTAATCTCCACTGAGGGAGCAGAGCACATAACCAAATGAACACTTTGAGCTCTTCGCATAAGATCCACTCAAAACACAAGAGCTTACTAAGCTTTACAGTGCTACGTGACCATTTACCAAACCCCTATTTTTAATTCCCAAATGTACTGGAAACATATAACCCAGGTAAACTTGAAGTCTTCCAGAAGAGACAGGGCCACTACAACTGTAATTTAATATTTTCTTATAGTCCCAGGAAAAAGCACCTTTCATTCTGGGGCATGACAAAAGAAGCGGGGAAGCTTTCTAAAGAGAAGGGGACTAGCAGGGAGCATGTGACCTAGACTAGGTCAGATGAGCACTAAGGGTAAGTTGATTACTTGCTAGCCAGCAAGTAATCTAAGAAAAGAGAGCATTTTTTAAATTATGTATCTTCCCAAAAGTTTTAGTCGACCTACTACCAAGTAAGGCAAGAAGAAAAGCTGGGGTCGCAGCTGCTCCTATAATCACTACTTGTCTCAGAGTAGGAACCTAACAGTTCTTCTTCCTCACTTATGCTAGACTGATTTAGATGGTGAGCTGTGCTCCTTCCTTAGCTTGTCATATAGCAACAGTTTTAGATTACAGTATCAGCTCTATTTCCCAGATGAATCTGTAAAAAAAAAAATTTTTTTATACTGTAATTATAATTCAAATTACAAATGCATTGAATGCTCAATTTGGGAAACTTCATCAGAATCTCCAGGGGAAAAAACAAGGGGAGGTCTTTGTGTGTTGGATTTGGTAGAAGCAGATATATCACCAACCCTTAACAATCTGTCAAAAAGAGAACAAATAGCAGTTGTGTTCCAATAAACCTGGAAGAAAGCTGAGTGCCAAAGAATTGATGCTTTTGAACTGTGGTGTTGGAGAAGACTCTTAAGAGTCCCTTGGACTGCAAGGAGGTTCAAACAGTCTATCCTAAAGAAACCAGTCCTGAATATTCATTGGAAGAACTGATGCTGAAGCTGAAACTCCAATACTTTGGCCACCTGATGTGAAGAGCTGACTCACTGGAAAAGACCCTGATGCTGGGAAAGATTGAGGGCAGGAGGAGAAGGGGACGACAGAGGATGAGATGGTTGGATGGCATCACCAACTCGACGGACATGAGTTTGAGTAAACTCCGGGAGATGATGATGGACAGGGAGGCCTGGCGTGCTGCAGTCCATGGGGTCACAAAGAGTCGGACACGACGGAGCAACTAAACTGAACTGACTGAAACCTGGAAGAAGAGAAGCAGATCCGAAAGGAAAGTTTAAGGATGGCGGTACAAGTCAAGAAAGAAAAAGGAAGTGAGAAAGCAAATGACATCACATATATTAATATGTATACACAGCTCAAGAGGCCAGAATTAACCCTAATTTTTAGACCTACTGCATTTCCTACAAACTACGAAAATAAATCCTGTAGAATATTCTATATTGTTATAGGATATGTATGCATTTTTATTCTTAAACACTGTCATTCAGAACCTCCATAAATTCCCATTTCTCTACCCAAATCTCTCCTCGACTTCTTGTGATTTCTAATAAATTTCTCTAAATAGTGACCTAACATAGATAAGACTTGAAAAATTCCTAGAAAGAAACCAATGTTTTATTTACAATCTAAACGGTCATAATAAGCTAAGAAAGATAAGATCAAATACAGAATTTTTTAAATCCCTATGAAATAAAAAATCACGTTCTCTTCTCTGATGTAAACTATGTGCTCCTGCCTTATGTGCAGACAGTCCTCTGGGACACACGGGTCACAACTGTTTTTCTAAGAGTAGTAACACATATATACTCATGGAGAGTCCAGGGCGGATCAACAATTCGCAATTCGTGAACTGGAGGAGAATGGTGTGTGATCTGTACCCCAGTGATGCTAATGGCCTGTCTGAAAAGTAAACTCACAACCTCTGTCTCAACAGCACTGCACTCCAGCTGCTAAAAATTCCAACACTAACGTGGATTTAGCGAGGGTGGGGGCAGTGAAACACTAACAACAGGGAAGACATTTGTATAGTCAAGTCTATGCAAAGTTTTCTATTAATGGAAACCAGCTGCAAGAGCAGAAGATGGTTTTCAGGATTTAAGCCCAGTGGAATACTAATGGGTTTTTTTTCTATTCCAAGATTCCAATCTGAAACAAGGCCCTTTATCTCATTACTCCCTGAGAGTCCCTGTCACTCCCAAGAATTACCTTTCTAAAGTAACTGCTCTATAGCCCAAATTATCTATTACAAGATGCGTGCCATGGCTCTGAAGAGTCATTCAAACCTACTCCTTATATGAGAAGTCATGTGATCTCCAAAGAAATACTGTGATCAAAACTCTGTTTTAACCACGTGACCTACAAGACCTCTGGCAGAGCCCAGTTTAAAGTTGTAGAATTCAGACTTCACATTCATTATCAGGGATTTTTACCCTTTACAAAACAAAGTAATAAAGTATTCACATATGGTGGCTGTTTCCACCATAATTCTATTCTGACTGCCCCAACTTAGTTCTATGATTTAAATATTTTTCTCTCAAGCCCTGGCTAATTAATTTTTCTCCCACACAGCTCATAAATCAATTGAAAAACTGTTTGCATGTAACCATCTTAATAGTTAATATATACCACCACCTTCCCCAACACCAACAAAAAGTATGTATGTATGCTCTGTTTTCCTGACAATGACTACCAGCTCTTCCAGTATCAAGCTTTTTTAACATCTGATTTGTGCAAACTGCTCCTAGGAAATTCAGGCAGTGGTTTTACCCATAATGAGAAAAATCATTCACATAAGCTTTTAAGAATACAAATAGATGAACACCTATTTCTCATGCAAGATTAACTGAGAAATCTTGTGGTGAGTTGGAAGAAAAGATGTTAACTCCTAGAATCCTAAAGGTTGATTAAAATACAAGACGCCTCTGGCATCCCATTGCAGGGACAAGTATATCTGGATCATATCACCATCAACTCAAAAACCGTTATAAAAGTGGTTTTAAAGTGAAAAAGCAAGAAACAAACCTCAATTTTGTCTGTTTTGGCATCTCCCCAGTATATTTTGCCTTCATCATAATCCAAGGCTAAACCATTGGGCCAACCAAGAGAAGTGTTAACCAACACTACTCGATCAGAACCATCCAAAGCTGCTCGCTCAATTTTCGGGATTTCTCCCCAGTCAGTCCAATACATGTACCTACAGAAGTATACAGAGTATGAGCTAAAAACGGATAATGAACTGTAAATTTCAGCTATCCTAAAGGTGAGACCCAACCCTCTTTTACATTGGTTACCAGATAACACCTACAGAAGGAAAAACAAGTTAAGACTTAAAACATACAATGAGTCCATTTAAGACATTTATAATTGCAGGGTATAAGCTTGTAAAAAAATTTTTTCAGATGAAACAGTGTTTTCTAGGAGCGATAATGAAAAATGCCTTCCAATAATGAGACTATGTTTAGATTTTCCCCCAAGATATTTTGTGTCCCTTACCAGCAACAATCTTCTCTCTCTTGCTAGCTTATCATCTGACAGAAAAAGGTTATCCCAGTAGTAATATTCAGATGGAACACCGATTTCCCCAAATAACTAACTCTTCTCGTACCGCTGATTCTTGTGGCTCCTGAGAGTTTAAGGGGCTCAAAGGCATTGCTACGCACTGAAGTGTAATAATCTGTCATTATGTTCACCCTCAGGATGACTCTCATAATAACAATTAATGTTGATGAGTATGTAGAAAGCTGTGTTTCCCTGGATCATGGTCAGGGTGTAATAGCCAAAAAAAAAAAAAAAGGAAGACAGATCAGGCATATAGCTGCATGTCCTGACCAAGTTTTAGAAATCAGGCCATTCATATATTTAGGTACATTTAAAAAGAAACATATTCTTTACCAAATCATCCTAGAAGTACTGAAAATGAGACGAAACTAAATTTTCTAGGGGAACAGAAAGAGTTCTGAAAACAAGTTCTCTCCATATTTTTCATGGTCATGATGCAACCTTGGCAAAATCTGCAGCCAACACCCAAAGTCAGCAAGTATGGACTTAATTTAGAAAGAAAACGTATTCAAAACATTCAAGGAAAAAAACTAGCAATTCATTAACTTGAGGTTTTATTCCAATCACTATATTCTAAAAATGCACAGTCATTAAAGAACTATTTATTGGAAAGCAACGTATACTTCATGTTGTTTTTGTCAATGTTTTGGGTACCTGCAGAAATAGAAACCCCTGGCAAAATTTTCTGTCAGCAGAGCCTCTTACCCAACCATGGGATCTAGCACAATAGCCCGGGGTTCCTCTAAGTCCTCTGAAATCAAGATCTTCCTCATGGTCCCGTTGAGCCTCGTCACCTCTATCCGGTCAGTGCCAGTGTCTGTCCAGTAGAGATTCCGGGCGACCCAATCGACAGCAATGCCATCAGGGTGGGCAATCTGAGCAGTGACCACGAACTGACTGCCCGATCCGTCTATGAAGGAGCGGCGGATGGCCCTCACTTCATCATCGGTCCAGTAGATATAGCCTTCCACGGGGTCATAATCTATGGCAATGGCATGGCGGATGTCTTCTAACTGTAGAACAATGTCAGTAAAATCTGGTGTATCCAAAGAAATGCGTCTCAGGTCTGTCCTTCGGGCTAAAAGCAGTAATTCAGTGGCACCTAGAACGACAGAGTGAAAAACAATGAAGAAAAAATGGAAACCCACAGGCCAAATTTAGTCTCTAAATAAAGAATGCAGAACTTTTTCAAGAACTGAAAAGCAAGAAGTATAAAAGGATACTAGGGTCTATTTAGGGTATAATAGAAAGTAATGCAGTAAAACAGGAGTAGCTGGACTAAGAGGTCATGCTCTGTAATGGCTGAAATCTCCAAATCAACTTCTGATTCTCTGTCTGGCTTCATTCATTATATAGCCCCTGGAATTAAGAACAGCCACTTAAAGATGAAATGAATATAACTAAGTAATGACTAAGAAGCTAAGTAGCTAAACATTAGAGAAAGTATAGGATATAGGTCCTTTGTTCAAGAAGGATGTTTAAAAAGGTAAGGAATCCAGGACAAGGATCTTTTGTGATTAATGAGAATGTTCTAAAACTGGATGGATTGTGATGGTTGCCCAGCTTTGTAAATTGACTAAAAATCACTGAACTGTACACTTGAAAAGGCTAAATTTTATGATATGTAAATTACCTCAGTCAAGTTGTTTTAACAAAAAGAACTATATGGCAACGTCTGACAGAACTGGGGACAAAACAGGCTATGGAGGAGGAAACAGCAGCAGAAAAGAGAGGGAATGTGAGGGGAGGTAACCAAATAAATGTGACCCCGTGGGTAAAGGTGAGAGCTGTGCGTGTAACAGAACCGGATTCAAGCAGTTACATAAAGTCAGGCAAAACACCTCATCTCTCTAAGCCTGATATCTTCACCGATATCTCATAGGGTTGCTGAGAGTCTTAGAGGAAATAAATACAAAACTCAGAAATGTACCAAATATATAAGTACTCAATAAATACTAGCTGATACATTATTCTCTAATAAAGTCTTAAATTTTTATTTCACTGAGTTTTAAATCAGATGTATTTATGAAGTGTTTTAAACCCAAAACAGCAATCAATAAACATACAGCTGAGAATGAGAACATAACTCAATCTTGTTTGTTTTGATTTTAAATGCTCAAGTAAACCACTAGCAAAAAATCATCTAATATTATATAAAAGCTAATAAAAAGATAGCAAGCAAGCTGACATCTGAAAGAGTGAAAAAAGATTCCCGACCAAAGAAATGAGTCTGAAAGAAAATACTGATATTAAACTTCAAGCATTAATCTGGAATTATAGTAGAAAAAACTGAGGAGAGAAGAAGCTCTCAGCATCAGCTTTTTGACTCATGGATTAATTATAAATAAACCCTACCTTGGGGAGAATACAGCCCTAAATGCCACAGTGGGCGCCAAGCAGGAGTAACTTTATACAGTTCACTGCCTCCGCTAATTACCAAAAGGAGCCAGCCACACACCCTTCAAACTCTTCAAGAAGTCTTAGAAAGTGAAGCTGTTATTTTGGCAAGGTGATTGAAACAAAATAGTTAACTTAAGGCTGCTGCTGCTGCTGCTAAGTCGCTTCAGTCGTGTCCGACTCTGTGCGACCCCATAGACGGCAGCCCATCAGGCTCCCTGTCCCTGGGATTCTCCAGCCCAAGAATACTGGAGTGGGTTGCCATTTCCCTCTCCAATGCATGGAAGTGAAAAGTGAAAGTGAAGTCGCTCAGTTGTGCCCGACTCTTAGCGACCCCATGGACTGCAACGCACCAGGCTTCTCCATCCATGGGATTTTCCAAGCAAGAGTACTGGAGTGGGGTGCCATTGCCTTCTCCGAACTTAAGGCTACTACTACATGCCAAATGTATATCTGAAATTAAAATGCTCGTTAAACAGGTACATTTGCACTGCTCTAAGGCTGTCAACCTAGACAGCTTATTAAAAAGCAAAGACATTACTTTGTCAACAAAGGTCTATCTAGTCAAGGCTATGGTTTTTCCAGTGGTCATGTATGGATGTGAGAGTCGGACTATAAAGAAAGCTGAGCGCCAAAGAATTGATGCTTTTGAACTGTGGTGTTGGAGAAGACTCTTGAGAGTCCCTTGGACTACAAGGACATCCAACCAGTCCATCATAAAGGAGATCAGTCCTGGGTGTTCATTGGAAAGACTGATGTTGAAGCTGAAACTCCAACACTTCAGCCACCTGATGCGATGAGCTCACTCACTGGAAAAGACCCTGATGCTGGGACTGAGGGCAGGAGGAGAAGGGGACGACAGAGGATGTGAGATGGTTGGATGGCATCATTGACTCAATGGACACGGGATTGGGTGGACTCCGGGAGTTGGTGATGGACAGGGAGGCCTGGCGTGCTGTGGTTCATGGAGTCACAGAGTCGGACACAACTGAGCGACTGAACTGAACTGAAGGCTGTAAGCAGACCACTATGGCTAAAATAAATCCTCTATTTTAAAGTCAGGCTACATTTTTTAACATAAAAGCAACATTACAAAAACCTTTTGTTTTAAATTGAAACCAAATTATTGTTTGCCATGGAAACCTCTCACAAGAATCAGCCAGTTTCACCTCTGACTAGGAGGATAATTTATCAATGCCAAGTCATGACAAATATCCTGTACACCAACTCAATCCCATCTCTCTGACTCCCTGATCCCCCTGCCAGGAACTCTAACCCACTCCTAAATAAAGGCTTCTACTTTTCAGAGTTAGATAAAGAAGCCACTGCTAAATATAACAATTTTCTTACCAGGTCATGTTGGTGGCTAGAGAACCAGATGGTGATCCATAGGGTTAAGAATGAAGAACAACATTCTCATTAAAAAGAAAAAGAGAACTGGCATTCTCCCAAACCAATATTACCTTGAAATGTCCTAAATCAGAACATTTCTCCAACATGCCCTCTCTCTACAGGGAACTGAGAGTAAGGAGAAGAGGCAGTGTGCTGGTTAAGTATAGCAACAGGCTGCTTTGAGCAGAACAATAAGGAATTCTTTTCTTCTTCTGAAGGCACTTCTCTGTTGTTAAAAGGTAATTAAAAATATCATTCAATCATTTTTCAGAAAATGTATCTATCCCATGATAGTCTTTATAATTAAAAGTTTAATAAACATCTTTTCCTTGCAGAGGTTCTTTATTTACAAATGCTACCTGTTAAAAATATATTCTTTATGAGAATATTCATTTCTGCAAGAATCAACTGTGATATTCATGACTTTGAGATCTGACAGAGAAGAGAAATGGCACCTATTTTTTCCCCAAAAAACTGCATGTTAAAAATTCAGCTAAAATACTAAAATAATTTATAAAATAATATTCAGGGGATGCCATAAAACACAAAACACTCCCATTATATAAGCAACTGTGAAGACTGAGGGATTAAGTGACTAGTTTCCCAAAGCACTGTAATTTGCAGAGCTTATTACAGACAAATGAAATAAATCATATAGAATCCCAATTGTTATCTAAAATTCCTCCTTCGTGGCAACCAACTTCTTACCATCTTTGCAGGTTTTTCCATCCTCCAGGAGTGTGACCCCAGTTGGGCAAGCACACTGATAAAAAGGCTTGACTGGAGACATCAAACACAAGTGGGAACAACCACCGTTATCAATTCCACATGGATTTGTAGCTGTCAAATGTAAATCACACTGATTAATACCAACGATTCTGGATGACCTCCCCCACTCTAGGTACACAGAGGTTAACGACCATACATGAGCACCTCTGATAAACCAAATTATTACCAAACGTCATCTGGGTGCTTGACGACCAGACCATCTGCAAGGAAGGGAATTAAACAGTGAAAAATCTACTTAGCATTCTGTATCCAAAGAGGAATACACAAGAAGTAAAGGAGACTGTCTCTGCCCCAAAAAAACTTGCAATCTAGCCAGTAAGCCAAAACTCATGAACAGTAATAATGGAAAACAGTACAGAACAATGAAATTGAGACCGTGCACATTCAGACTGTAAATAAGTATAGAGTCAAATGGGAAGTAAATCACTAAAGGATTGAAGAACTGAAGAAAAGCTTCATGGTAGATACAGGACATGGCAGAAGCCTTGAAAGACAGGAAGGACAGATAGGAGGACATTCAAGTGTGGTAAAACCACATGAATGAAAGCTTGGAGGCTGTACACTGCGTGAGACAGTAAGGTGATCAGACTAACTGAAGATTAAGATTTGACTAACAACAATAAAAGCTGAATGAGCACAGAGAAGGGAATGTCTGTGGTGGAGGCACTGAGAGTCAAGAAAAGCCACACTGTGGAAAGATTTACATGGAAAAGGTAAGCATGATGGATTTTAAAAGGGGAAACTGAGAACCAGAGATTAATTAGAAAATCTGAAGAAACAATAGAAGAGGATGGATTTAAACAATACTCATAGAGAAAAATCAACATGGAAACAAAAAATATAAAAGACAAAAGGCAGTATCACAGATAACTGCAAATTCTCAAACAAGTAAAACATAAAGGATCAAGAGTGCCATTAAAAAGCCAACGAGAGTAAAACATTTATACAAGTGACTAAACATTCTTTTTTTTTTTTTTACAAAAGAGTAACACAAACATTTTAAAACATTTTTATGAACTCATGATCACTGAATTCCAATATGACATATTCAATATTTGACTATTTCCCCTTAAATGGAAGGAGCTGATACAAAGTAATGCATAATCCAAAAGCCCTGCATTTTTGGCTCTGGAATACAATCTGAAATATACTCAGACACATGTCAGACATTTATTTACACACAAGTGCCAAACACTTAACATTCTCTTGCAAGAAACTGTTGTCAGCTGTCAGAGTCCAAATCATTATAAAGGGTGACCAGAAACAGGAGAAAAAGGAGGGGGAGATATACACAGAAAAGGGGTAAGCAAGTACTTTACTGAAGCAACCTGAGGTATGTAAATGAACCGGTTACATTAATAATTACATTAATTAATAATTAAGGTTTCCATTCAAGGATAGTGTCTGTTTCTAAACATACAATGGATGAAATCACTCATTAGTGAGAAATAATATGAATATGAAATGTATTTGCACAGAATCTTAACATATGAGCTATCTCAATTTTTTTTTCTGTCTCTCTTCTTTACCTTCATAACCCCAGACTAAAACAAAGCGCTGAGGTGGTGTGCAGCGATAGATACTAAGCTACAAATGGTTTAGACTATTGTCTACCTTGAATTTTGACATTTTCCCAATTTTTTATTCCTTCCCACTCTGAATACATCCTCTCTCTTCTTGCCCCCTCACTAAAGCTAGACATCAGAGTGCTACAAAGCTATTCCAACTTGCAATTTAAAAATCAAGATCACTTACCATTTGGCTGCCTCTGTTGGCTGAAGACATGTATATCCATGGGAGAGAAGATGTTAGAATGGATTTCACGCAGACCCTCGCCAGTGTACTTGTTGCAAGCCAAAATGGAATGTGTATTCCAGTCAGTCCAGTACAATGTGTCCTCAAATAACGTCAGGGCAAAAGGATGTGGAAGGGAACCTTTAACCACCGCCTGCCTAGTAACCCAAAGAGAAAAGCGCAAACACTTCTAAATTTTCTTTTTTAATCAAAACTTTATCACTCCCACTGAAATGGTCTTGTAGTCCACATTAACACATATAAATCCTGGATAACACGTACCTTAATGTCAAATATACCTATGAAAAATAGTCACAAATTCAAACTTATTTGAATTCATGGTGTCCAAATTCCCCAACCAAGAATGGTTTCTAACTTGGCATCAGGCACCAGGTACACTCCAAGCTAGCAGACAAAGTGAATGCTAATGTACTAGCGCTGCTGTCAATTCCCATCTCACGTCCTTCCACATAATTTATGTCATCAGAAGGAGAAAGGTCGGCAAAATGAAAAATCCCAGGGTGTAGATTGTCACTGGGAAGTAGTTTTAATTAGCAGTAAGTTTCTCCCTTCTTCATGTGGAGGAACAAAGAATCTGAGCCTGTTTCTTTGGTCACTTTTTATGGCTTTCATAAGTGAAAAGTAAAAACATGCACATGAGGCTAGAAAGTCATTCTGGGAGAGCTCTCTCTGCAAACCCCAGATTAGCTTCAGCAAATGATCATCTTAGCTGGCTTTCTGCTGTATGGTTACTTCATCTCCACAAGCCAGGGGGCAAAGAGGAAGCCCAACCACTGGCAGAATGTGTTCAAGAGACAAAGCAGATCCCCAAATTTACAAGCAATCCTAACTATATGGAAGGAGAGGTAGAGCGCCTGACCAGTACTCAAGACACAAAATTTTGCAGTCTCATGGAGAGTTATATGAGTAGTAAATAAGAAAATTCTTGAATAATGAATAAATTACACTTAAGCCACAGTAATAAATCAAGAAAATAAATGCTTTGATATTTTCATAATACCAAATCTTAATATTTTCATAAATCACTCAGCGAGGAGAGAAAGAGGAAAATGTAAGCAATTAAAGAGAAATAAAGGATAACACACTCAAAGACAATCCAACTTTTAGGTCCGTAAGGTTATCTGATGATCTCTAATACCTAACAGATCACCTATACTAAATTAAAGAGCAGTAAGATCATTTTCATCTAAGCAGAATTAGCATGTTATTATACATGAAATGGTTCTAGCCTAAGGTGCTTAAAATTTGATCCATATTTTTAAATAACTTTATTCAAGATTAGAATGACTAGTTTCACAAACTTTCTACTTTAAAGCCTCACAACTATGCCACCCATCACCACAATTTTCTCCTCTCATTTTTCTTAATTCTGACTTCCCTAGCATATTACTTTCTCTCTCATTTCCCAATAACAACTGTCACAAAGTCTACTTCCAAAGTGGTTTCTTTCACTTTTTAAATGAACAGCTTTATAACATTTACTAAAATGACTGCTACTATGTGAGTGATATCATAGTTCAAGTTCAAATTTAAATAGGCCTGCGTATTTTACACTTAAGTATCCCAAAATTCATTAAGGTAAAACATAAACAGAGTTCTAAGAAGCTGACAAGAAAGTAAAGTAACATGAGTGAGAAATATAAGTAATACTAAAGATGAAATTACTTAGGCTTTCATTAGACATCTTAAAGTATCAGAAATTACATAATCAGTTCTCTGAAAGACTTTGGGGAGGAAAAAAAGTCTAAGTCCTTTGTATAATATTAAATAAAAAGTTAAAATTCACTCTAATGAACTTAACACAGAAGAATAAACAGATAGCAATACCCAAAATCCTTCTCTAAAAAATATACGCATTTTACAACCTGACTGAAAGCATTTATGTACTGATAAGAAATGAGCCTGTCGTGCTGTGGTCTGCTGGGTTGTAAAGAGTTGGACTTGACCCGGCAACTGAACAACAAGAAATGAGACAGAACTGAGTTCAAATGTCCCCCTGCACTTACAGTAACTTATTTCTACAAATTCTGTTTTCCTCACCTGTTATTAAAAAATGATAATCTAACCTGAGTTACTGTGAAGATTAAATCATAATATATGAAAAAGCATTTAGGCATTATGCTTGGTACTTAATAAACATTTCATAAATGGCTCCTCAACTTTAGGATGTCTGTTTTCAGTATTTTAGTATTTCTGATACAGGGATAATATTTTACAATTTTAGTAAACATTTCACGTGCTAGTTTTTGAGTCAATAAAAAGCTTACTAGAATCAAATAAATACTAGACTTTGGCTTATTTATATTCCCAGGATCTCACACAATACAGTATGTATGAATTAGTTAGATTTATCACTCAGTGAATGCCTGATAAAATGAAACATTTTTAATGAAATATGAAATTAACAAAAAGCACAGCTAAGATGGCTATCACTCATTGTCATATTCTTTGGTAATTGTCTAGCCAATGGTAATCTGTTCCTGAAAGTACAGATTAGTGTACACTGTCTTCACCTGTCTTCCCTCTGGTTGGGATTACTCCCCTGGAAATTCAAGTGAAAAGAAGGAGCTGATCATGGATACTGAGAACAAACGTGGCAGGCAAGATTGAAGCCCAGTTCTTCAGTGGTGTGCCTCAACCATAACAGGAATTAAGAAGCAGATCACTACAATGGGTACCAAAAGAAAGAAACCAAGACCCCAAGTGACGTTATGCTTTAGTGCTGGCAACCTCTAAGCATCATCTCCTCCACCTGTCCATCATCTTCTTAAGAGTTCATTCTCGCCAGTATCCCAAGTACAGGTGTGCACTTGCTATCTATTTCAGATTCCACGGCTGACAGGTGCCTCTTTCAAATTCTGCACCAACCAGACTTACCCCTTATAAAACACTTGTGTACTTGTATTCACTTTCTGTTTCTGGACCTCCTCCCAGAAAGTTGTCCTCTGCCCCTGACTCAGAACTCCCCATCTGTGTCGGAAGCAAATCTACTTTATCACACCAAAGCACTACTATGATAAATTCTGACATCTGAACCTAACCTTAGAGGAGAGTTTCTCCACATCACAGTGAGGTTTTCATAACACCTAAAAATATGACAACAGTGGGAGCAGTATAGTATTTGAAAAAATCTCTACAAGTCTTTGACAGGAAAATAGAACAACTAGGAGGGAAAACCAAAACCTCATGGACAACACTTACAACGAAGACAGGTAAGAAGGTATTACCACAAAACCCTAGACACAGAAAGGAAAACTACCAACAGCTCTAAGATCTGATTAGCATCAGCACTTCCGCAAGAGAAGTGCAGAAGGAAAAAAATAGGGCATTCGGCAGATTCAGGCCCAGGAGAACACACAAACAGATAGCAATGGAAAGCTTCACAAAACAATCTGAGAATAGCAGCTGACAAGGAATGGCTCTGGCCACTTGGAGAGGGAGTGAATACAAAGACTGGACGGACGGTAAGGAAGGGACTGGCATACTAACAAGCAACTCTCTCACTGACCCAACAGAGCTCCATTCCAGACAAAGGCTCCAATCTGACCATACACCACTGGGAACAGAATGAAAGTGAGGATGACAGTGCAAGAGAAATAATGGAAAATAAGGTGCAGAAGAAAGTGACAGAAGGGAACAGAGCCAGGAGTTCTCACAAAGCAAGCTGCCAACTTTTCAAACACACACACTCAAGACTTCTGTGAAGTGAAAGAAGTTATGATAAATTCTAACTTCTTCAACAAGTTCCGGAAAAACAATTTCATGTAAAAATATATAAATATAATAAGATCAAGTCTCATTTTAAAAGTTAATATTAAAGGGACTTCCCTGGAGGCCCAGTGGTTAAGACTCTGCACATCCAGGACAGGGGACACAGGTTCAATCACTGGTCAGGGAACTGACATCCCACAGGCCACAGACGTGGCCAAAGAAATAAAATAAAAAGTTAATATTAAAAACAAAAAAGAATAAAGAAAATAACATCCCTAAAGACAATACAAATATGCCAGAAAAACTGGCTCTAGAACAAATAGTTTATTTTACAACCTATTGCAAAATACTTTAAATGCTTTAAAGTAGTATACTAGTGATAAAAGAGTAACAAAAACTAAAATTTAAAACCTCAAACTGAGGTGAAAGAACTAATGAAAGAGTCAGAAGTCACTTCAATGAATTATAAACTAGAAATGACACAAGAGTGAATAAACGGAACAGATAAGGAAACAGAAACAGCTGGTGAAGAGAAAGAATTTTTTTTGTGTGATTTTTTTGTTTTATTAAGAAATAATTAACATACTAGGTTAACCAAAAACTTCATTTGGGTTTTTCTGCAAGATGTTACAGAAAACATCTTATATATTATTATACATATTATATGTGTGTGCATATATGTATATAAAAGGCAAAGGTTGTTAAACTGGGTAAAACTAAACAAGATTCACCTGTATGCTGTCTACAAGAGACACACATACTCAAAGACCCAAATTTACTGAAAGCCAACAGTAGCCCTAAGTGAGATAAAGTGGTCTATCAGACAAAACATACTTTCAGACAAAAAAATATTACTAGAGATAAAGCAGCACATTTTATAATGACAATGAAATCATCATGAAGATATAGCGATTATAAACATACACAAGTAAAAACAGCCCCAAACAAATGAAGCAAAACCTGACAGAACTGAAGGAAAAAATAAGACAACAGTAACAGTCTGAGATCTCAAAATCCTATTCTCATTAAAAGGTAGGACAACTAAACAGAAAATCATCAAGGATATGGAACTTTGAACATTAGGACAAGTATCAATTAAAAGACTAAAATCATACAAAGTGTATTCTCCAAGATCCTGTTCAATGGCCAAAAAAAAAAAAAGAAATCACTGCTTTTCCCCAAAGATCAGGAACAAAGCAAGAATGTCTTCTATTCAGCAGAGGGTCTAGTGAGTATTATGAATTAAGACTAAAAGCCAACCAGATGGGAAAGGAAGAAATAAAACTGTCATTATTCACAGATGACATGATTCTGTATGCAGAGAACACTAAAGAATTTAAAAGAAAAAAAAAAAAAGCCTCAGACCTACTTAATTCAACAAGGTTGCAGCATACACGATCAATATACAGAAATAAATTTCTATAGACTAGCAGTGAAAAATACAAAAAGTGATACAGCCAACTAATATTTAGCAAGGGAACCAAGAACAGCCAATGGAGAAAAAGCAGCTTCTTTAATAAATGGTGCTGAGAAAAATGGCAAAATTGAAATTTATTAAATAATTTGCTCATAACACCATAAAAAAAACCAAACATTTGGAAATGAATTAATAAAAGTGTGTAAGACATCATACATAAAGTGGATCACAGATCTAAACGTAAGGAATTAAAACAGCAAAATTCTTAGAAGAGAAAAGCATCAATCCTTGTGATTTTGGTTTAAGCAAAGATTTCTCAGTACTTCAAAAACACTTTTAACAACAACCAAAAAAAGCTAATAGACTGAAATTTTATTTCTAAATAATATATCCAATTAAGAACTCATATCTAGAATACATCAAATTCTTACAGCTCAATAATAAGAGAAATAACTGAATTTAACGGTGCGCAATTGACTTGAATAGGATCTTAAATACTTAACTGAGCCTCATGTGAAGGAAGACCAAACTAAACTGTATTGAAGAAGATTATAGGCAAAACAGATTGAAGTAAAGTTATTAATGTATATTCTGGAGTAGAGGCAAAAGAGAAGCATAAAGGAAACTGTAAACCACACTGGCAAAATCTGGTATTACTTTTTCCAAAGTAATCATTTTCTCCTAATTACATGAAGAATACATATATGTTCACTAGAAAAAAAAACTGGAAATAGAAATACAAAGTGTATCTTTCCATTCCTTTATCAGGTGCACATGTACAATGTGTACATGTATATACACAAATACAAGCGATTTCCAATGGTCAAGGCATGGAAAACTGGTTTCTGTTATAAAGAGCTAAGGCAGAACATGAAACCAACTAAGATAGAACAAGAAACCAACTAACCAATGGAATTTAGAATTAATAATTTGGTAAAAATTCATTGGCTCTAAATCACAGCCCCCAACAGGACGAAACAAAACAGCTGAGCCAAACCAAGAAACAATTGACATGCTGCACCAAACCATGAATAAAGAGCATTTACCACCCATCATTGTTTCATGTTAATAATGATTAATATGCCCTGAGGAAAAAATGGTTAATCTATGTATTCTGAATGACTCCAATGCATCCTGTCATTTTATTTAAACAACATCTGACTGTAACTTTTTCTTTTAACAAGAAATGAATTTCTGTAAATGCCCAGCATTTAGTGCATCATAATGACCTGTCTTCATTTCATAATGTATTGTAAAGATTTTCATATTATTAAATATTGGTTTCATATTTTTATATTAATTTTAAAGGCTATAAAACACTTCACTGAATGTGCTATAATTAAAAAACCCATATTGCCAACATTATATATTAAATAAAGCATCTTTAAACATAAACATATATTTTAAAAATTATATAATCACCGGTTGACACAAATTTTTTGACCACAGTCTAGCGGGAACCTAATTCTGTATTTCTCCTGAGAGTGTGGTTCATTACTCACTGAATTTCAGTGTTCTGCTAACACCACGAACTCTGCTGATATCATGATCCTGCTTATTCTCTGGCACCACTGAACTCATTCACAGCCAGCTTTAACTACACCTCTGATCTTTGCCTAACATGTTCAATCATGTCAAGTTGGGCTGCCATAAGGTGCGTGTCCTTTAGTGTCTGGTATGTTCAGTATTTCCCAGAGGTGCTAAGAGAATCCAGATGAGGCCCATCTTCTACCCTATCCCGCCTCCCTCTCACCAGCCTCACCTCCAGCCCTCCATCTCTAGAATTGTGGTTGTTACTGTTTATGTGGGTAAAGCTCTTCAATTTGTTTCTGTGGGAAGCAGATTCTTCACAAGATCAGTAGATGACCAACCATGCTGATCTGCCTGGGTCTGAGGTGTTCCTGGAAGCCAGGCAAACGGGGATGGCTGATCAGGAGCAGCTCGGACTGGGACATCCCTCAGTCTTGAAGAAATTCTTCAACATATCTGGTATGTGGTTATCTCTGCCTAAGTCTCTAGCACTGATGCAAAATACCCCTATGTTTACAGTCCATGGCTTTAACAACCATTAACTTGATAATGGCTATAAATCTAAGTCTCCCTCAGAGACTACTCCACCGAGCTGCAGGCTCATACATCCAAAGTGCCCCAGACTTCATCACCATAGTTTTCCATAAGCAACTCAAATGCAAATGCATATGCAAACATGTCCAAATTTGAATTCATCTCATTCTTTTTCTACATCAAAAAAAAAAAGGAAGGAAGGAAAAAGAATCTATCCTCCTTTCCTGAATCTTCTATCTCACTGAATGACATTTCCATTGAATAAGCCATTCAAAGCAGAAACCTAGGAGCCATCATAAACACCATCAGGGACCCACAAGCGGTTTGACAGGATTGGGGCATAGCAGACAAGGGCGGAAGTGGTAAGAATATTGTCTAAAACAAGGTAAATAAATGAGATCATGTAAATTATAGTGACGAGATTGTACTTTTCTGGAGAATGATGATTACTAACTGGAAGACTTAAGGAAATGAAATCATTAGTTTTCATTCTCTACACAACTATCAAAAGTATTTCTAAAAGACAAATCCATTCATGTCAATCTGCAACTTGAAGATCTCCAATGAATCTCAACACCTACAGGCTAAAATTCAAATGCCTCATTTTAGAATACTAGACCCTGTGTGATCTGGCTCTTAGTCAGTTCTCTACACTTGCCTCCAACCATCCCTCACATTTCCAACTGCAGCTGAACAGGAACACTGACAAACCAAAGCGTTCTTGAATAACCTTCATAACTTTAATAACCATAACTTGAAAACCTAGTCATTAGGAATTTAAAATTTTTCACAGAGAGAGCTTTTATATTCCTCCCAGTTTTTAATCTTTATTATTTTTCTTCAGTGTCTGTCAAGGCCGGTTAAAAGTGTGTATTTACCTCCAAGATATCTATGTCACAAAGTCAACTAACCATATACAAGTACACTATCTTCTGAACCCTATTCTGTTCCACTGACATCTATCTATGCTCAGATTTAGAACCTCACTGTTTCAACTACTCTGGTTTTACAGGAAGCCCTGAAATCAAGTGCAAAGTCACAGTACCTGAAGTCAACAGTTTAAAGATCAGTCTTGGTGGTGGTGTACATTCTATGGGTCTGGACACATATACCTATCCTTATACTACCATACAAGTTTTTTCACTGTCCTAAATTTAAATCCTCTGTGCCTATTCACGCCTTCACCCACCCTCTTTTCAGTCTCTCTTTTTAACTGAAATATTAATACAGCTGATTTACAATGTTTTGCTAGTTTCAAGTGTATAGCAAAGTAATTATATATATATGTAACATATATGTATATATGCTCTTTTCAAGATTCTTTCCCACTGTAAGTTATTACAAAATACTGAATACAGTTCCCTGTGCTATATAGTAAGTCCTTGTTAGGTATCTATTTTATATACAGTAGTATGCATATTTTAATCCCAAACTCCTAATTTATCCCTCCTCTAGACCTTTCCCCTTTAGTAACGTAAATTTCTTTTCTATGTCTGTTTTAATCTCTAAGTTCCCTTATCATCTTTGCAGTTTATCTATTCAACAACCCATATTATTTGACCTATATGTCTGAATCTGCTGATGCATACCCACGGTGCAGTTCAATGTTTCCCTGTCCTCTACTTTTCATGCAAATTTCCTGCAAATTCCAAGGCTGATCAGACTTTTAATGAATTGATCCTTTTGGCAAGATAAAAGGGGCTGACACTCTTTTCTTCCATCAGGTGGCAAATAGGGTCTGTTCTTTTCCTTATTATGATGAAGCAGCCACTGATGTTCAATGCCTAGATTGAACAGTTCACTGAAAGTAATAAAATGCTGATATTCTAATTATTTCTCATTTACTAGCTGAATAGCTCTTTTGTATCTACTAATTTGTTAGCTACTGGTAGATTCCTATAGAAAAGGGGGGATAAATTGCTTGATTCTTTTTCTTTATTACCAACATTCAAGCTAATGAATTGGTTGGTTCCCTTTCATCCTCTGAAAGTAACTACTTCCTTTTCTTAAAAAAAAAAAAAGAAAGAAAATCAGTATGAACTCAAGGATTTAAACAAACTTGGTGGGTTTCAATCAATCTCTGACCAGAGAGAGGCTTTTCAAGTTATTTCTCTGGGCTTTATGAAATGACGCTTATAGCCTGTTAATAGCTTCCATGCTATCACTATGACATAACGTCCCAGCTCAACTTGGATATTTCCTGTAAGAGACTTAGGGTTAACCTGAAAGGTATGATTTCTTTTAAGGTGGAACAGTTTTCCAAGAATACAATCTGGGTGGTTTTTTTCCCCCCTAGTCCTCATCAGTGGTCATAAGAAATAAACATACATATTTGTGTGTATTTTTATAACTTACAATGACTAATGAGCTCACACCAGTATTCTCAATTAAAACTCAGAATTATCAATTTCTCTTAAACTCCATAATACTACATCTATACATCTTTTCTTCCATACGGAGAGTTCTGCATATTCATGGGCAACTAAATTAATAAATCCAAAAATTGCTCACTTATTTGATGCAAAATTAAAAACATTAATACCAATACACCAATGTAATCACCATAAATAGTTAAAGAAAATCTCTGTATATAGTACCTGTAACTCTCACTCTGATTTTTATTTTACTCCATTTTTTCTTTTTCAGCTATGCTGCAAAGCCTACAGGATCTTAGTGTTCCAACCAAGAATTGAACTCATATCCCCTGCAGTAGAAGCTGTGACACCTTAATTAACCAATGGATGGCGAGGGAAGTCCCTTCATTCCAAATTTTCAGAATGGTGCTTTATTTACGTTATCTAAACATACAGTTATTACATACCATACTCTGCATTTTAATCATCCTTTAATTTTCATACAAGTTAATTATATGTTTACTGCGCTTCACCAAGCCTTATTTTGTTATCTTGCTCATCACTGTGATTATCTAAAGCTCAGCCATTAGTCCATTTTCACAATGACTCAGGGAAGTAGTATTTCTTGATTTCTTTCATGTTCATAACAGTTCATCTATAGCTTTGTATAAGGAAAGTCAATTTTTCTGGGAGGGAAAAAATCATTGGCTCACACTCTCTCTGAATATCTTTTAAAAATACTACTTCACTTAATTCTGATAGGGAGTGTTGCTGTGAGAAAGTCTAATGTGAATCTAATTTTCTTTTCCATTTAAAAAATCATTTATTTCACTCTTAAAGGCCCAGAAAATATTTTCCTTTTTCTACAGGGTAACTTTACTAAAATATATCTTGGTGCTGTTTGCTTTAACTTGTATTACCAAGTACATAATGTTCTCTTACGAATCTGTAGATTCGAATCTCCTTTTAAGAAACTTTTCCTGAATTACAGTTCCTCATATTTGTTCTCTTACTTTGCTTAGGTTGTCTTCCTAACAGAGTTTTTTATCTAGGTGTCTTTTCTTCTTTGCCTATCTTTGTCACTTTCTCTCAAATTCTTTTTATCTTTTTACATTTCTTTTTAGCCCTTAATTTTTCCCCCTTTTCAACTTCAATTTAAAAACTTTTCGGTTTAGTCACTCTTGTGTCCCTTCTAGTTTAGTTGGCTTTTCTGAAATTAGTTTTTTCTTTTCTTTCTAATTCTTTCCTCAGTTCTGGCATCTCATCTCTGAACTTACTCATTTTAATTTATGTTGGTCTTTGATATGTAATATTGGTGTCTCAATTAGTGATAGTGCATTTTAAAGTGGAGGTTTGATCTGTTCTGGGCTTCCCTGGTAGCACAGTTGGTAAAGAATCCGTCTGCAATGCAGGAGACCCCGGTTCAATTCCTGGGTCAGGAAGGTCTGCTGGAGAAGGGATAGGCTATGCATTCCAGTATTCTTTGGTTTCCCTGGTGGCTCAGCTTCTAAAGAATCCACCAGCAATGTGGGAGACCTGGGTTCAGTTCCTGGGTTGGGAAAATCCCCTGGAGAAGGGAACTGCTACCTACTCAGTATTCTGGCCTGGAGAATTCCATGGACTGTTTAGTCCATGAGGTCGCAAAGAGTTGGACACGACTGAGCACCTTTGGAACAACAGACTGGTTCCAAATAGGAAAAAGAGTATGTCAAGATTGTATATTGTCACCCCGCTTATTTAACTTATATACAGAGTACATCATGAGAAACGTTGGGCTGGATGAAGCACACAGGAGTCAAGGTTGCTGGGAGAAATATCAATAACCTCAGATATGCAGATGACACCACCCTTATGGCAGAAAGCGAAGAGGAACTAAAGACCCTCCTGATGAAAATGAAAGAGGAGAATGAAAAAGTTGGCTTAAAACTCAACACTCAAAAAACTATGATCAAGGCTTCCGGTTCCATCACCGCATGGCAAACAGATGGGGAAACAATGGAAACAGAAACTTTCTTTTTTAGAGCTCCAAAATCACTGCATGGTGACTGCAGCCATGAAATTAAAAATGCTTGCTTCTTGAAAGAAAAGCTATGACCAACCTAGATAGCATATTAAAAAGGAGAGACATTACTTTGCCACCAAAGGTCCCTCTAGTCAAGGCTATGGTTTTTCCAGTGGTCATATATGGATGTGAGAGTTGGATTATAAAGAAAGCTGAGCTCCAAAGAATTGATGCTTTCCAACTGTGGTGCTGGAGAAGACTCTTGAGAGTCCCTTGACTGCAGGGATATCCAACCAGTCAATCCTGAAGGAAATCAATCCTGAATATTCATTAGAAGGACTGATATTGAAGCTGAAGCTCCAATACTTTGGCCACCTGATGCAAAGAACTGAGTCATCTGATAAGACCTTGATGCTGGGAAATATTGAAGGCAGGAGGAGAAGGGGACAATGGAGGATGAAATGGTTGGATTGCATCATCAACTCAATGGACATGAATCTGAGTAGGCTCTGGGAGCTGGTGATGGACAGGGAAGGCTTGCATGCTGCAGTCCATGGTGTCGCAGAGTTGGACACGACTGAGCAACTGAACTGAACTGAGTGCCTTTCACTCGATCTGTTCTATAATCATATTTTTCTGGGGAGTTTTCTACCTGAAAACATTATTCTGTTTTTCATTCCTTTTCTTCCCAGCTTTACCAGGTATAATCGACAAACAAATCTGAATGATAAACTGTACACAGTGATGACATGATACACATATGCAAGAATACTCACCCAGCGATTTATCGTATCTCACACACTGACAGGGGCTTCATTTTTAGGGTTTTTTAAATAGGAACATCTATTCCCTCCAACTCCTTGACAGCCAGTTTTCTTTTGTTCCTATGAGTTTGTGACATTTTTTAAGATTCCACATACATGTAAAACCACACAATACTTCCCTTCCTTTATCTGGCTCATTTCACTGAGCTTTATGGCCTCAGGTCGTGCATGTGACCACAAACAGCAGGATGTCCTTTCTTCTCACGACTGAACAATATTCTACTGAATGCGTATATACCACATCTTCTTTACCCATTCATCCACTGACAAGGCATTTTGATTGTTTCATGTACTAGATACTGTGAATAATGCCACTATGAACATGGAAGTGCAGAGATTGCTTCAAGATTGTTTTCAATTTCCTCTGGATAAGAATTCCAAAAGTGGGATTACTGGATCATATGGAAGTAATATTTTTAATTTTTTGAGGAGGCACCATACTGTTTGCTTGAGGTTTCAAACACATGCTCACAAAATCATAACCAATAACAATGTCAAGAAGATTATCTCCTGTTTCTTCTCTACAAAATTTTATGGTCTCAGGTCTTATACTGAAGTCTTTAATTCATTTTTAGTTGATTTTGTGTGTGGTATAAGTTTTGTGTGTGGATCTAGTTTCATCCTTTCGGGTGTAGATATCCAGTTTTCTCACACTATGTGCTGAAGATACTACAGTAACTGTAACAAAGATACTACAGTAACTGTAACAAAGACATTAGTTTCCCCACTGAACATTCTTAGCTCCTCTGTCATAAACTGATTGACCAAATACGCATGGGTTTGTTTCTGGGCTCTCTACTCCATCCTACTGATCTAGTGTCTGTCTTTATGCCAGTACCATACCACTTTGAGTAATACAGTTTACAAATATAGTTTGAAGTTAGAAAGTGTAATGCCTCCAGCTTTATTCTTTCTCAAGATTCCTTTGGCTATTTGTGTTTTTTTGCAGTTCCACACAAATTTTAGAATTGTTTGCTCTACTTCTGTGAAAAGTGCACTGGAACTTTGATATGGACTGCACTACATTTGTAGATGGATTTCCATAGTATGAATGTTTTAATAAATTAATTTTTCTAATCTGTGAGCATGAAACATCTTTCAATTTATTTGTGTCTTCT
The DNA here is from genome assembly GCF_963930625.1 of Muntiacus reevesi. Classification (NCBI taxonomy): domain Eukaryota; kingdom Metazoa; phylum Chordata; class Mammalia; order Artiodactyla; family Cervidae; genus Muntiacus; species Muntiacus reevesi. Next base: position 42,097,798 of record NC_089249.1, on the reverse strand, counting down.
TCAATATCTCTCATCAGCATCATAGTTCTCAGTGCATAGGTCTTTTACTTCCTTGGTTACACTTATTAGGTATTTTTTTTGTATGATACAATAAATAAGATTGTTTTCTTAATTTCTCTGACAGTTTGTTAACATACAGAAATACAGGTGATTTTTGTATATTGATTTTGCATCCAGCAATGTAACTGAATCTCTTTATTACTTCGAACAGTTTTGTGGTGGAGTTTCCAGGATTTCCTATGTATAACATGAGACCATCTGCAAATAGTTTTACTTCTTCCTTTTCACTGAGATGCATTTTCTCTCTTTTCCTTGCCTAATTACTTTGGTTAGAACCTCTAGCACCATGCTGATTAAAAATGGCAAGAGTAAATATCCTTATCTTGCTCTGACCTTAGATGAAAAACTTACAGTTTTCCACTTTTGAATATATTATTAGTTGTGGGTTTGTCATACATAGCTTTCACTGTTGAGGTATGTTCCCTCCATACCCACTTTGTTGAGAATCATGAATGGATGTTGAGTTTTATCAAATGCTTTTTCTGTAACTATTGAGATGATCACATGATTCTCATTATTCATTTTGTTAATGTGCTGAATCACAGTAATTTGCATATACTGAACAATTCTTGTATCCACTTGATCGTGGAGTATGATCCTTTCAATGTGCTGCTGAATTCAGTTTGCTAGTTCTGAGTTGAGAACTTCTGCAGCAATATTCATTACGAATATTGGCCTGTAGTTTTCTTTTCTTGTAGGTTTCTTGTTTGGTTTTGGTGTCAAGGTAATGCTAGTCACATAAAATGAGTTTTTAAGAATTCCCTCCTCTTCTGTTTTTCAGGAGATTTTGAGAAAGATTGGTAATAATTCTTTTTCAAATGTTTGGTAGAATTTGCCAGTGAAGCCTTCTGGTCTTCTACTTGTTTTGGGGAGGTTTTTGATTACTGATTTAATCTCCTTATAAATAATTGGTTTGTTCAAATACTCTATTTCTTCATGATACAATCATGATCCCTTTCTTCTAAGCTGTTCAATTTGATGGCACATATTGTTGACAGTAGTCCCTTATGATCCTTTGTATTTATAGTTGTAATGTCTCCTCTTTCTGATTTTGTCTCCTCTCTTTCTGATTAAGTTGAGCTAAAGGTTTGTGTATTTTGTTTCTCTTCAAAAAACCAACTCTTGCTTTTTCACTGACCTTTCCTACTATATTTTTAATCTTTATTTCATTTATTTCCACACTGACTTGTTATTCCCTTCTTTCTGGCAACTGTGGGCTTAGTTTGTCCTTCTTTATCTAGCTCTTTGAGGTTTAAACTCAGGTTGTTTATTTGAGACTTTTCTTGTTTCAAACGTAAGCATTTATCACTATGAACTTCTCACTTAGAAACCACGTAAGTTTTGGTATGTTGTATTTCTATTTTCATTTGTCTCCAGATATTTTTTATTTTCCTTTGACAGCTTCCTTCAACCACAGGGTGTTTAGGAGAATCTTGTTTAATCCCCCATGTATTTTGATTTTTCTAATTTCTTTTGTTCTTAATTAAGGTATAATTGACATACAACATTAGTTTCAGGTTTACAGCATAATAATTTGATACTTGTATATAACGTATAATGACTGCAACAAGTCTAGCTAACAACCACGGCATACCCTGCTAACTTGAAAAGATACATGCATCCCTATGTTCACTCAACCTAATTCACAACAGGAACTGAAAAGGAAACAACCTGAGTGTCACTGATGGTAAGATGGATAAAGAAGATATGGTGTATATGTACAACAGAATATTACTCAGCCATACAAAAGAATGAAGTATTGCGAGTTGTGACAACATGAATAGACTTTGAGGGCATCACGCTAAGTGATATAAGAGAAAGAGGAATACTGTATGATCTCACGTATATGTCGAATCTAAACAACAAACAAATGAACTAAAAACCAAGCTCACAGATACAGAGAACAGACTGGTGGTTGCCACAGGCAAGGTATGGAGGCTAGTGAAATGGCTAACAGGAGTCAAAAAGATACAAACTTCTAGGTATTAAAAAAAAAAAAGCTAAGTCCTGAGAATGTAATCCACAGCATTGCAAGTATAGTTAGTAATACTGTCTTACATATTTCAAAGTTCAGTTCACTTCAGTCACTCAGTCGTGTCCGACCCTTTGCGACCCCATGAACCACAGCACACCAGGCCTCCCTGTCCATCATCAACTCAGAGAGTCTACCCAAACCCATGTCCATTGAGTCAGTGATGCCATCCAATCATCTCATCCTCTGTCGTCCCCTTCTCCTCCTGCCCTCAATCTTGTTCAGCATCAGGGTCTTTTCCAATGAGTCAGCTCGTCGCATCAGGTGGCCAAAGGATTGGAGTTTCAGCTTCAACATCAGTCCTTCCAAAGAACACCCAGGACTGATTTCCTTTAGGATGGACTGGGTGGATATCCTTGCAGTCCAAGGGACTCTCAAGAGACTTCTCCAACACCACAGTTCAAAAGCATCAATTCTTCAGCGCTCAGCTTTCTTTATAGTCCAACTCTCACATCCATACACGGCCACTGGAAAAACCATAGCCTTGTAACATTTCAAAGTTACTAAAACAGTAAGTCTTAAAGGTTCTCATCGCAAGAAAAAAATAAAAATAGTGCAACTACCTATGGCAACAGATGTTTTCACTTTGACAAATTCTTTCAATTATCTAAGGCTTTCTGTTTCTGCTGGGGTCTTAGAATGAGACCACTAGAAACCCAAATAATCTTTCAAACACAAGGACATCAAGGGTCCTTAAAAATATGAACATAACAACCTTGTAAATCAACTACTCTTCAATAAAAAACAATTAATTAAATTTAAAAATCTGAACATTATCTGAGTAGGAATTCCATGTTTACATATTATATCTTTGTCTTCTGTGGATACCAGGATATAGCAAACATGCAGGAGGTTTTCTCCTGATCTAGAGGTCAGCAAACCGAGAGTCCACTGGCTCAAAAATGTTTTCCTGGAACAAAACCATGCCCATACCCTTAAGTATTCCATGTACCTTCTTTCACACCACAACAGCAGAGGTAAATAGTTGCAACAGAGATATGGCCCACAAAGCATATAATGACCTGGCTCTTCACAGGAAAAATTGGCCAACCCTGTCCTGGATTACAGGCTTATCAAATAAGCTTCCACAAACAGCACCTTGTAAGCTCTGTGGGCAGTTCTGAAGGATGAACTCTTTGTCGTATTGAGAGTCTAGCACATTACAGAATGTTTAGTATCCCTGGCCCGCCAGGGAACTAAAATGCTAGCAATACTCCCAGTCTCTGTGTCAACCAAAATTCCCCACACATTTCTAAACACTCTGGAAGAGAGTGGAAGGATCCCTGATTGAGAACCACTGAAGAACTAAATTAGCTCAGAGTAAAGGAGGAGCAAATACAGTCCATAAATTCTAAATGCCACCAAGACAGATGAGAAATGTCATTCCCTTTTTAGAAAGTAAACTAAACATCTATTCTTCTTCCCCGTTGACACTTAAGCCAGAAATATGTTAACAACTTCTTGATAAAATTAGGCTTTATAATTTGATTACTCTATCATGGGGCTGACTTAAAGTTTAAAAATAAATTTATAAGGCAATCTTACCGATTCGTTCCATCCAGATTTGATCTGTGAATGAAATTAAGTTTTGCATCTGCCCAATAAAGCTTCCGTTCCTCATAATCCAAAGTCAGTCCATTTGGCCAGTAAATTTCAGTGTTTACTATGACGAAGCGATCTGAGCCATCCATTCCAGCACGTTCTATCTTTGGTACTTCTCCCCAATCTGTCCAGTACATGAACCTAAAAAAACATATGAAAAGTAAACCCATGACATAAGCAGGTTAACTACCAAGTATCTTACAATCATCACTACTGGATAAAGAAAGCGCTCTCAGAAACACTAAAACTGAAATTCCTAGAAATTGTTACTGAAATTTTAATAATCTTTTTCCTTCCATGATGGTAATAACTGATTCAAGTCCAACATCATCCAGGACAAGAAAACCATGTGATCAAAGCTTTTACGGAGAAAGGGTAATTTACACTGTCTCAGTGTCAATCCTGAAAGATGATGCTGTGAAAGTGCTGCACTCAATATGCCAGCAAATTTATAAAACTCAGCAGTGGACACAGGACTGGAAAAAGTCAGTTTTCATTCCAATCCCAAAGAAAGGCAATCCCAAAGAATGCTCAAACTACCACACAACTGCACTCATCTCACACGTTAGTAAAGTAACGCTCAAAATTCTCCCAGCCATGCTTCAACATTATGTGAACTGTGAACAAGTGTTCAAGAAAAGGTTGTTTTAGAAAAGGCAGAGGAACCAGAGATCTAATTGCCAACATCCACTGAATCATCAAAAAAGCAAGAGAGTTCCAAAGAAACATCTACTTTTGCTTTACTGGCTGGGCCAAAGCCTTTGACTGTGTGGATCACCACAAACTGTGGAAAGTTCTTCAAGAGATGGAAATACCAGACCACTTGACCTGCCTCTTGAGAAATCTGTATGCAGGTCAGGAAGCAACAGTTAGAACTGGACATGGAACAATAGACTGGTTCCAAATAGGAAAAGGAGTAGTCAAGGCTGTATATTGTCACCCTGCTCATTTAACTTATATGCAGAGCACATCATGAGAAACTCTGGACTGGAAGAAGCACAAGCTGGAATCAAGATTGCCAGGAGAAATATCAATAACCTCAGATATGCAGATGACACCACCCTTATGGCAGAAAACAAAGAACTAAAGAGCCTCTTAATGAAAGTGAAAGAGGAGAGTGAAAAAGTTGGCTTAAAGCTCAACATTCAGAAAACTAAGATCATGGTATCTGTCCTATCACTTCATGGCAAATAGATGGGGAAACAGTAGAGACAATGACAGACTTTATTTTTCTGGGCTCCAAAATCACTGCAGATGGTGACTGCAGCCATGAAATTAAAAGACGCTTACACCTTGGAAGGGAAGTTATGACCAACCTAGACAGCATATTAAAAAGCAGAGACATCACTTTGCCAAGAAAGGTCCATCTAATTAAGGCTATGGTTTTTCCAATAGTCATGTATGGATATAAGAGTTGAACTATAAAGAAAGCTGAGTGCTGAAGAATTGATGCTTTTGAACTGTGGTGCTGGAGAAGACTCTTGAGAGTCCCTTGGATGGCAAGGAGATCCAACCAGTCCATCCTAAAGGAGATCAGTCCTGGGTGTTCTTTGGAAGGACTGATGTTGAAGCTGAAATTCCAGTACTTTGGCCACCTGATGGGAAGAACTGACTCACTGGAAAAGACCCTGATGTTGGAAAAGATTGAAGGTGGAAGGAGAAGGGGACAACAGAGGATGAGATGGTTGGATGGCATCACTGACTCAATGGACATGAGTTTGAGTAAACTCCGGGAGTTGGTGATGGACAGGGAAGCCTGTTGTGCTGCAGTCCATGGGGTAGCAAAGAGTCGGACACGACTGAGCAAATGAACTGAAGGAAAACAAAATGACAGACATAACTATATACAAGTAAATAACAACAATAAAATATAAATGAATTAAAGATTCCATTCAAAAAAGTATTGTAGAGGGTAAAGCCAATAGGTATTTGGGAAGAAAAAACTGACAGGACTTGGCTTGAGGAGGAATGAAGAGCAGGAACTAAAGATGATTTCTAGGTCTCTTGTCAAAAAAGGAATGCCTTAAAAGAGGTAAATATTAATACACATTAAAATAAATATACAGCTACTAAAGTAAAAGATGTTCAGTCATATAACACCAAGCAGTATGATGTTATATTTGAGATATCATCGTAACAGAGAACTGTTCTTTTGCTTGATGTCTTCAATTATCAATCATATAATTTATAACTACAAATCCTTTAAGTGTGGAAAAGTTGGATTATAAAAGATAGTGTAGCGGTGATATAAAGCAGAGATTCCAGAGCTAGGGTGCTTAGTCCTGCCACTCCCAGACACATGATTTTTGAGCAAGTTACTTCACCCTTCTGTCCCTCATATTCCTTATAACAGAAGGATTAAAAACAGATGCATGTCAAATGGTTTCTGCCAGAATTAAAGCAGTTAATATATGCAAAGCACTCAGAAGCTCTATCTATGCTCTAGCTATTGCTTTTTACATCATAAATCTCTTGTTCATCGTTTCACTTTTAGAATGAATGGCAAAGTTATTAACACAATCTTCATACTATCTGGCCCCTACCCATCTCTTCAGCTTTAATTAACACCACTCTACACTTCATATGGGCTTCCCAGGTGACGCAGTGGTAAAGAATACACCTGTCAATGCATGAGATGAAGGAGATGCAGCTTTGGTCCCTGGGTGGCAAAGATTCCCTGGAGTAAGAAATGGTAACCCACTCCAGTATTCTTGTCTGGAAAATTCTATCGACAGACGAGCATGGTGGGCTATAGTCCGTGAGGTTGCAAAGAGTCAGACAGACAGACATACACACACACGCCCCTATTCATTATATGCCAGGTACCAGACTCCCTGGCAGTACCGGGCTTTCCCTTTACCTATTATCTTCTCTTTCAGAGCTCAACTGAAATCACGTTTTCTCTAACAGGCCTTCTTTAAATCACAAATCAGGTCACACAGTCCCATAATGAGCTCTCAGAGTTCCTTACATTCATAGCATTACAACTATATTTGATCATTTGCTTAATGTTTATTACCTATAACTTACACATTTATGTTTCAGGTAATTTCTGGATTAAGAAAAAAAAAATTTTAAGTAAATGAGGAAAAAATTTTCCATTTGCTGATTTGGTAAAGAATTCCTTTTGCAGAGGCATACAAATACCTCTTTCTTAATAATGCTATTACATGAAAGAACTCTTGTCTACCACAGCCGGCAGAAAAGAAAACAACACATTAGAAGAATAAGCTGGCAGAGAAACTGACTAGTGATTTCCCATGTTCACAGACTGAATCTGGGGGCAGTATTTCTTCATGTACTTTGACATGCTAATTTCATGTCTCAGAGCCAACTGTTCAAAGGTCACTCTATCAGTAAATATTTTAGTAATGTTCTAGCTAACAGCTCATCTCAGTTTATATCTCATAAAGTCAAACATAAGAAAGACAGAATGCAATTATCCTAAGAATTCAGATCTCTCACCGTAAGAGTTTTAAAAAGAAAGCAACCAGTCAATGACAAAATACTAAATCAACCCATGTATTATTTGTTCTTTTATTACTATACAATCCAGGTCCAAAGTCTTCCTATCCTAAATGTTTTGTCCTTCTTTAAACTGAAATATAACTGACACATAACATCATGTGAGTTTAAGATGTACAACATGTTGGCTTGATACTTATATACTGAAATATGACTACCATAGCATTAGCTAACACATTTACCATTCCACATAATTACTTTCTTTTCTTCAGTGGGAACAATTAAGATCTCGTTGTTTATAATATAGTATTGTTGACTATAATCACTACATTGTGCATTAGATCTCAAGGACTTATTTATCTACTAGTTCTAGGTTTGTACCCTTAAACAACATATTCCCAACTGCTCCAACTCCCAGCTTCTGCTAACCACCAGTCTACGTTGTTTTTGTAAGTTTGGCTCTTTTAGATTCCACGTGTAAGTGATGTTATATAATATTTGTCTTTCTCTGACCGACATGTCACTTAGCATAATGCCCTCCAGGCCCACCTATGTTTCCACACATGGCAGATTATTTTTTCTCAATGGTTAATATTTCATTGTGCATATATACTGCAACTTCTTTATCCATTCATCTACTGAAGAACATGTAGGTTGTTTCTGTATCTTAGCTATTATGAATAACGTAACAATGAATTTAGGAGTACATACATCTCTTCAATTCCTGTTTTCATTTCCTTTGGGTATACAGCTAAGCTGTGAACAACAGAAATTGAAACTGCACAGGTCCACATACAAATTTTCTTTTCAACAATAACATACTACAGTACCACACAATCCAGTCAATTTTAAGAGAAATCAACCATGAATACTTGTTGGAAGGACTGATGCTGAAGCTCCAGTATTTTGGTCATCTGATGAGAACAGACAACTCATTGGAAAAGCCCCAGATGCTGAGGAAGACTGAGGGCAGGAGGAGAGGAGGGCGTCAGAGGATGAGACGGCTGGATGGCACCACCACTGCAACAGACTAATGAACATGGGCAAACTTCGGGACCTGGTGAGGGACAGGGAGGCCTAGCAGGCTGCAGTCCACGGGGTCCCAAAGCATCAGACACAACTGGGTGACTGAACAGCAACAACAGGGACAACCACACAATCCGTGGTAGGTTAAATCCACAAATGTAGCACCTCAGATACAGAGCTACCATGTACAAACAAAGGGAAGACCGTAAGTTACAAGTGGATTTTCAACTGTACAGAGGGTCAGCACCCCTAACCCACATTGTTCAAACTCAACTATAGGCCACACTGGTGGTACAGTGGTAAGAATCCACTTGCCAATGCAGGGGTCAAGGGTTCGATCCTGGTCCAGGAAGATTCCACATGCCATGGAGCAACTAAGCCTGAGCACCCTACAGTCTGTACGCTGCAGCTACTGAGCCTGTGCACCTAGGGCCCGCACTCTACAATAAAAGAAGCCATAGCAATGAGAACCCCGAACACCAAGAGGAAGAATAGCCCCCACTTGCCAAAACTAGAGAAAGCCTGCATGCAGCAACAAAGGTCCAACACAAACAAGATGAATTAAAAATAATAATAAGCTCAACTGTATATCCAGAAGTAGAATTGCTGAATCATAAGGCAGTTGCATTTTTAATTTTTTAAAGACTTCCATACTGGTTTCCATAGGAACTAAACCAATTTACATGCCTAACAACAGCGTACAAGAATTCCCTTATCTCCACATTCTCAGCATCACTTACCTTTTGTCTTCTTGATAATAAACTTTCTAACAGGTGAGAGGTGATATCTCATTGTGGTTTTGCCTTGCATTTCCCTAATGATTAGCAATACGGAGCACCTTTTCATGTAGCTACTGGCCATTTAGGTTTATTTTCTTTTGAAAAATATCTATTTAGTTCCTCTGCCCATTTTTTTAAATGGATTGGTTTAAGTTGTATAAGTTCTTACTATATTTTGGATACTAACCCTTATCTAATATATGGCTGACAAATATTTTCTCCCACTCTATAGGGCTTGGCAGGGGGACTATTTCCTTCGCTGTGCAGAAACTTTAGTACGATGTAGTCCCACTTGCTGATTTTTGCTGGTGTTGCTTGTGCTGATCTAATATTTTTCACTTTTACCTGTGAGATTTTTGAATGTTCTGGATCTTGATAAGGTGTAGGAAAAAGAGACAGGTGGGAAGATAAACTGAATATCTATGTTTATCTTTTCCCAATCAGTTATTATCCCCATAAATTAAGTGCTTTGGCTAAGAAGTAGTCTTATGTATATGGACAACATAAAAATGGCAAAATAATATAGAAGCTTTATTTTAAAAAATTGAAATTTAAACTCTATATATACCAAACTACACAATTTCTCAAACTTTCTTTAGTTCATCATTGTATATAGCATGTAACAACTCAGAAGCGGATTTACCATAAATGAAGCATAAGCAAATGCCAGGATCCCTCGTGGAGGTTCATTACAGTACCCTGCCTTTAATTTTGAACAGGCAGTCACTGCTTTGCAAGGTTCCACCGTAGATTAATTTCAGTTAAATAACATCACCCCCCACACACACAACATGGTCAAATTTCAGTTATCATGGTAACCACAAATTTCACTACCAGCCCCACAACTCACCATGTAAATGACAGATGTGTTTCATGATCTGTCATCAATCACACTCCTCTTTCAAAGTCTATGACTAGTCTCCACTGAACTGCTGTTCAGCTCACACACAGACAGCAAAGTGTACACTCGTGCTGTCTCTTTGTGCTGATAAACCTATGACAGTCTGTGAAAACATTATCAAAAGGAAACTGGCCAAGAAAGATGAAAGTGCAGCAAAGAAACGAAAAGTGATAAATATAGGAAATGAAATCTGAACTGAATATAAATGGAGCTATAGAAGGAACAGTTGACAATGGGAATGTTGACACCACTGTCATTCAAGATGCTAGACAGATACGCAGCCAGGAGAACTCAGTCAAAGCCAGCTTACCAACATAAAACAGCAAAGTGGTTGTGCCCAAGAGGATAAACACATCCCAGAGTGATGCCACCAAAACTAACTTCACACTGAAGGAACTTTCTGATAACTCACAACACTGAAAACACAAAAGATTAAATATTTTGAAAGCCTGATCCAAACACAGAGAGGTAGATTACAATTCACCAGAGCATAGGAAAGATGCTTGCTCTGTATAGCAAGTTATACAGTGAGAACAGAGTAGCATTCTCTGCTCAAACTATTCTTAATGATATTTCTAATATTTTAAATTATAGTATGTAAATACATACTAGTTTTACTGTTTTTCTACTTCCCTATACATTTACATCAGACAGTAAAAATATTTAATATTTTGATGAAAAATTTTAAAGTCACAAAAGAACTGTAATTTATATACTAATTAGTAAGACTGTTTTATGTAGTTTTGGCTTTGCATGGTGTTCCCCCCCTTTATTTTAAGAGATTTTTTTTTTTTAAATTTTTTTTTATTAGTTGGAGGCTAATCACTTCACAACGTTTCAGTGGGTTTTGTCATACATTGACATGAATCAGCCATAGAGTTACACGTATTCCCCATCCCGATCCCCCCTCCCACCTCCCTCTCCCCCCGACTCCTCTGGGTCCTCCCAGTGCACCAGGCCCGAGCACTTGTCTCATGCATCCCACCTGGGCTGGTGATCTGCTTCACCATAGATAATATACATGCTGTTCTTTCGAAACATCCCACCCTCACCTTCTCCCACAGAGTTCAAAAGTCTGTTCTGTACTTCTGTGTCTCTCTTTCTTTTTTACATATAGGGTTATCGTTACCATCTTTCTAAATCCCATATAAGAGATTTTTTTTAAAATAACTTATTTTGGTCTCCCGTGCTAGGGTTCCCAGGCTTTTCTCTAGGTGCGGTGCACCAGCCTCTCACTGTTGTGGTTTCTCTTGTTACAGAGCACAAGCTCCAAGGAATGACAGCTTCAGTAGCTACAGCACAGAGGCTCAGTAACTGTACTTCCTGGGCTCTAGAGCACAGGTTAAGCTGTTCTGAGGCATACGGCATCTTCCTGGACCAGGGATGGAACCCATGTCCCGTGCATTGGCAGATGTATTCTTTACCACTGAGCCACCAGGGAAGCCCAGTTTTTCAACTTTAGTGTTTGTCTCCATACAAAAAGCTTTTTTAAAAAATTAATCTTTGTTTCATTTTCATCAGTTCAGTTCAATGCAGTGGGATTAACACTGAGCACTCAGTACAGTTCAGTTCAGTGCAGTCACTCAGTCGTGTCCAACTCTTTGCAACCGCATGGACTGCAACATGCTAGGTCTCGCTGTCCATCACCAACTCCTGGAGTTTACTCAAACTCATGTCCATTGAGTCGGTGATGCCATCCAACCATCTCATCCTCTGTCATCCCCTTCTCCTTCTGCCTTCCATCTTTCCCAGCATCAGGGTATTTCCAAATGAGTCAGTTCTTCCCACCAGGTGGCCAAAGTATTGGAGTTTCAGCTTCAACATCAGTCCTTCCAAAAAATATTCAGGACTGATTTCCTTTAGGATGGACTGGGAGGATCTCTTTGCAGTCCAAGAAAATCTCAAGAGTCTTCTCCAACACCACAGTTCAAAAACCATCAATTCTCCGGCACTCAGCTTTCTTTATAGTCCAACTCTCACATTCATACATGACCACTGGAAAAACCACAGCCTTGACTAGATGGACTTTTGTTGACAAACCGATGTCTCTGCTTTTTAATATGCTGTCTAGGTTGGTCATAACTTCCCTTCCAAGGAGTAAGCGTCTTTTAATTTCATGGCTGCAATCACCATCTGCAGTGATTTTGGAGCCAAAAAAATTAAAGTCAGCCACTGTTTTCCCATTTATTTGCCATGAAGTGATGGGACCAGATACCATGATCTTAGTTTTCTAAATGTTAAGCTTTAAGCCAACTTTTTCCCTCTCCTCTTTCATTTTCATCAAGAGATTCTTTAGTTCTTCTTCACTTTCTGCCATAAGGGTGGTGTCATCTGCATATCTGAGGTTACTGATACTTCTCCCGGCAATCTTGATTCCAGCTTGTGCTTCTTCCAGGCCAGTTTCTCATGATGTGCTCTGCATATAAGTTAAATGAGCAGGGTGACAATATACAGCCTTAACTACTCCTTTTCCTATTTGGAACCAGTCTGTTGCTCCATGCCCAGTTTTAACTGTTGCTTCCTGACCTGCAGATTTCTCAAGAGGCAGATAGGTGGTCTGGTAATTCCATCTCTTGAAGAATTTTCCACAGTTTACGGTGATCCACAGAGTCAAAGGCTTTGGCATAGTCAATAAAGCAGAAATAGATGTTTTTCTGGAACTCTCTTGCTTTTTTAATAATCCAATGGATGTTGGCAATTAGATCTCTGGTTCCTCTGCCTTTTCTAAACCAGTTTGAACATCTGGAAATCCACGGTTCATGTACTGTTGAAGCCTGGCTTGGAGACTTTTGAGCATTACTTTACTGACATGTGAGGTGAGTGCAATTGCACAGTAGTTTGAGCATTCTTTGGCTTTGCCTTTCTTGGTGATTGGAATGAAAACTGACCTTTTCCAGTCCTGTGGCCACTGCTGAGTTTTCCAAATTTGCTGGCATATTGAGTGCAGCACTTTCACAGCATCATCTTTCAGGATTTGAAATAGCTCAACTGGAGTTACATCACCTCCACTGGCTTTGTTCGTAGTGACTCTTCTTAAGGCCCACTTGACTTCACATTCCAGGATGTCTGGCTCTAGGTGAGTGATCACACCATCATGATTAACTCGGTTGTGAAGATCTTTTTGCATAGTTGTTTTGTGTATTCTTGCCACCTCTGTCCTTTACTGAACCCATCTTTGCATGAAATGTTCCCTTGGTATCTCTAATTTTCTTGAAGTGATGTTTAGTCTGTCCCATTCTATTGTTTTCCTCTATTTCTTTGCACAGATCACCGAGGAAGGCTTTCTTATCTCTACTTGCTATTCTTTGGAATTCTGAATTCAAATGGGTGTATCGTTCCTTTTCTCCTTTGCTTTTCACTTCTCTTCTTTTCACAGCTATTTGTAAGACGTTCTCAGACAGCCATTTTGCTTTTCTGCATTTCTTTTTCTTGGGGATGGTCTTGAACGCTGTCTCCTGTACAATGCCTCAAACCTCAGTCCATAGTTCATCAGCCACTCTGTCTATCAGATCTAGTCACTTAAATCTATTTGTCACTTCCACGAAGTATAATGGTAAGGGATGAGCACCTACCAACTGACAAACACCTCTTGAGGATGGTCCTGGCATTCAAGGGGTTCTCAGACTAGACAGTTTTCAAATATCATAGGGCTATAAGACAGCTAAAGTGTGACCTCTCTACTCTGACAGCAACAGAAGAGCGGCCACAAGGCCAATCAAGAGGTAATGACACCTGAGCTGAGCCTTGAAGGAGAAGCAGGATGAATTATAAGAAATTAGAAGGAAAAAAACATACAGTGAGCACAAATTGTATGTGAGAGGAACTACATGCATTCCCAATATTACTACAGCATAAAATGAAAAGTCTGAGGTCAGGGATGAAATCCACTCCAAGACCCTGAGCAAAGTGGTAAATGGAAAAAAGTATTACAAAAGCCCTCTTTCCACTGCCTTACACATGCCATTTTACTGTGATTAGTATTATGGTTCCAAATAAATTAAGGCATTATTTTGAGACCAATCACTCAGAGTTGAAAGAAAAATGAACTGCCTAGGTTAAATGTAAACATGACTTCATTAAAAGCCAAACAATGTTTATTACAGCTTTCCAGGGGAAGGAAGACACGAAAACTGGGAGACTAAAAAGCTTCTCCAGCTAACATTACTGAATTCCTCCCACAAGAAAAGTCAATAAAAGAAATCACAGCACCACCAATTTCCAAAGATACAGTAAAACGAAACCTAAAATTTAGCTGCAAACACAAATACAGAAGGTCATCTAAGAAACTGCTTTCACCTTGGTGGTGGTGGTGGTGTAGTCGGCAAGTTGTGTCTGACTCTTGCGACCCCATGGACTGTAGCCCACCAGGCTCCTCCGTCCTCCATACCGTGGATTTCCCAAGCAAGAATACTAGAGTGGGTTGCCATTTCATTCTCCAAGGGATCTTCCTGACCCAGGGGTCAAACCGGGGTCTCCTCCATTGCAGGCAGATTCTTTACCAACTGAGCCACCAGGAAAGCCCCACCTTACATAAGACTAAATCTAAGGAGATGGCCAGACTTATGTTTTGTTTGTTCATCAGGTGTCAGTACCAACTAAGCATCAAATATCTTCTATGTGAATGTACAAATCAATAAACATTAGTAATGTGGAAATATTCGAAGTGTTGAATAACTCTGTTGAATTGCACAGATTGCCCTGAATGAACTGTCTTTATTGTTGTTGTTCAGTCGCTCAGTTGTATCCAACTCTTTGCGACCCCATGGACTGCAGCACACCAGGCTTCACCACCTCCCGGAGCTTGCTCACACTCATATCCATTTAGTCAATGATGCCTTCCAACCATCTCATCCTCTGTTGTCCCCTTCTCTTCCTGCCTTCAATCTTTCCCAGCATCAAGGTCTTTTCAAATGAGTCAGCTCTTTGCATCAAGTGGCCAAAGTATTGGAATTTCAGCATCAGTCCTTCCAATGAATATTCAGGGTTGATTTCCTTTAGGATTGACTAGTTTGATCTCTCTGCAGTCCAAGCAACTCTCAAGAGTCTTCTCCAACACAATTCAAAGGCATAAATTCTTCAGCAAGCAGCCTTCTTTATGGTCCCACACTCACCTTCATACATGACTACTGGAAAAACCATAGCTTTGACTAGACGGGCCTTTGTGGGCAAAGCAATGTCTCTATTTTTTAATATGCTGTTGTGGTTGGTCATAGCTTTTCTTCCAAGGAGTAAGCATCTTTTAATTTCATGGCTGCAGTCACCATTTGCAGTGATTCTGTAGCCCAAGAAAAGAAAGTATGTCACTGTTTCCAGTTTCCCCATCTATTTGCCATGAAGTGATGGGACTGGATATCACGATCTTAGTTTTGTGAATGTTGAGTTTTAAGCCAGCTTTTTCACTCTCCTCTTTCACTTTCATCAAGAGTTCCTCCTCACTTTCTGCTATAAAGGTGGTGTCATCAGCATACCTGAGGTTATTGATATTTCTCCCAGCAATCTTGATTCCAGCTTGTGCTTTACCCAGCCCAGCATTTCTCATGATGTACTCTGCATATAAATTAAATAAGCAGGGTGACAATATACAGCCTTGACGTACTCCTTTCCCAATTCAACCAGTCCATTATTCCACGTCCAATTCTAACTGCTGCTTCATGATCTGCATACAAGTTTCTCTGGAGGCAGGTAAGGTGGTCTGGTATTCCCATCTCTTTAAGAACTTTTCACAGTTTTGTTGTGATCCACACAATCAAAGGTTTTAACGTAGTCACTGAAGCAGAAGCTTTTCTGGAATTCTCTTGCTTTTTCTATGATCCAACAGATGTTAGCAATTTGGTCTCTGGTTCCTCTACGTTTTCTAAATCCAGCTTAAACATCTGGGAGTTCTTCGTTCACATACTGTTGAACCTAGCTTGGAGAATTCTGAGTATTACTTTGCTAGCATGTGAAATCAATGTAACTGTGTGGCAGTCTGAACATTCTTTAGCATTGCCCTTCTTTGGGACTGGAATGAAAACTGACCTTTACCAGTCCTGTGGCCACTGCTGAGTTTTCCAGATTTCCTGGGCAAGAATAGCAGAGTGGGTTGCTATTTCCTTTTCCGGGGGATGTTGCCGACCCGGGAACTGACCCAACGTCTGCTGCACTGGCAGGCAGTCTTCACCACTGAGCCACATGGGAGGCTCCCTGAAGTGCCTACCTGTGCGGATATTTGCTCTGATGAAAAAGTAGTGACGGGTAAAACTTCAGGGTGCAACAATACTGTACCAACAGTCACTGCATTTATTCTTCACCATATACAAAAGAAAAGCCAGTCTCAATGAATACTGACATTGGTAAGGTAGACAATTATTAATTTCATTGAGTCTTCACCTTTGACTATGCATTTAATATTCTGTGCGACAAAATGCAATCTACAGAGAAAGGACTTCTGCAGTACATGAAAGTAGAATGGCTGTCTTGAGAAAAAGCACCTTGTCAACTGAGACAGATGTTTTCATGGAATGCAATTTCTCACTTTAAAAAAAATAATGATAAACTATGATTAATAAAACTTAGGTATCAGGCAGATTACTTTTGTGGAAATAGATGAAATGACCTTGTCACTTCAATTTGTTGCCAGTAACAAAATCTGAGCTTTCCGCATTCAATCTGTTGCAGTACATTACATATATCTGACTAAGGACTTATGTTTACAATGTATGAAGAGCCCCTAAAATTCAACAGAAGACAACCAACCAAATTAAAGACTGAGCAAAAGATCTGAATAGACAGATCAACAAGACATACAAATGGCAAAGAATCACACAAAAAAAGGAGTCAACATAATTATTCATCTCAAAAATGAAAATTTAAACTATCACTATGTATCTATCAAGATGGATAAACTTTAAAAAAATAGACAATACAAAGTACTAGCAAAGATGCAGAGCAACTGAAACTCTAATACACCGCTAGTGTTAATGCAAAATGGTACGTCCACTTTGGAAAACTGTTTCCTATGTTAAGTAAACATTCCCATAAGATCTAGTAACCCCATTCCTCTTTTCAAGGGAAATTAAATATGTATTCACACAAAAATCTGTATAATATTTATAGCAGATGTATTCACAGTCACCAAAAATTAAACAATGTTCTTCAAATGGGGATAGACAAACTGTGACACATTCGAACAATACTCTAAGCAATGAAAAGAAAACCACTGTAATAAAAATAAAATTTAAAAAGACATAAGGAAAACCATTTTAGCTGTTAGAAATCAAAATAATGGTTATTTCTGGGGAAGGAATGGAACATGGGAGGCACTTCAAGAATGCTGGCATTGTACTGTTTTTTACCTATATGCTGCTCACATTGGTGTGATCACATTTATAAACTTAATTTGCTCTCTTAATATGATGTGTACATTTTCTGTATCTGTGTTATAATAAATGTTTATAGTTTTAGGGAAAAGAACCACCAACACACACAACAACATATATAAACTTCAAAAAGAGAGAGTAGCTGGAGTCAAATACTAGAAGATACATGATTCCATTTATGTTACTTTCTAGAAAAAACAAAACTGTGTAGAGTCAGAAAACAAATCGGTGGTTGCTAGAGCTGCAGGTAGAGGAAAAGGTTGATGACAAAAAGAAAAAATTTGGGGAGCTCATGAATTACTCTCTAATTTAATTGTGTAAGTAATTACCCGAATGTATATGTGTGTGCCCTCAGCTGTGTCCGACTCTGAGACCCATGGACGGTAGCCCACCAGGTCCCTCTCTGTCCATGGAATTTTCCAGGCAAGAATACTGGAGTAGGTTGCCACTTCCTACTCCAGGGCATCTTCCCGACCCAGGGATGGAACCAGCATCTCTTGCATTGGCAGGGGGATTCTGAACCAATGGGGATCAACATCCAAATGTATATATTTGTCTAAACTCAGGAACGGCCACCAGAAAGCATAAATTTAACGTACACAAATTTTACTTTTTTTAATGGGTAGAAGACTTCACTAAATACTTCACACAAGAAGATGCATGAATGGCCAGCTGGCACATAAAAAGATGCTCAATCTCAATCATCACGGAAGTAGAATAAGATTCCACTTCACAACCCCTAAAATGGCTAACATTAAAAAGACCAAAAATTCCAAGTGTTGGTAAGGATGGAGCAAATGAAACTCTCATACACAACTAGTATCAACTTTGAAAACTAGTTTGACAGTTTCTTAGAAAGTTAAATGCACACTTAACCCTATGAACCAGTAATTCTAGTTTTAGGTATTTACTCAAGAGAAATTAAAACATATCCACACAATGATCTCTACATATAAGTTCAGAGAAGTTTTATTCATAATAACCAAAAACTGGAAATAACACAAATGCCCATCAAGAGGATGATAAACCAACTCTGGCATATTCATACAATACAACACTACTCAGCAATGTAAAAGAACTATTCACATAATCAACAATAAGGATGTCTTTTTAAAATTATGGTAAACAAAAGATTTCAGTCTCAAAAGAGTACCTACACAAGGACTCCATTATATCAAGTTCTAGATTCAGCAAAACCAACCTACAGTGATAGAAGTTAGATCAGTAGTTGTGGCAGTAGAAGTAGGAATTCACTTGAAACAGACTATGGCAGTTTTCTGGACTGATATGATAAAACAGTTTTGTTTGCTGTATTTTTTTTTAAGGGGGTAATGGTAGATACACACATATATGAAAACTCATCAAGCTTTAAATATTAATATATATATATTTTATACATAAATTTTATCTCAAAAATGTTGCTTAAAACACAAACAGGAAACAGACTATTTTTAGAGTTACGCAAAGATAACTTCTTCTCTATAGAAGCTTTTCCCAGCCTGTCCAGACAAAGCAGAGTTACTCTCTCCTGTGTTCCTATAGCTTGTTTTGCTATGTTAGAATGTTAACACTTATCATGGTTTGTAGATAAACTATGAAGAACTCACACAGGCAGACCATAAACAATTTGCACACAATCAAAATGCAGATAGCAAGTTAGCACTACTGTCCTTTTTGTATAATTTACAGAGGTCTCACAACTGTCACTAAGCTTGTCTAAAGAAGCACTAAATTTATAAGAACTCAGTGTTTAGTTTATGACATAATAAAAAGTTGCCACAATGAACTACTCAGCTCAAGAAAAATTTTAGCAATAAATAAAATTATCTGCACGCCACTGCTCATCAAAACTAATAAATAATACTTCTATTACTTAACACTAAGAAATATATCGTGTCATGTTACTTCAGATCACATTCATATAAAGGCTTCAACTACAACAAATGAAACAGGCATTTGTCAAGTGAAAATCTGATAAAAATTTAGAATTTTTAAATGAAGCTTGCTGGTATTTTCATTTGTTCAAATGTTTCAAATTTAAAGTAATACATTTCATCTATAAATACTAAACACTTCCAGATGTAATTTGATTAACTTTTAAGTTAGAAACTCATTACAAACTTAATAGAGAAAGGGAAAGAGGAACAGCGGCAGAAAAAGACAATTTTATAAGTTACTAAGGTATTAATTTTTTAAAATGTATTGAGCATCTATTAGGAGCTCATTGGCATCATGCCTGACATGGTAATACAAAAACAGGCAAGGGAAAACTATTGGTAAAATTATCCTTTTACAAAATCACTGCTGATTACATTGAGGTCCTGGCTAGAGGGAGAGGCAACTAGAGAAAGCACAGAACTTCTCAAATATTTCAAATGAGAACTGATGAAGATAAAAGTTGAGGGATGGATCCAGTGAGAGGAGAAAGATAAACGGCAGAGTAGGCTGGCAGTCCATATTGGTGTCATTCAACAAATATGCAATATAGACAGAGACTAGGAGGCAACGTATCAAGTTCAGATAAAGATGAAATAAGCACGCTGACCTCACTGTTCTTCCTTCTATTAATATATTCAAAGAATAAGCAGAAAGAGTAACAAACAAACAACAAAAAGTGCAACAATTAAGGAAGGGCTGGACTTAAAAAGCAAATAAAATAAAAAGTAGTTAACAATCATTGAAGTTGAACTATAGTATTAACAAGGCAAAAGAAACAATTAAGAGTTGCATACAAAACCAAGTGAACTCCAAAGTGTAAGAGTTAGGCCACCTTTTAAGGACACAATGTAATAGATACATGGTAAAAATCTAACTATAAGAGCCATGGGGGCCTCAAGAACCTTCTCCTACTATAAAATCTGTTTTGAGAAAACTTCTAAAATCACATCCATAATTAATCACACGGGGACTAAAGCCAGTGAAAAAAATTCTGACCTAATGAGAGTGAAAAGAAAAGGGCCATGCAGAATTCACACAGCCTTCCTCTTCATCCCTGAAGCAGTTCTGTTATACTTCGGTTAGGTAGCTATCTCTTTTCAGTGAAATTTTTACAGAGAATATATAGTATTTCTTTTAACATTTTTTTTTTAAAGATTCTATTACTGAGGCACAGGAAAGAACATGGGTTCTATTAAACACAATCCTTGCTCTGAAAATATGTATGCATCATAATGGAATTCTGCATGTATAAACTGATTACCCTGGAGACAAATGATCCTCAGGCACCCAGTCTGGCTTTAAGAGTGAGTGGACACAATACAAAGAATATATTTAATTCAGAAATAACATCGATGTAACACTACTGGAAAATAAAGCTTATAAATCTGATTTAAATAACAGACCAAATCAACTTAATTCCCTACTCTTATCAAAGAAAATGTTAACTACAGCAATTCTACCAAACTGCTGTTATCCACACTCCTCTTTCTGAAGAAAACAAGGTGATGCATTTTGAGCTCCTTTAAATAAAATAAAAATGATACATTAACATCTGGAATGTAATCCTCCTCCTTCTAGACACTCACTAATATCCTGATTCTTCAGGACAGTTCAAATATCACCACACCTAAGTGAAAGCATTTCATGAGTTCCTCAAGCACACCCTCCTCTGTACTCCTCCAGCGCTGTGTACATTTCAAATACGTATGGTATTAGGATGGTTTTCACATTTCCTGCCCCTCTATACTCCAGGCCTTTGTTTCATTCATAGCTGTATCCCCTATCCTAAAGCCATCTAATATAATGGCAAGCATACTTATATAGCACTCAAATGTTAATAGTGGTCTGCACTCATCAGCTCTTGGATCATCTTGTATGTGGGTCTCATTAGAGATGATATTCTTGAAAAATACAGGTAGGATTTTATTTTAATGAATACCATTATTCCTCTACTATGCTCCAGTAACAACAAGCTGTTTGTTATTCCTTGAATGTATAATGAATGGCATGACAAAAGTCTGGTACATAACGTTCCTACTGACTAAAAGCTATTAGCCATTTCCACACCTTGTCCCTCTTGGCCAACAACTGCTCACCTCGAAAGCACAACCTGAAATAGCCTCCTGAGTAACTGATTACTCTCTCCAACTGAACAAATTCCCAAAGCAACACCTGCAAAGCTGTACTACACACATTGCTTCTCTAAATTTAAAACTAGTTATACCTAATAAATCTATGCAATCAGTCTCGTCTCTGTGCACATTTTGTTACTAGGTCACCTCAGAGAGTGTATTGGAATATCTCATGGCTCAAACCTAAAAACTATACATATAGCTTCACTGACTGCTTTTTTAATGGCCTGGTGAAGAGAACAAAGGTAAAATCACTTCAGTCATGCCCTGTGAGGACTTCAACCACATGTCTGATGTACTAGAGGAACCCCACAGTTAAGTTCCTGGGAGAATCCTGCCCTCGCCCTTGCGGGCTCGGTTACATTTCTAGCCCCCCCGACCTGCTCTTACTGACCTGCGCTGTGCCCTGACGCTGGAAAACACTGAGGGCAGGAGGAGAAGGGGACGGGCGACAGAGGATGAGACTGCCGGATGGCATCACCGACTCAATGGACACGTCTGAGCAAGCTCCGGGAGTTGGAGATGGACAGGGAAGCCTGGCGTGCTGCAGTCCGTGGGGTCGCACAGAGTCAGACGTGACTGAGGGCCTGAACTGGACTGACCTACTTCACCAACTGCACTGTGCACCGGTGCTGCAGGACAAAGGCCAAACAACGGGTCACTGGTGACGCTGCAAGCGCGCTGCTCACTGCTGTGTCCAGCGGCTTCTTTACGAGGACTACTGGGGGCAGAAACTGGCTTCAATAATGTGAGTCAAGACGATTTCTCATTGACTGTTATTACTCTTATCATCAGTAGTCTATTCTTTAGACTGGCTTAGATAATTCCTAAGGCCTAGTCCGCTTCCAAATTTTATATTTCTATTAAATTCTTATTCCTTTATATCTATCATCACACTCAATTCATTCTTTCAACATTAGAAAGGAAAATAAAGACAATATTCAAGCATGGGACACATACAAACAAATCCTACGACCATTCACTTACAAAATGTGCTAGCGTGGATAGTCAGCATCTAAACTACCCTCCTATGGCTTAAGAATCCTCACCTTATGAGGCAGAACCACTAACTGCAACTAAAGAAACTGAAAACACCAGCTATTTGCTTTCCAAACCTTCCGTGCAATTGGGACAGGTGCATGAGATCTGGGTTGACCTGTCAGACAAACCCAGGACAGGAGGAGGAAACAGCTGCAGGAGCACCAGGGACCACAGCCACCCATTCTGGTGAGGCTGTGTCTAAGAGCAAAGACTAGTTAAATCCAGTTTAAGCTAACTCATTCAGCTAACTCATCCAACTCCTATTTCAGTTGGTAAAGAATCTGACTGCAATGCAGGAGACCTGGGTTTGATTCCTGGGTTGGGAAGATCCCCTGGAGAAGGAAATGGCAACCCTCTCCAGTATTCTTGCCTGGAGAATCCCAAGGACAGAGGAGCCTGGCGGGCTACAGTCCATGAGGTCTCAAGAGTCGGACACAACTGAGCGACTAAACCACCACCACCATCCTTCTTTTATCCAATTTTTCAGGGGAACACTGGCATCAGTTTAAGGCGTACCTGCTGCCTCAGGTCAGAGAGAGAGTATAAAGAGTGGTGAGTATGCCATCCAACAGTGATGCCTTCACCACACCAGGTATGTGCTATGATCTGTTACACAGCTCCTGGATGCGGATTCCAAGTCTGTCTTACTACCATTTAGGAAATTCTATGAGTAACCCAGTGTCTTCTTTAAAAAAGCTTTCTCTGTTTAAATTAGAGAAACCTTCCATCTGTACCCTGAAACAACAGCTTAATGAAAACTGATGAAAAAGCAACAATTTGGAAAAGCCAACTTAACATTAAAACATGGTATATATGTCACCATAAATAATGCAACAATAAGGCATAAAACAAAATTTAACTGAACTGTTTGCTTTATCTACGTTTATAACTTCCAAAATCCAATAATCACCAATATATAATGACATTGAGATAATCAGTTCTTGAATATTCAGAAACCAGAACTGTACATTTAACAGTTCTTATATGTACATATAACATATAACAGTCATGCTATGGCCTGAATGTCCCCCCAACCTTTACGACCATATGTTAAAATCCAAACTCTCAAGGTAACAGTTATTAGGAGGCATGGCCTCTGGGGTGAAGCCCTCATGAATGGAATTAATACTTTTATTTAAAAGGCCCCGTCAAGTTCCCCTACCCCCTCTACCATGTGCAGTCAGAGTGAAAAAAAAAAAAAAAGCCGACTAGGAAGCCGACTCTCACCTGACACCAAACCTGCCAGTACCTTGATCTTGGACTTCCCAACCCCCAGAACTGTGAGAAATAAACTTCTGTTGTTTATAAGCCACCAGTTATGGTATATTGTTACAGAAGCCCAAACATACTAATACAAGTTATCTTGAGCACCATATTTCTTAGATTATGCACCCCCTTCCCCACACAGACACAACAGTAATAAAAATAACAGTAACACGAATACCACTACCAACAACAATAGCAGCAACAGCATGATATACCTAATGCATATATTTTTAAACTCTGGTAGCATTTGAGAATGACCTGAAAAACTCATTAAAAATACAGACTAACTTGGGTTCCTCCATCAGAGATTCTGATTAAATTGGTCTGAGTTGGGGGCCAAGCATCAATATTGTCTAAAAGCTTCCAAAGCAATGTTAGTACACTCAGACGGGTTTGGAAACAGTGAAGAGGAATCTGGCTTTCCCATCCGCCTGTTTATCCATAGCACCCTGCTCTCAGATAGGTGGCGTTGATATGTTTAATTCATTAACCAGCTGACCCTGAATATTAGCTAATAACTAGCCCCAGATGGTGCTCAACTCAAGCTGTGGAAGACTATTAACAGGAAACAAAATACCAAATTCCTTCCCACACAACAGCTTTCCATGTCTCCTTCAGAAGTTTTATAATTTAAGAACTGGGATTTTGAAAGTTCACGATTACTGTTTAAATTCTACTAAGAATAAATATACAAATATCTGTGAGGATAAAAAAATGAGTTTTCAAATTTCTTCTAAAACTTTTCAAGCTTTTGGTATCCAGTTCTTTATATATACACTGGCAATTCTTCACTGGAGGTTTAAATTTGCTAATTCATTCAATATTACACACAACATGGTCTCTTTCTACTTATAAGATATGAAAAGTATGGAGGTTCCCAAAAAGTTTCTTAAAAACAGAAAACAGAGTTTTCATATGATCCAGCAATCCCATTCTTGGGCATACATCCAGAGAAAAACACAGTCTGAGAAGATACATGTGCCCCCAATGTTCATTTCAGCAGTCATTACAACACCTAAAAGATGGAAGCAACCTAAATTTATCCATCAACAGAGGACTAGATAAAGAAGATTTGGTACATACATACAATGGAATACTACTCAGCCATAAGAAAGAATGAAATAATGCCATTTGCAGCAACAAAGATGAATTTGAAGATTATTATACTAAGTGAAGCAAGTCAGAGAAAGACAAATAGCATATGCTATTGCTTATACGTGGAATCTAAAACTAAAAAATAATACAAATGAACTTAGT
This sequence comes from Muntiacus reevesi, assembly GCF_963930625.1. NCBI lineage: Eukaryota > Metazoa > Chordata > Mammalia > Artiodactyla > Cervidae > Muntiacus > Muntiacus reevesi. Next base: position 42,072,941 of record NC_089249.1, on the reverse strand, counting down.
CACAAAACAGAAACAGACTTAAGAACAAACTTATGATTACCAGGGGGGAGAAACAGATTGACACTTTAGGACTGACATGTACACACTGCTATTCTTAAAACAAATAACCAGCAAGGACCTACTGTATAGCACAGGAAACTCTGATCAATATTTTGTAATAACCTAAATGGGAAAAGAACTTCAAAAAGAATAGACACACGCATACATGTAAATGAATCACTTCACTGCACACCTGAAATAACCCAACATTGTTAAGTCAACTATGCTCCAATATAAAATAATTTTAAATAAATAAAAATAAAAAGTTGCCACACCTTAAACAAAACTGCATTGTTCAAAAAGCATTTGGTAATTCTGAATTTGATATGCCCCAAAGCTAACCCCTTCTTTTATGTATGTGTGAAGGCATCATTAAAATTCTTTGACTAGATCAGAAACAGTTTCTGCCCAAGAAGCCAAGAATCAGAGTGAAACAGCATCTAGAGGATCTACAGTTGTCTGATACATGTCAGTTTTAGAGCTACCTGGCTACTACACTACCTAATGCTAAAAGTTACCTCCAACTTCACCTTGAGGTCAAGCAAGTCAGAGAATAAACATCAAATCACCAAAAACACAACAGAAATATTTATCTAAAAAATAAAAATAAAACCCACCAAAAACATGTATTTTAGATTTATTCTCCAGTTAGAAAAGGAACTAAGTAAAAAGATTATTTTAAATAGCTGCAAAATAATTTATAAAGTACTGCATGAAAAATTAATTTGTTAATAAACTCTACACAAATACCACTTAAAAAGACGAACAATATGTTTGAGTAGGCAATTCATTAATCTACCAGAGGTGGAAAGCAGGTGAAAGAGAAAAAGGGCAAAATCATCTGAAAGCTAACAGAATAAACTTTTTCCTTAAATAAAATAACTGAGAAAAGGAAAATGGCACTAGATTGGGAATTAATTTCCAATCAAAGTCTCAAATTTATTCAAATTAAAAAATTCAAATTAAAAATAAAAAATAATATGTATTTTAAAAGCTCTTGGTCGGAGCAGCTATTTATAGTCTCAGTCTACTTCATATTCCCCAAAACAAGGAAGTGGTGAATGATATACAGGAGGCAACCAGTACAGGGAGCAAGCTGCACTGGTAATGTTCTATTGCTTAGCTGATACAGTAGGCACAGTGCTCATTATGTTATTCTTTACATCTTCTTGTATATATGAAATATATGGTTCATGAGGTTGGTACAAACATAACTGCAGTTTCAGATCATAAATTTTAAACAATCATTACCAGGGTCAAACACACCTTTATCAACCAAAATAGGAACCATTACAGTCAACACAATCTTGCCGATAATAAGTAAGTTTGTTTATTCCTACAGCATAAAAATTTGTGCTTTGGGATTCAATGAACTCTTGGAAAGCACTTTCTGCCTCCTGCTGACTGTGGAAGCACTTTTCCTGCAAAAAGCTGCTGATATGCTTGAAGTGGTAGTCGGTTGGCAAGAGGTCACATGAATATGGCTGATGAGGCAAAAGTTCGTAGCCCAATTCATTCAACTTTTGAAGCACTGGTTGTGTGACATGCACTCAGGTGTTGTCAAGCATGCGTGCACGCGCACACACACACGCACACACACACATGGGTTGATGGGAAGGGAAATGGTAGGAATACATTACTGTACGGAGAGACAATGAAGATGAAGATAATTCTGGATAATCTCTTTAGTGCTAAATACAAATGGGAAAAAAATGGATTTTTAAAAGACAGGTCATCATAAAAAAATACATGGAAGAGTAAGGAAAACATACGTCTACTTAGAGTTCTAAAAGAAAATAATGGGAGAAAGGCAGTATTTGAAGAGAATTTCCGACAGTTAGTGAAAGACATCAGCCCACAGAATCAAGAAACCCAACAAATTCCAAGCAGCAAAATAAGAAATAAAAATAAAAAAAATAAAAATAAAAAAATAAAAAAGCTTTTCACATCAGGTGGCCAAAGTATTGGAGTTTCAGCTTCAGCATCATCAGTCCTTCCAATGAACACCCAGGACTGATTTCCTTTAGGACGGACTGGTTGGATCTCCTTGCCGTCCAAGGGACTCTCAAGAGTCTTCTCCAACACCAGAGCTCAAAAGCATCAATTCTTCGGGACTCAGCCTTCTTTTGGTCCAACTCTCACATCCATACGTGACCACTAGAAAAACCATAGCCTTGACTAGACAGACCTTGGTTGGCAAAGTAATGTCTCTGCTTTATAATATGCTGTCTAGGTTGTTCATAACCTTCCTTCCAAAGAGTAAGTGGCTTTTAATTTCATGGCTACAGTCACCATTTGCAGCGACTTTGGAGCCCCAAAAAATAAAGTTTGTTACTGTCTCCACTGTTTCCCCATCTATTTCCCATGAAGTGATGGGACCAGATGCCATGATCTTAGTTTTCTGAATGTTGAGCTTTAAGCCAACTTTTTCACTCTCCTCGTTCACTTTCATCAAGAGGCTCTTTAGTTCTTCGCTTTCTGCCGTAAGGGTGGTATCATCTGCATATCTGAGGTTATTGGTATTTCTCCCACCAAACTTGATTCCAGCTCATGCTTCCTCCAGCCCTGAGTTTCTCATGATGTACTCTGCATATAAGTTAAATAAGCAGAGTGGCAATATATAGCCTTGAGGTACTCCTTTCCCGATTTAGAACCAGTCTGTTGTTCCATGTCCAGTTCTAACTGTTGCTTCCTGACCTACATACAGATTTCTCAAGTGGCAGGTCAGGTGGTCTGGTATTCCATCTCTTGAAGAATTTTCCACATTTTGTTGTGACCCACACAGTCAAAGGCTTTTGCACAGTCAATAAAGCAGAAATAGATGCTTTTCTGTAACACTCTTGCTTTTTCAATGATCCAATGGATATTGGCAATTTGACCCCAATCAAATTGGGCAATCTGGTTCCTCTGCCTTTTCTAAAACCAGCTTGAACATCGGGAAGTTCACACTTCTCGTACTGTTGAAGCCTGGCTTGGAGAATTTTGAGCATTACTTTACTAGCGTGTGAGATGAGTGCAATTGTGCGGTAGTCTGAGCATTCTTTGGCATTGCCTTTCTTTGGGATTGGAATGAAAACAGACCTTTTCCAGTCCTGTGGCTACTGCTGAGTTTTCCAAATTTGCTGGCATATAGAGTACAGCACTTTCACATCATCTTTTAGAATTTGAAATGGCTCAACTGGAATTCCACCACCTCCACTAGCTTTGTTTGCAGTGATGCTTCCTAAGGCCCACTCAACTTCGTACTCCAGGATGTATGGCTCTAGGTGAGTGATCATACCATCGTGATTATCTGGGCATGAAGACCATTTTTGTATAGTTGTTGTGTGTATTCTTGCCACCTCTTTTAATATCTTCTGCTTCTGTTAGGTCCATACCATTTCTGTCCTTGACTGTGCCCATCTTGGCATGAAATGTTCCCTTGGTATCTCTAATTTTTTGAAGATATCTCTAGTCTTTCCCATTCTATTGTTTTCCTCTATTTGTTTGCATTAATCACTGAGGAAGGCTTTCTTATCTCTTCTTGTTATTCTTGCTAGCAAAGATATACAAGTAACATTAAACATATAAAGAGAAGCTCACCATCATTAGCTATTAGAGAAATATAAATTAAAACCACAATGAGATCACAAAATACATATAAGAATAGCTCAGTTGGTAAAGAATCCAACTGCAATGCAGGAGACTCCGGTTTGATTCCTGGGTCAGGAAGATCCGCTGGAGAAGAGATAGGCTACCCACTCCAGCATTCTTGGGCTTCCCCTGTGGCTCAGCTGGTAAAGAATTCGTCTGTAATGTGGGAGACCTGGGTTCAATCCCTGGGTTGGGAAGACCCCCTGGAGAAGGGAAAAGCTATCCACTCCATTATTATGAACTGGAGAATTCCATAGACTGCATAGTCCATGGAGACACAAAGAGTTGGACATGACTGAGTGACTTTCACTTCACAAAGGAAATTGACATTACAAATGCCAATGAGGCTGCAGAACAACTGAAACTTTCAAAGACTACTAGTGGGAATAAAATACAATATAATCACTTCAGGAAATTTTCAATTTCTTATGAAGTTATTCACAGTTACCACAGAATCCAACAATCTGACTTCTAGGCAATACCCAAGAGGAGGAAGAGACATGAAAACTAATGTTCACACAAAAACCTGTACATGAATGTTTACAATGGATTTGTAATGACCAAAACTGGAAACAACTCAAAAATCCTTGAACTGATTAATGGACAAACTAATAGATCAATACCACAGGATACTACTCAGCTACAACAACAACAAAAACTACGGCTACTCACAACAACATAGATGAATCTCAAATGTATTATGTTGAGTCAAAGAAGCCAGTCTCAAAAATCTGTATCATTTCATTTACACGACAGTCTGGAAATGACAGAATAACAGGAACAGAGAACAAATTAGTAATTGCCAAGAGCTGAGGATGGGACAAGAAGGTAAGTACAAAAGAGCACATGGAAATGGAGGGGGGGGGGTAGGTGCGGGATGATGTTCGAACATTTCTACATCTTGACTGTGGCAGTGATATGACAAAAACTCTAAACTCTAGCCGGCTCCGAGTCCTTTCTCAACTATGCCTGTTAAGGCTTATGTCTTTATGGCCGATAAAACTTGCATAAAACGCTAACACAGTTACACGGCTGCATCCCTAGGATGCCCCAGCTCCTCTTAAAGCACCTGCCTGAAAACACTCAAAGCTGCCACAAGAATTTACTGTTTGTTCCGGCAAACACCTGAGCTTCTGTCTGGCAGGATGTGTGGGATGGGGAGAGCTTTTGATGAGCAGCAATTAACCAACCCAGGTAGTTTCACATGAACCAATAACAAAAAGTTCCTCTTCCACTTTTTTGTTATTTATCACTTCCCTGACTCCACTGAACCCCCACTAATCCCTTCTCAATTGAATCATTCTTCCTTTAAAACCCCAAGTCACTGCTGTGCAAATAAAAGTCCAGTTCCATTCACGCTGCAGTCTCTTCCATAATGCAATAACAAATTACTGATTAAAATCTGTCCTTACAATTTTAACTAGGGTCCAGTTTTGTTCATCTTGAACAGTACACAACTATATTCATTTGTTTCCATTCCTAATACCATACAATAAAAATGATAATTTTATTATATGTAACATTATACCCCTATTAAAATAAGAGAAACTTTTGTAAACAACAAAGAGCTTCTAAGAACCATCAGCAATAATTCACCTCATTTGTAGGTCAAAGAAAAACTGTATGATCATATGAAATGCTGAAAAGTCATGACAAACACCAATGCTAGAACTTTTATTTCTATCAAGGTAAATGCATATGCCCTTTCTCTAAAACAAGAATAGCCAAACTATGGTCAAGGGTTCAAATCTAACCCACTTCTTTTTGTGTGGCCCCATGAGCTAAGAATGGTTTTTATATTTTTAAACGGTTGTTAAGAAAAAGAAAAGAGGAAGATGCAAGAGAGACTGTGTGTGGTCCAAAAGACTAAAACGTTTACTAACTGGACCTTTATAGAAAACATTTGCCCATCCCTTGTTCTAACGCCTTGTAAATGTGGTCCACAGACCAACAGCCTAAGCAAAATCGCAGGCTCCATCCAAAACTACTAAATCAGAATCTGCGTTGTAATAAGAGAATGAAACCACAGTATTATCTTTTCTTATGTATGTATTTTTGCAACATCAGAAAATACATAGTAAAGCATAGTAATAGTAGTATACACAACTCTAGAAAACACTAAGCAATATTCCTAGGATAAATCTATAAACCATTTGGCAAAATGCTCCTTGGTTAATTTGGAAAAACCATCCATTAAATTTCAATCATATTGTGACTATTTTCTGAACCCAAAATTATAGCTGACACAGTCCAACACCAAGATAAAATATTTTAAATCATTCTTCCCAAAAATGTGGTTAAGTATTCATGCCATTAGGTAAGCATAAAAATTATAAAGACACTCCAAGGTTTTAAAGAAATATTTCCCCAGTCATTTCATTCAGTCAAACCCTTCCTTTCATCAAAAGAAAAAACTGAACCTGAATTTTCCCAAATCTTTATATGCATGTTATAGCCATTTATCTCAGCCTCCCAGAATGACTGGGAAATGGTCATTCTACAGTCTTTCCACAAACTGTTTAACTGAAAGTTACATGTAAGTATTAGCTCCATTCAAACACCGTTGCTATGTTTCCCCCTAGGAATGAGAGAGAGAGAAGGAAGGAGCATATCACATGTATTTAACAATAATTTATATAAAATTACAAATACTGCAACATACAATTGTAATTGTGATCAAGGGATTTGTATTTGTATCTATACAAACTTCCAAGATTTCATTCAAGAATATGGCAATAGTACTGGCAACACTTAGGTCTGGATTTAGGACTCCCTAATTCTGTAAGATGTGAAAAATCCCATGATACTTATTGAGGCAAACACCTAAAATATTAGCTACAATATACTTTTCAACTACTCCCACCTTGACTATAAAAAACCATTCATTCTAGGAATGAAATTTTTGCTTTTGATTGCTCTGAGGCTAATGAATCAAACTCATATATGATATATACTTGTACCAACATTGTTAAATATGAGCTCATGCTAATGTCTCCAATTTTAACCCATGACCACATGGATCACGGTAGCCTCCTCCCCTTGCTTGTCTGTAACCTCCTACTCCAACACTGAGAAACCGTATTCCCACCACCTACCACCTATCTTCCTGACTTGGTGAATTCTAGTATAGAATAAGAATTGTTAACTGTTCCTCTGTGGGAAGAAACATATTCAACTTGAGGACACTACTTATGTGCAGTTCCTTTTGCCTTCAGTCTAACAGGTCCCGTGCATTTCCAAAGTTACTTAGGTGACTCCCTTTCCTCCCCCATTCTACTCAGATTTTTTTCATACATTTCTAACAGAATTAGATTTGTTTGGCTCCATCTGCATTTTAGCCTGGGATCCTCCTAACACCTACAAGGTTTTTTTTTCTTTTCAATTTGCATACATTAAGGTTCACTTTCTGCTGTAGAGTTCTGTGAGTTTGACAAATTAACAGTGTGCTCTTTGATGATGCTTCTCATCTTCTATATACATAAAGCAGCTTACAATTTTACTACTTATTCTTCAGGCAAACACACAAATTTCCAGAGTCCTCTTTAATTCTACTAAACAGAGTATAGGGTCATCATGTTGCAGGCTTATCTCCATCCATATACTACTGTTTTCACTCTTGGAGGAGATATTTCAGAAAACTTACTTTCAGATTACAAACAGTTGTCTGCTCATGATTAGGCTTCAAATGAAAATGTTACAGAGTTGTAAGAAAACAGATTTCGTATCTTATTTTACAACCAAGTTCTAAGAGTTTCACTTAAGCCTCTATCATTAATAAATTAATGAAAACTTTAAAAGACAATTACGAATTCATTTCGCTGCTTTCATTTCCACTTCGGTTTTCCTACATATAAACTGAGATGATATGGGTTCACTTCCTTAGTTCAGTCTCACTGTAAGAATTCTTAAACAAAGTCAGTCTAGTCTAAAAAGTATGTTTACTGTAGATAAACAGTATGTAACAAAGCAAAGTGATCATCAGACCCATTATCAATGGCTTAGGGAACTAGACCAAGACTAAGAATATAAATAAGATATAAAAGCATATAGGTTCTATTCCTTGGATGCCTGCCCCAATCCAAATTAAAACTTCTGAACATGTCTGAAACTCATCATCAAAATTAAGACTCTAGATTATATTATGTAACATTCTTCCAGTTAATAAATACTGTATTACTTAAGACTTATGTCTTTGGATTTTTAATACAAAAAAGCAAAGTCCTAACTTTCAATTTCTCGTACAGCATGTAAGAAGCTTAGAACTCATTACTCCATCCTAATGACAAGCAAAACCCTGAACAAATTGAAAAAAAAACTCAACAATTCTTAGATCCATCAGAGAACTGGGTTACAAACAAACTGCTGATCCAAAAACTGGAGAGACAAGCAGATACAGAGACTAATAATTTAGCAGAGCAGAAACCCAAAAGCAGAAACCTACATGGGAACCAGAACCAAGGTAGTGAAATCTAAACTGTCAACTGATGAATTGCTAGAGGCTTGGTATAAACAAATCTCAAAGTTAAAAACTCCAGAGAACCAGTCATGAGGTGAACCTCACACTTTCGAGAGTTCTTTCTACAGTAACTCTACCAGATGCTCACTGTGAAGATCAAAGGGAAAAAAAACTCTCACCCTTCCACTAATGGCAAAGACAAAAATAATAACTTTTGAACTACATCAGAGTATGCTATTCTTCTTAACAAGGCCTGCCCTCAAGAGAGACTATCCTAACCTATTGGGTGCTTCATCAGAGCCTTCCAAACCTGAGAGAAGGGGAAACCAAACTCAGCCCCTTCCAGCTATCCCACTGCTCCTAAGGGGATGAAAAACACCTGAGATGTATTTGTGGTGCTACCAGCCCAACAACTAAAAGACTTGCTAAAAGACCAAGACCTACTCACAGAACTATAGAACACATTCCCTCTCCTAACACTTCAACACATTACTAAATACTTATTTACCGCAGTTCTTTTTGCCCACTATATAACGTTCAGTTTTCAACAAAAAAAAACTGTAAGTCTTACTAAAGGTGGGGGGGGGGGGGATTGAACAGACAGAGCAAGCATCAGAACCAGACTTAGATATGGCAGTAATATTGGAATTAAAAGACCAGGAATTACAAACAACCATGATTAATATGCTAAGGACTCAAATGGAAAAAACACGCAACATGCAAGAACAGATGGATAATATAACCAGAAAGATTCTAAGAAATTCTAAGAAAGACCCAAAAAAAACCACTGGACATCAAAAACATTGTAACAGAAACAAAGTGTCTTCAATGGGCTCATTAGTAGACTGGACAGAGCTGAAGAAAGAATCTAAGAAATTCTAAGAAAGACCCAAAAAGAATCACTGGAGATCAAAAACATTGTAACAGAAACAAAGTGTCTTCAATGGACTCATTAGTAGACTGGACAGAGCTGAAGAAGGAATCTCTGCATTTGTGAAATGTCCACAGAAATTTCCAAACTAAAAAGTCAAGAAAGAAGAAAAAGACTGAGGGGGTTGGGGGGAATAGAACACAATACTCAAGAACTGTGGGACAACCACAAAAGGTATGCCACATGCAGGGCTTCCCTGGTGGCTCAGCTGGTAAAGAATCCACCTGCAATGCGGGAGACCTGGGTTTGATCCCTGGGTTGGGAAGATCCCCTGGAGAAGGGAAAGGCTACCCACTCCAGTATTCTGGCCTAGAGAATTCCATGGACTGTATAGTCCAGGGGGTCACAAAGAGTCAGACCTGGCTGGGCGACTTTCACCTTTCACCTTCATACCATATACACAATGGGAATTCTAGGAAGAAAAGAAAAAGAACTGTTTGAAACATGTTCTAATTTGAAGAAAATTCTAATAACTTACAATATTCCCAAACTAGTATCAGATACCAAATCACAGACCCAAGAACCTCAGAGAAGAGCAAGCAGAAAAAATGAGTTGAGAGGGGAAAACCTACCAATCTAGAACTCTTTACCCTGCAAAATTATCCTTCAAAAGTAAAAGAGAAATAAAAAAGACTTTCTCAGAAAAACAAAACTTTAAGGAATTCATTACCTAGAGACCTACTTCGTAAGAAAAGATATTCTTTCAGAGAGAAGGAAAATGATACAGGTAAGAAACTCAGATCTACATCTTTAAAAAAGGAAGCGTATTAGAGAAGAAATGAATATAAAAAAACTTTTCATTTTTCTTATTCTTAATTGATCAAACAGATAGCAATCTGTTCAAAATAACAATAGCAACAATGTATTTGATAATTTTATATGTATGTGTGTATGTCTGTGAAAAAAATGACAGCAGTAATGTAAGGTACAAAAGGAAGGAATTAGAAATATTTATCCCACTCAATTCTGCTGTGAACCTAAAACGGCTATAAAAATAAAAGTCTATTTAAAAAAAAAAAAAAGGCAAAGCTGTTTCTGCTTCAGTTTACTGCTCTATAAACCCTGGCACTCATTTTTAGTGGTAAGACTGGTACCAAATCTTCATTCTGTGCATTTCTCTCCAAGGGCAGCTAAATTATGTATCCAAAGGAAAGAATAAGAAAGAGACTGAAGAGATTATATGTTATTCCTAAAACGCCTCCAGTCAATGCAGTGACCTTTCTGCAGAATGAGGCTCTCTGATGGGTCTTCTCCTCAATACAGTTTTTCCTGGGATTCAGTCTCAGAATCTGCTTTATCAGACTTTGTCCTTCTCCAGAGAGTGCAGGGAAAAAATGGCAATGGGCCCTAGTGAGCCAGGAAAGTGGCATTCAGGGCACTTGGGGATGAAGCCCTGCAGCTGATTCAAATGAATGGAAGCTACTGGACCCTGTACTCAGGCCCCTTGCACAGGTATATGATGTTGGACAGCTACAACAGCTTATCTCGTCCCTGGGAATTCCATTTCTGTAAACCCAAACTCATCATTCAATATGAGGAGGGGAGGAGAAAAATCCTTAGGCGGGGAGGGGGAACCCACTGGTATTTTCCTCCAAAATCAAAGTATCCTCTCTATCCAAAGTAGATACAGAGGATTTACTACTCTGTATTTTGAGTTTGATTACCTAAGAGTATTATCTGGTCCAGGTAAGGGGACAAAGTTGAGCTACAACATTTTAACACTGTCAAATGAATATCAATTTATATCCCTTAGTACAAGCGTAACATAAGCCTAGTATGCTCTGCTTTCAAATATATGTAATCCAGACATGGCATAAATATACAATATCTCCATAAATGTAACAGACCCAAGTATTCTAGGTACTGGAAGAAACTTAAGGTTTATTCTATGTATCAGAAAGATTATGTAATCTAGAAAAATTCCAAGTAAACTATACAAAAGAGATTATTTAAAATTTACCAGTTAATTTTAACTTTATGATTTTTCACATTAATTTATTATATAGTATATAATTTAAAACAAAATTGAACCCTTTACAAGTTTGTTGTTTTTCAAGACTATTCTGATTCAAAATTCCCAGAAACTTTCCACAGTTTGAAGACAGCTGCCAACAGAAAGCATCACGGGGGTACTGAATGTCAAATAAGTCATCAAGAGTTGTGCCTGCATTGGAGAGTTAAGGGAATGTCATTTCCAGGACTAAAACATGTAACATGAATACAGACTCTCGCTCTAGCTATTAAGCTGCATAAAACAATATGAAGAAATTAGGTTGATATGGTAAAGGGCACCTTCTAAAAGCTTGAATGCCATAGATACTAGATTTAATAAAGGCTTTAAAGTTAATAAAGAACAATATTTAGAGGCTACTTCTTCTAAGACAATTACTCCGTAAAGGGGGGTGGGCACCAGCCAGTAATAGAAGGGCATAAACTTTTATCTGAAGAGCAGCCAGCAGAGTGGAGAACATCAAGACTGCTGGCAGAGGAGAGACTTCATGGTGCAGAGAAAAAAGAAAATTCCTGAAGAAGAAGAAAAAAAACATTCTCCAGAGTATCTGGAGGATATGATATAAACAGTTTCTACTATCAGAATGAATAATATTTAACACTGGGGCCTGAAAACCTCCACTTTTAACCCAGCTGCCTAAAAATCAGACTATTAGGTAAACTCCTGGACTACCTCATTTTATTTTGGACTCTTTCCAAAAATAAAAAATAACTGGGGTACACATATTAACCAGTCAGTTTGGTTTTGCTTGTTCTGTTTTTGTTTGGATAGTTAACCTGGCCTAGTAACCTAGGGTTACCTAAAAGCACTTAACAGTAACACTGCTAAGTTTAACTAGCTGTGTAATACATTCTGCAGACACTTTTTTATCAGCATATTTAAAAGCCAAAAGGACACTTACAGTATTCTCTAGGAAATGCGTAAGTGTCTGATAAATATCTCCCATGGCTTCCTAAAAGCCAAGTTACAGGCTCATCCATATAGGAGAAATCTTTCTTCAGCAACAATTATCACTAACTTTCCAATTATGTAGCCTATTTGGCCTCTTATTTTGGCTTATGGGGTCTATCTTGGCTTCGAATTAAGAGAATATAAACGTGTTTACTTGATACTAAAGAGTTAAATATATGTGGTTACAACTCCACTTTGCAGTAGTATGGACATCTGCTATTCACCAAAAATCATGAAAACCAGTACTAGGTTGTTATGTTCACTAGTTTCCACACAAATGTAATTTTACTGCTGTATCTGGCATGATATCCATTTGCAATGCTTTCTGGAAAATAATTTTTAAATGGAGTGAAGGGTAGAAGATAGGGTTTAATTAGGAAATAACTAATGTAAGTAAACATTGACCTTTCAAGATACCAAGATTTCTTATGCCAATAAAATAAAAATACCTCAAATGTCAATCAGACTAGATAGCAGCCATTTTATACAAATTTATTACAATCCCAAGCATGTAACTTCTAAATTACATAAGGAAAAAACAATAAATATTCCAAAATATTCACAAACTCCTAATCTAGTATGCATACTTAATCTGAATCCAGCTTCCCCTAACAAAAATACTTAGAAATGTTCACTTTCAATAAAGCTAAACAGAAGGGATAAATTTTCATCCTTTACAAGATGTAATTACAAAGGTGGCTAATTAAGACAACATTTAGAATTGAGTCATAAAAACTAAGTGAACCAGATCTATATTAGGTCATAAATCACTCCATGATCCTTGAAGTTACTTATATAATCCTACCTATAATTAAAAGAAGTCATTAGCACAGATATTACTAAGTATGAATAATGCCCAACTATCATGCACATATATTCCCAAGAAGAAAAGGTAATATTTAAAAACATAAAAGTTACGAGTTTCTATTTCTGGTAGTTTGTTAACAACATAACCAGAAAACCTTCCTTTTCTAGAATCAGTGGCGAGTCTTTTGATTTATACATTGCTATGGTCTGAATGTTTATGTTTCTTCAAAATTCCTATGTTGAAATCCTCAAAGATGATACTATTAGAATGTGGGGCCTCTGGGAGGTGCTTAGTTGTAAGGGCAGAGTTATCAGGAGTGGGATTAGTGCCTTGTAAAAGAGAGATCCCCTAGGCGCTTCCACCACGTGAGGACACAGAAAGAAGGTGCATGAACCAGGAGGGCCCTCACCAAAAGGGGACCAGGCTGGCACCTTGACTTTGGACTTTCCAGCCTCCAGAACTATAAGCAGCAAAATCTCTGTTGTTATAAGCTACTCAGTTACTAAGTAGCTTATGGTGTGTTATAAAAGCAGGTCAAATGGACTTGATACATATATATATATGTGTGTACATATATATACACATACACAAAATAAAAATACATAAACACTACTTTAAATGTACAACTAAGGTATGAAAGCAGGGGAAATCAAATCTCTAAAGAGCCAAAAGTTAACAGAGAAATAAAAAGAAGTACTTAGCAACTAAACAATAACAACGACAAAGCAGTACACGCTTGATGCTCCAGCCACCCGGAAGGATACTCTCAACGCATAAACTCCTGTTTCAAAGGCAAAGCAGGAAAAGAAGGCCCTGACACACAAGAAGCACTGTGTTATAAGTAAGATTTTCGCACAAAGCACAGACCTTCAGGGAACAGTCAAGTAGAAAAACCTGCCACTGGTAGAAGGAGGCGAAGAAATTTTCTGCCTTGGCCTAAGCTCTGAAAAGGTGGGAAAATCTACCAAAAGCTTTGTAATCACAATGTCCTCCCATAGGTTTAAGCATCTGAACTTATTCTATCTACACCATACGGAAACTCCTAACTCCAAAATTAAATACAAAAAATCACCTCTGCTTGAACTGGGTGGTAACACAGGTATATACATATGTCAAAACAGCTCAGAAAACCTGTGCATTAGTACATGTAAGTTTTACTTCAGTTTAAAAATAAGCGGTCCCTGGAAACACCTGTAGTGTGCGTGGCAAAAACAAACCTCTCCGGAGGAAGAGAGGTTTGTTTTTCATGACCCCTACCTGAAGCCACTCAGGAGTCACACAAACAACCCCTCTGAATATCAACTCACTATTTAAAACTATAAAACACCTAAGGAAACAGTTCACCCTAAGAATCAGGAAATATAACAAAGAACAGAAGTGGATTTCTAAGAACTTCAGACAACTGAATAATCTGAATAGAGACTGTAACTATTTTAAATTTCCAAAACACATAAAAGATAGACTAAAACACATGGGACAGACATCATAAAAAAGTAACAGACATCCTTAACAAAACAAGAAGTGATAATCAATGGATGTTAAAATAATCAGTAGATGAGGAACTGGATATTGGCATTGTACAAAAGGATCATTCCACATATTACCTGAAGGATATAGAAGGAAAAGCTCAATATTATAATAAAAATACAAGCTTTCGTCATCTATTGAGCCATCTTAACATCGCTATAGGCAGAACAAAATACTATGCGCTTTCTGATGTGATAAATACAAAGTACTCAATACTACCTATCTATGAAGCACTTGTGCCAAGACACTGAATTTGCTAACCAAGTCTCCTATCATAAGTTTTAATTTTTACAAGAAACATAAAGGAGTAGAAATAAATCAAACAGTCCAAGTATTTCTTAGAAAACCCCAAATCCGTAACATTCTGCAAGACAACTATAGACTCTCCTCAATAAAAGCATGAGAAAAAAACAGATGGGGAGGGACTATTCCAGAGAAATTTAAGAGACATCATCAAGTGCAATCTGTGAATCTTGTTTTAAATCCTAATTCAAGTATACCAGCTATAAAATAGCATTTCTGAGTCTATGGCAGATATCAGAATATGGACTGAGTCATCTGTAACATTAAAGACTTGTTCATTTGGGGTGCATGGAAGAAGATGGTATTGTGGTTATGGAGGAAAATATCCACTTTTCAGAGTGAGATGTCACTGTGTGGATTTGCTTTAAAACACCTCAGCTAACAAAACAGGAGAGTACCTGAATACATTATGCTATAATCACACAATGGAATACTAGGCAGTCGCAAAAAAAAAAACCACAAGGAAGATCTCTATGAAGTGATATGGAGTGATATTCAGGATACAATGTTAGTTAAAAAAAAAAAAGTGCAAGAGAGCATCTTTAGTATGTTCCTCTTTCATGTAAAAAAATATTTAAAAAATTTATATGTATCAGCTCATCTGTGCAAAAAGGAATTCAATTAGATAAAACTAGAAATAAATAATAATAAGATATCCTAGGGGGTAAATGGGGAGGGACAAGCTGGAAAGAAAGGAGAAATGGGACCATCACAGAAGGATCAGGAGGAAGGACACTACTGAGCAAAGCTTTTTCTGTTATTTCTAACTGTAGGAAATATGGCTATTGCTTCACGCAATCCAAAAATAAACTGATAATTAAAATCAGCCAGGATACAGGCAGATATTCCAAACGGAACACAAACAGTAATATATTACAAATGCCACACTGTAACTGATGGTAAAGAAAAATTATCTAAATACATTTGGAAGACAGCATTCTGACTGACAGGATTTTCGCAGTAGTATATTCCAGACAAAAAATGTGTTTCTCACAAGAGTACAGGTTAGCAATTCTGAAATTTGTACACTAGGATTGAGGAAATAAGAAAATACATTGTGGACAATGAGAACCCTGTTTCTCACTATCATAAACTAGAATAAAAAAGGTGTTGGGGAGAAAGGGGAGAAGACTATTAACATAATTTTGTAAGTGGTGGGTTGGAACTGGAGATAAACACAAGCTCGTTTTTTTAATATGTAGATATAGATATACACACACGAACTACACATGTATATATACACATGTATATATACATGTATCTCTCAACTAATCACTGCAGTGAAAATCTAGTGTGAACACACCCAGCTCCCAGATCTTAGTTTCTCAATACCATTTTCCAATAATGGAGACAGAGCTCCTTGGAGAAAGGGTTGAGTCTAACGGTGAAGAAAAGGACAAGGTGAATGTGGAACATCTTGTGCTTTGCAGATAGCAAATGAGTGTTTAAAAATGATGAGGGCCTGTCAAAAGAACACAGAAGCAAACCTGAAGGAACTCCCAATGGCAAAATCTAGGACAACCTGAGCAAGAAATAATGACAATAATGGATTATAACTTATAGAATAAACAAATGCCCCTGAGTCCATACTCATAAATTATTGGATAAATGCCTAAGTAGGAAAGACAGGACAGTTCTTCCTTAATGTGGAATTCTAACTAATAATGCATGTTTAAGAGGAACAATGGAACTACAAGTATCACCATTTGGCAGAAAACCACAGTATTAATTGTTGCAGGCAAAAACCAACAAAGGTTGCTTAAAAGTAATGTAAGAAGCGGACTTCTCAGGTGGCTCAGTACTAAAGAATCTGCCTACCAGTGCAGGAGACTTTGGAGATGTGGGTTCGATGTCTGAGTCGGGAAGATTCCGTGGAGGAGGAAATGACAACCCACTCCAGTATCCTTCCCTAGAAAATTCCATGGACAGGGGAGCATGGTGGGCTACAGGTCATGGGGTCACAAAGAATTAGAAATGACTGAGGATGCAGGCTGTAGCTGTGTGGTAATAAGCAAGACAGTGGCCCAGTTTCAGACAGTTATTATAAGGGGGGGAAATGTAAACACACACACACAAAACCTGGCAGAGAAAGCCATAAGCAAGTGATCAAATAATACATCACCAGTAGCCACATCACATATCTGCTGATACAATGCCCTGAAGGGAGAACATGACCTCAGCTATGCCAAAAACATATAATTGATCATAGGAAAACCTCAGACAAATCCTCAATGAGGGACATTCTGCAAATTGATTGGCCAGTAACCTTCAAAAGGTCATGGTGATGAAGACAAAGACAGGTAAAATGTCCCAGATTAGAAAACACTAAGGAAATAACAACTAAATGCAACATGGGACCCTCGACCACAAAAAGGACCCTCGTGGGAAAACTAGAGAAATTCAAGTATCGTCTAGAGATCAGTTAACCATATCATATCAACATTAATTTCCTGATCTAGATAACTCTTCTATGATTATATAAAATATAATATTAAGGGAAGCAAGGTAAAGATTATGGGTTTCCTAAGTGGCTCACAGTCCATTTTAGTTCGCTTATTCCTAGAATGTTGATGTTCACTCTTGCCATCTCCTGTTTGACCACTTTCAATTTGCCTTGATTCATGGACCTAACATTCCAGGTTCCTATGCAATATTGCTCTTTACAGCATCGGACCTTGCTTCTATCACCAGTCACATCCACAACCGTTTTTGCTTTGGCTTCATCCCTTCATTCTTTCTGGAGTTATTTCTCCACTGATCTCCAGTAGCACATTGGCCACCTACCAACCTGGGGAGTTCCTCTTTCAGTATCCTATCATTTTGCCTTTTCATACTGCTCATGGGGTTCTCAAGGCAAGAATACTGAAGTGGTTTGCCATTCCCTTCTCCAGTGAGCCACATTCTGTCAGACCTCTCCACCATGACCCGTCCGTCTTGGGTGGTCCCACACGGCATGGCTTAGTTTCATTGAGTTAGACAAGGCTGTGGTCCTGTGATCAGATTGGCTAGTTTTCTGTGATTATGGTTTCAGTGTGTCTGCCCTCTGATGCCCTCTCGCTGTCAGTTTTCATTCCAATCCCAAAGAAAGGCAATCCCAAAGAATGCTCAAACTACCGCACAATTGCACTCATCTCAGATGCTAGTAAAGTAATGCTCAAAATTATCCAAGCCAGGCTTCAGCAATACGTGAACCATTAACTTCCAGACGTTCAAGCTGGTTTTAGAAAAGGCAGAGGAACCAGAGATCAAATTGCCAATATCCACTGGATCATCGAAAAAGCAAGAGAGTTCCAGAAAAACATCTATTTCTGCTTTATTGACCATACCAAAGACTTTGACTGTGTGGATCACAACAAACTGTGGAAAGTTCTGAAAGAGATGGGAATACCAGACCACCTGAGCTGTCTCTTGAAAAACCTGTATGCAGGTCAGAAAGCAACATTTAGAACTGGACATGGAACAACAGACTGGTTCCAAATCAGGAAAGGAGTAGGTCAAGGCTGTATACTGTCACCCTGCTTATTTAACTTATATGCAGAGTACATCATGAGAAACGCTGGGCTGGAAGAAGCACAAGTTGGAATCAAGACTGGCAGGAGAAATATCCATAACCTCAGATATGCAGATGACACCACCCTTACGGCAGAAAGTGAAGAGGAACTAAAAAGTCTCTTGATGAAAGTGAAAGTGGAGAGTGAAAAAGTTGGCTTAAAGCTCAACATTCAGAAAACTAAGATCATGGCATCTGGTCACATCACTTCATGGGAAATAGATGGGGAAACAGTGGAAACAGTGGCAGAATTTATTTTTGGGGGCTCCAAAATCCCTGCAGATGGTGATTGCAGCCATGAAATTAAAAGACACTTACTCCTTGGAAGGAAAGTTATGACCAACCTAGACAGCATATTAAAATGCAGAGACATCGGTTTGTCAACAAAGGTCCGTCTAGTCAAGGCTATGGTTTTTCCAGTGGTCATGTATGGATGTTAAGAATTGGACTGTGAAGAAAGCTGAGCGCCCAAGAATTGATTCTTTTGAACTGTGGTGTTGGAGAAGACTCTTGAGAGTCCCTTGGACTGCAAGGAGATCCAACCAGTACATCCTAAAGGAGATCAGTCCTGGGTGTTCATTGGAAGGACTGATGCTGAAGCTGAAACTCCAATACTTTGGCCACCTCACGCAAAGAGTTGACTCACTGGAAAAGACCCTGATGCTGAGAGGGATTGGGAGCAGGAGGAGAAAGGGATGACAGAGGATGAGATGGCTGGATGGCATCACCGACTCAATGGACATGAGTCTGAGTTAACTCCGGGAGTTGGTGACGGACAGGGAGGCCTGGCATGCTGTGATTCATGGGGTCGCAAAGAGTCGGACACGACTGAGCAACTGAACTGAACTGAACTAAAGTGAAGTGGCTCAGGAATAAAGAATCCACCTGTCAATGCAGAAGCCACGGGAGATTCAAGTTCGATTCCTGGATCAGGATGGTCCCCTGGAGAAGAAATGACAACGCATTCCAGTACTCCTGCCAGGAAAATCCCAAGGACAGAGGAGCTACAGGCTGACGGGCTATAGCCCATGAAGGTCACAGAGAGTTAGACAAGATTGAAGGACTGTGTATGCTATGGACTATTTTTGTAACATTTTGTAAGTCTAATATATTGATACAATATTTCTTCTTTTATGTAGGGTAACATGATCTCATAATAAGTCTTAAATGAAGGGCATAAAGAAATTCTATAAAAGCAAAATACATTCACTGACACTAAGCTGCAAAATTAGGCACAGCTGAACAAAGAATTATCTGGAAGGCAGGTGCAAAAAATAACCAGAAGTCCAGAGAGATAGAGTGAGAGAAGATATGAAAGCAAGATTAAGGGGCATGGAGCAGAAAATCAGATTGTCCACATACATCAAACAGGAGTTCCAAAGAAGACTAAAGAGAATAAAGGAAAAGTAAGAAAATTATGGATAACTTTCCAGAATAAAGAACAATGATGATTATATTCTAGAAACAAGGGTTCTAAGCAGGATAAATAAAACACAGCCACATCTGGACACAAAGTGAACAAAGTTGCAAAGTACCAAAAATTTAGGAATGCTACAGGCTGCTTTTAAGTAATCAGAAAAAAATTAATTACAAAGGAACAATAACTAGAAAACAGACTTCTCACAGCAACAATTAAAGTTATAACACCCTCGAAGGACTCAGTGAAAATAAGAATCACAGAGAATTCTATAATCAAATAATTATCTTTCCAAGAATGAGGACAAAATAAATATATTTGCAGATAAACTCCAGGAACTTACCATTAACAGACTTCTGCTGAAATATTAAAGAACATACTGCAAGCAGAAGGAAGCTAAAACCAACTGGATTAAGTGGGATGCAGAAAAATAAGAATTCAGTACAGTGAGTAAATCTGAAACACAGAATTTATAAAATTCTCTTTTAAATAAAACAACCAGGTTGCATTTTTCAAGTAATTCAATGTGCAAAAGAGAAAAAAAAAAAAACCCATAGCTTCAGCAAGACACTTTTCATGGGAGAAAAAAAAAAGGACCAAACGTGGAATTGGAAAATATCAACCAAGAATCTGACTTTCTCTTATTTTAGCCAAAGGACTAGGTTTGTTCAGCCAAAAAATAAAGGTCATTTATCAAGAAGATCCTTAAAATTCCCTACCACACCCAGGATTTAACTGGCAGAAAACAGGCTTCCCCAACTGACCAGGAGGACACCTTCCAAAACTGTACGTTATTAAGAGTTCAGCCAGACCAAGAGCTTCCAAACACAGAACCAGTGCTTCAGGATGTGGAGCACTATGGATATCACTATCTGCTTCTATGCGAAAGCTGTGGGAATGCATATGATCTTAGGGAAAGAATAAACGATATACTTTTAAACTTAAACTTAAGAGTTATTAAGAAAAGAAAAGGGCGGTCCAAGAGGTAGGAAAGCCAACAGTATAAAAATCAGAAAATCTTGAGAAGAATTTCTAAAAGGAGTATGTTATGAATAGCAAATGCTACCAAAAATATACTAAAGACAATCATTTCATTTCTACTTCACAAATTAGGAGTCACATTACTCCTACTTCCAAAATCTTAAAGATTCAATAACACAAATATCAGGTGTGATCAAACTAATTTGCTAAAATTTCTAAAGAGCCAATCAAACTGAAATACAGCAAGGATAAATAACAGCACCAAAATGCAGAGAACTCAGCTAAAGGCATCCTATATTCATTACTCTCATAAAATATCATTCTTCTCTTTGCTAGGATAAATCGAAAGGTCACTGTGCAAGCAAGGAAAGCTTTTATCTATTGATAAAAGGCAAAGAAAGCTATTAAAAGACTAGGCTACTTAGAGTCATTTAGTCATACTGCACATACTCCCTTTTAATATTCCCTCAGTAAAAGTAGGCCTGGAGATACAGAACATAAAAATAGTAAACCACACAATCGAAACTCAATGAGATGTGATATGTATCACTAGATATAAAGGATTAAAAGCTGGATGAGAGTTAAGACACTCGTAAGAGGAAAGATAGATACTAACATTTGAGAATACATACAATTAAATACACACGTTTATTTATTTATTCTTTAAAAAAAAATTTTTTTAACTTCCATGGGCCTTGATTTCTATCCCAGAAGCTAGTAAAGTAAACCTATTAATACAGGTTTCCTAGACTAGTGGCTTTCCAACACACTCTTTTTAGATAACTTCAAAAACACCTATCTCCAAGCATATCTGAATATATATACCAAGCATATCTGAAAATATATATAACCTGCCTGAAAGTAATGGGCTACGTTTTCCATTCTTCATACAAAACATATCCTTTGATATTTTTAAGTACTTTTCAGTTTATATCGAGTGGAACTGGAAAAAAGGTTTAAGCTAGTTTTAGAGGTGAAACAGCCCTAAAAAAAAGGAGGCTGAATGTGACAGCATGTGCAATAAGGGCAGTGGAAACAAAATCTAAAGAATCTGTTCTGAGAAACACAATTATAAGTATAAAATACCTAAATTAGACTGAATGTTGAACCGTAAAAGACAATTTTTAAGATGAGATAGAGTACTTTCTTTAAAATCTGGCTTTTAAAGCTTAAATAATGTCTTTAAAATGAGACAGAGAAAAAAATAAAAATAAAAAAATAAAAATGAGATAGAGTACTTTTTTTAAATGTCTGGCTTTTAAAGTTCAAAACTGAAAGGAACTCAATTTAGAAATGAGGAAACTGATATCCAAGAAAACAAAGGAACTTGCTTGGTAATTAACAAACCTAGATGTGACATGAAACATGCTCCAATGAGTGTATCTTTAAAATATGATCTTGATAACTTCTAATGAAAAGACTAAAAATCTTAATTAACCATGTTTCAAATTAACAACTGCAATCAAAGCCAAACTGACTTAGAATTCACAAGACCACATTAAAAAGTTTCCATTGCTTAGAAAACAAATGTCCCTCACAAGGACAATTAATAGGATTATAAAAGAAATATTTACTGAACATCTACTATGTGGCAGCAACTATTTTAGTCATCTGGGATATACCAGTATAGAAAATACTTTTAAACATACTCAAGTTATGACAATTACATGTACTTAACTGACAGGGAAATTATAAATCATTCTCCTTCCACTGAACTAGTTCTGCAGCTCCTCAACATCTCTAAGATTAGAACAGTTGCTGTGGATCAGATTCAGGAGCTCTACGATCAGGAGCAGACACACAAGAATCACCTCTCACCATAAAGCAAGGATACTGCTTTCTGTAACTACGATTGTTCACTTCTGGAACCATTTCCATACACATGTTTTTCCCGTTCCTTATTCAGAATTCTACACTGTCAGTCACTCAAAGAAGAAAAAAAAAAAATCTCAGGCTAATAGAAGCCAAATTTAGAGAGGGAAATAAAAATCTTCCTTCAGTCTAGGCTAAATGAACTGACTGCACAAAGAAGTCCATACATTCGAAAGCACACAGATGTCTGCACCAGTTCCCAGGGCTTAAACAATGCCAGTCATTCAAGAGCTTTCCTTTTACATAAGCTGATGTGGGAGCGCTCAGTCAGCTCTTCTGAACCTCATAACCCAGGATCCCGGAACTCTGATACAGCCACCATTTTCCTCAGCTCTGTTTTCATGTACTTTCTCTGGTAAGCAAACTTCATTTTTCCCCTAAAAAATAAATCTGGAAATCATCTCTCCTGTTTGCTATAACTGATATAAGTGATATAATTCAATCCAAAATTACTATTCCATTAAAACTAAAAGTGTTAACACAAATCTAGGATCAATACTGAAAAAACTGTTCGATAAAATATATTTTTAAATGCAGAAGTTTAAAATATAATTTTAAACACGCCTCATCATGCTCAGTATGAAATGACACCATCTGGCTGCATTTTATCTGCTTCCAGTTGCACAATGTAAAAAACAGTCATACAACACGAAATAACTTTCCAAAAATTAAAAGAAACTTTTGGAGAACTGATAAAGAGTTCAAAAAGTGAATTTACACATGCATACTCACACACATGCAACACTAACTGCAGACATCACAAATAATGAAAGGTATTTGAGTGTTTGACCAAAACCCCATGCAGGCCTCAGGAAAAATATTCTTCAGTGAATGATCCTCAGAAGCTTAAATAACAGTACTGTCACCTTCAAAGTACATTATTATTGATTCTTCCAACAATATCCTTTACTTGCTAAGTCTGGCAAATTCGAGATTCAAACATTAGTAAATATTTAAGCCACATAAACGCTAATGTACTTTTTCATCACATGGGAAACTTACTTCCTAAGTCACTTATCAGATCTACCAGCAAGAAGTAAAGCTCAAGTTTTAAGGGACAAAATGAGAATGACTCATGTAGTTATTAAATTATTAGATCCTGAATAGTCAAAAGAGTTGCCTGTAAATTCACCTCCCGTAACTATGTACTATCCGTAAGAGATTTGTGGCTCTTCTAATTTAACACTCTTTCCCTCTCCACATACACACTACATAATGCAAATAAACATGCTCTGAAGAAGGAAAAGTTCTCTCCTAAGTTTTCTCTCCTTAAATAGTAAATCCTTAAAGATATTCCCCATCTCTCCCCAAGAACACAAAAAAGCAGAGCTCTGAACATACTAACCATTTAATAGATATTTGGGAAAATTTCCATCATCCTTAGAGTTATAAGATTGAATTTGTCAAAAAGGAGAGGGGGAGAACTATTTATCTTTTCATCAAAGTATTACTTCCTAATAAGCACAGAAGGCAACAAAACCCTGTATGTTCTACAAAGCAGTAACCTCAGAGACATTTCATCACTCCCTGAGACTTAACAAACTTTGCTGGCAAAACAGACTGCATTTCTCAAAAACACCTTGCAAGTTCTCAAGAACCAGATTCTTCAATCAGGACAGTTTACCATACATTCAACATCTATGACCTACTCCTTGGAACACACAACCCTGTTTCCTACCACTAGGATCATTATAATATTTTCTCATGTTTTATTAAAAGAACATCTGATTTTCGCAAACACCTCTTAGCGCTTCTCTAAAAATACATTTTTATATATTATATAAAGTATATATATATGCCTTCTAGAACTTCTCACTCTAAAATTTCACTCACTATTGCCCATGTTATCTTTTATAGTCAGACAAAGCTTTTCATTTTCCTGTAATACGGCATTGTCTTAAGACTTTGTCACCAAAAGGATCTGATATCGAGACAAAAGAACATACATAAACTTTTCTTTCATTTTTTCCCAACTTTTAACTTATTACATAATATTAATCCACTCCCTCCTATAAATGAGTTTTAAAGCATTCCAATATACTTGAAAGTCAAAGAAGAAGTACTAAAAGAGTTATTCACAGGTACTTATCTTTAGATTTTAACCAATTAATAACAGTTCATTTCAGGTTCATGTTTTATTATCTACACCTGGCTATGACAGACTCTGGCATGACAATGTGTTCAACAGAGACACAGCAAGGAATCATAGAGGCAGGACTGAAACTTGGTGAGAGAGAAGCACCTGAGGACCAGTTCACATTCTACACAGTAAGATTTGCCCAGTTTCAAGTTTCTCTTATTAGAAAATAAACTTTATGATAAATACATGTTTAGTGAACTAGATATGAGTTAACAACTTAATTTTTTTCATTCAATACTGACATACTAAAAAATCAGCTTAATTAAAAAAACACTAGTATTACAAAATAATGGTGTATATAATAAAAGGTATAAGATTCAGAATATTTGCAACTAATAAAAATAAATGAAAAAAAGAAGATTTGCGCTATCACATACCACTCTTCTTATCATTCCTTCTTCTCTGCCTTCTAATTATTCTCTCATAATTATAAAATATGCAGAAGATAAAACAAGAACTATAAACATGGCTATCCCCTAAGTGATACTAGAAATACAAAACTATATAGACACACCTTACTTTAAGAACATGACCTAACTTAACTTCCCACATTCAAGTCTACTTGACAAAGAAGTCCAAAGAACCTAGAAGTGGGGTCCAGTGTTTATTTTCTCTTGGAAGTGAGGGGTGTCTATGCTAATGGAAAGAAAACAGCCAGGAGGAGATACAATAACCTTTGTACATTATGCAAAACTTACCCACTTGAAGGATCTAAGGCAATAGCTCTAGGTTGATCCAACTCTTGCCAAAATAAAACTTTTCGTAAAGATCCATCTAAATTAGAAACTTCAATACGATTAGTTTCAGAATCTGTCCAGTACAATTTTTCTCCAAGCCAATCACATGCCAGCCCATCAGGGGACAATAATCCAGAAACAACAACATTCTGTACACTCTCAGTTTTGTTGAACTCTATTCGTTTAATGGCTTCTTCGCTGACATCACTCCAGTATATCAAGCCATGACTAAACACAAAGTCCAACGCAGCTGCATCCTCCAAGCCTCCAACTACAATCGTAGCATTCTCTTTGCCATTTGCAGCATCAACCAATCGCAAGTCCCGTCTGTTTGCATAAAGCAACAAAGGGGCCGCTAGAACGAAAAGAGAAAAGTACGTAAGTCAAAATGAACAAAATGCATCGATTCCCATAATCTGAGTTTCAAATCAACAATGGTGAACAAATACTACCAAAGAGTAAATAAATGTATAGGAAACTGTTGCAATCTTTTCACAAACAAAGCATCATTTCTGCAGCATTTTAAATACAAAGACTTGCAAGAGGGGGAAATCAATTCCACCAGGATAGTCTTTTCTTATTAAAATAGTCTATCAGATAAAATAAAAAAGTTTGATCATTTCAAGAATTTGACAAGGGGAAAAAAAAAAGAATTTGACAAAGATATAGAGCCAGTGGACCAGTCATACTTTATTGAGGGTGGGCCTGTAAAATGGTGCAGCATTTTCGGAAAGCAGCTTGGCAGTTTCTTAAGAATGAATAAACAACCTACTATAGATCCAGCCATTCCATGTCTAGATATTTACATCAGAGAAATAAAAGTATAAATACAAAGACCTATGTATAATGCTCATAGCAGCTTATCTGTAATAACCCAAGCTGGAACCAACCCAAATGTCATCAACAGACTAATGGATGAATAAACTGTGATATATCCACATGATAAAAAGTAATGAACTATTGAGACTTCCCAGGCAGCTCAGTAATTAAGACTCTGAGCCGCCACTGAAGGGAGGCTGGGTTCAATCCCTGGTGGACAAACCACTGATAAAACCCCACATGCCGCACCACATAGCCCCCTCCTCCCAAACAAATGAACTATCTGTTCGTGTAACTTGAGTGAATCTCAAAATAGTTACGTAGAGTGAAAGAAATCAGACAGAGAAGAGTATATACTGCATACTCTGTTTATACAAAATTTTAGAAAATTCAGATTAATCTATTATGACAAAAAGCAGTTCAGTGGTTATCTGAAGGTAGGGAGAGAAAGTGGAAAAGAAAAGGAAGGAGGAATGATAAAGGGGCATGAGGAAACCTTTGTAGGTGATGACTATATTGTAGTGACTGATGATGGTTCCAGAAGTGTATACGTATGTCAAAACTCATTAAACTTTACTTATGTGTAATTTATTGTATTATCAAGTATACCTTAGTAAAACTGTTCAGTCTGGCAGACACAGTTCTTAATACAACTATTTTTTATTGCTTTATATTATTATTAGAATGATTTTCGAATAAGACTTAATACTAAAATTATACATAAAGCCTATCCTAGAAAAATTAAAGTGTTCAAAAAGAGTAAAGAAAAAAGTGATGTTTAAGCCAGTTTATGGGCTGTGCTGGCCAAAAAGACTTATGAGGTCGACTATTTTCATCAGTAAGCACAACATGAACTTTCCTTCTAAGTAAGTCTAAATCCAACTTTCTTAGTTAAAAACAAATTGGCGGATAGCTTTTTCAAAAAGTGACAGCCCTTTCTGTTTGCGTACCTACAGCTGCTATTGGCAAATTAGTAAATTTCCATCACAGATTCACTTTTGGCTCCTTTCAGCCCTTAATGTGTGTTAATTGCTTAGTCGTGTCCGACCCTTTGCAACCCCATAGACTGCAGCCCACCAGGCCCCTCCCTCTGTGGGATTCTCCAAGCAAGAACACTGGAGTGGGCTGCCATTTCCCCCTCCAAAAGGAACTATAGAAAGAAAGTGAAGTCACTCAGTCGTGTCCGACTCTTTGCAACCCCATGGACTGTAGTCTACCAGGCTCCTCCATCCATGGAATTTTCCAGGCAAGAGTACTGAATTGGGTTGCCAGTTCCTTCTCCACTTCAGCCCTTAATACATCACACTGATTTATCAGTCGGCATTGTGTTCACTGCACTATCTAAAACTGAGTCCCTCATACTATGCGTCCACTGTAAAAATCAGGAAAAAGGTCATATTAGTTAAGGATAAAATGCTAAGTGCTGCATAAGGCTAAGAAATAGCCCCAAAACATTTACAATTTAAAATGCAAGGGTGGTAATAATCTGGTATTTATTGGGCACCTTTATGGTACTTTCCTTGGAAAACTATACAAAACCTGCGTATGGCATTAAGTGGCAGCTAAATGTCTTTTATGACTTTCAAGTCAAATGTTATCATTTCTATTAAACATCTGGTCTACAAAATCCAAAGATTCTTTCTGGTCATTTAAGTCCTCACAAACCTTAAGAGTAACCAAAAAAAAAGGAGGCGGGGGGAGGAGTGGACAAGTCAATTTAAGTTAGCAACACTGATTACAACTGAGGACTTCCAAAGGACTATGCCCAAACCTCTGTACACTAGTAAAAAGAAATCCCAGAGTTCATCCTGTCCAAACGTCCTTCTGATACTTGAATGCTTTCTACAGTATTCTCACCAGTATCTATTTAGCATGGGATATCTAAAAGGTGTAATTTGATTGTTAATACTGTTTTAATCTACTAAAGAAATACGCTGGATCCCCACACACTTTCCCTGAGTTGTAGCATATATGCCATGCATTCAGTATTTTCATTCCAAGAAGCTTACCTTCAGACTTCCTAACTCAAATAATCACCACCGTATCTCTTTAGTGAACCCTCACAAGAACTTAGAAATCCTTATTTTCCTTTATTAACTTCCTTCCAATCTTTCTCTAGTGCCATTCTAACCTTTTTCTGCTTTCCTGAAGACAAATTCCATGCTCTGAATCCTTCATCCCACATCATCTCACAAAGTAATCTCAGTGAAGCAGGAAGTGAAGGAAATATTATACATCCCAACATCTAAAACCTCTCAAAAATCTCTTTATATCCCATCCACCCTCCTCAACGTTGTCGTCAGTCTCAAATGACAACCTTCCCTTCCTCCTTTCTCAGTCTATACCTCTATTTGAAACTAAAAGGCAGGTTAAGCATCATCATCAGAATTAACTCTATATTACAAAGAGGCCATTCTACATAGGTGGGGATATGGTCAACACTTTTTTTCCAACTGGAAATAGACCTTTTACGAAGCTCAATGATCTCAACCTCTCATATACCCTCTCGTTTGAATGGTATACATATATTGGTCATTCTGTGAAATCTTATTTCTTTTGTATATAAGTTACATTATCATTTATATTCAATAAAATGCACATATACATATTTAAAGTGTACAGGTCAATAAACTTTAATAAGTGTATGCAACTGTGACAACCACTCCAATCAGGACACAGAATATTTCTATCACTCCCCAAGTTCTCTGTTCCTTTGCCGTACATCCCGGTTACTCCTGGCTCCAGCAACCCCTGATCTGCTTTCTGTTGCTATTGATTAGCTTTGCCTGTTATCTAGATTTCTGTGGACTCTTGTA
This sequence comes from Muntiacus reevesi, assembly GCF_963930625.1. NCBI lineage: Eukaryota > Metazoa > Chordata > Mammalia > Artiodactyla > Cervidae > Muntiacus > Muntiacus reevesi. The sequence goes on along the minus strand of NC_089249.1, from coordinate 42,043,950 downwards.
GTGTGTACTCTTTTGTTGGCATATTTTTGAGATTCATCCATTTTGTTGTATGTATCAACATCATTGTTGAGCAGAATTCCATTGTATGTATATACTAAAATTTGATTATCCATTTTCCAGTGTGTAGACATTCAGACTGTTTACAGTTTTTAGCTATTATTAGTAAAGGTGCTGTAACAATTCATGTACAAATTTCTGTGGAGTCATACACTCCATTTCTCTTGAATAAACAACTAGGAGTAGGACTGCTGGGTCACATAGGAAGTTTGTATGTTGGTCAACATTTTTGAATGCTGCAAAAAAGTCAAGAATTAAGGACAGATAAGGCAAGTTGGATCTGGCTATGAAAACTTGGAGAAAGTGTTTCAGTTGAGTGAAAGGTGGGAAGTTGGACTAAAACAGTCAATAGCTAACAGATGGTTAAATGAAGTGTACATCAATATTGTAAGATTTTGTGGTTAATTATTCTTTTGGTGATAGAAAGGTTAGCATTATTAAAAAAATTTTTTTTGATAGCAGGGACCTGGCAGGAGCCACTGAAGATATAAGAAATATGATGGTGAGATGGCCAACAAGAAGTTATACGAGTAGAACTGAAACTCAGGCTGGAGATGACTTGAAAATTACTGGACTAGAGCTGCTTATGATCAGGTAAACTCAGATAATCTTCTCTTCTATATTTTCTTACTTAGAGAACAAAGTATGGACAAGAAAATTTTACAAGTTGGCCATCTCTCCCTGCCATAAAATTAAATTCATCACCGTTCTCCCACAGGAAACCCTCAAGAGTCAATGGTACCACAATTTCCCTAACTCCTCTACTGTGTCATGGAGCCATCCCTGACACCTTCCTTTCCCCTCTCTCCACCCGCTCCCGCCGTCTGCCAATTACAATCTTGTTGATTCTTCTTTAGCAGGTCCTTATCTCTGCCTCTTGTTTTGCACTTTTTAGACCACTACCCTACTCTAGCCCTTCATTACCCCATGCTAAACTACCTCAATAGTAAAAGATCTCAACACTCTCTCCCTTCCCTTTTCTACTTCGCGTGTGTGTGTTAGTTGCTCAGTCGTGTCTGACTCTTTATGACTCCATGGACTGGGTCCTGAGGGGTCCTGCCAGGATCCTCTGTCTGTAGCTTTCTCCAGGCCCGAATACTAGAGAGGGTTGCCATTCCCTTCTGCAGGGGATCTTCCCAACACAGGGATTGAACCTGAGTCTCCTGCATTGAAGGCAGATTCTTTCCCATCTGAGTCACCAGGAAGCCTACTTCTAATACTTGTTATTTTATCTAATTCAAAAAGGTTTCTGATTTCCTTTGCCTAAAATTAAAAAGCCTCAATACCTCTGGGCTCCACTAGGCGACGTCTGCCTGTGACTCTACCTTACCCCGCAGTCTCTGAATGGTACCCACTAGTTTTTAACGCACCAACTGTGAGCACACCCTACCTCACCACCACAGTGTACTCACGTTCCTGCTCACTTCATACCTCTCCCACCTCACAAAGCAAGCAAGTCCAGATTCAACCTTATCCATTCCAAGGATCTTTCCAATTGACTCAATTTCCTTCGTTGTACGCTTACAGTCTTTACAACTTACTTGATAACGAAAGTTTTAAAGTTTATTTCCTTCTTCAACTAGGATCTCTGCCACTTGGAAAGAAGAGACATATCTTTTAACTAATTTGGGGAATGCCTACGAACACAGTTCACTATATGACAGTCATACAAAAAAACATATTTACTAATATTTAAAAGGAATTTTTCAGAACCTGATCTAAAAATATACTTCCTAAAATCCCAGAAGGATTTTGCATTAAGTACACAAATGCCCAGCTGACACCCTGACTTGGTCTGACCAGTAGTCAGGCTTCTCTGTTCCCCACGAACCCCTGAGCCTTGGCGAGCTCTGAGCTTAAGCAAGCCAATCCAGAACACCCTCTCCTAAGCACTCACCTGAAGTATCAGCTGACCGCACACACCCCCCTCCTGTTAAATCTGCCTGGGTCATGTCATCCGTTAACCTCTACCCACTTGTCCCGCTTTCCCACAAAGCCCCTGCTGGTACTATGCACGGAAAGCCCTTTTTGTGTTTGATTCTGAGATACCTGCATACCTTGTGGTCAGAGCAATCTCCTTATTGCAAAAGCCTTTTCAAATAAGATCTCTCCTTGCCAGGTAGGAATTTATTTTTATTTGACATCTGTATAGTGACATGACTTGGATGAAGATTGAACCTCAGCTATGGACCCGTGCCATCCCCACCTCAATAATCACATTTCGAGAGTCATTTCAACTCCTCTCCTGCTAAGAGATTCAGGGATCTGTCCTTGAGTTTAAATCCTGAACCAGTGCTATAGCCATCTTATCTGCTACAACATGGTAAGCTGCCACTTTAACATTTTCCAGCAAAGAATTTTTTTGACTCTCTGACCCCAACACACCTCAGCCAACACACCTCAACTATCACATTCCAACTGTTGCGTGGGAATATTCCCAGCTCTTCTGTGAGGCCTCTTTCCCAACTCCTACAGTGGAGATGACAGAAGGGAATTTCCTAGGGTCCTCACAAAGGAATACTCTTTCCCAGCTCTTTCAAAGTCTCATGTCTGGTTTAACTATCTAATCCCATAGGTAATTCTCGCTCCATTGAGCACCCTACCATCTTATCTGACATGCTTCACCATTACAGCACTAATTCAGTCCAGTATCTTCAAAAACGGCAAACTTTTACTAAGACAATTTAGAACTTCCATATCCTCCTTGAGAAACAGGATGGATCTCCCTAAAACCTCCCCTTTTCCATCATCCTCTCTCTTTCTCCTTTTTACCACCCTCAAGCTTCCCTTCAGTTCCCCATGAATCCTTAACTGTCCTCCTTTAACACCCCAATCTCCTCCACCCCTCTATCCACTCTTCTGACACCAACCCCTCAGCTCCCTGTAGTCACTATGACTTTGAGGCTCCCTTTAGCCCACTAGGGCAGAGAAGGCAATGGCACCCCACTCCAGCACTCTTGCCTGGAAAATCCCATGGACGGAGGGGCCTGGTAGGCTGCAGTCCATGGGGTCGCTAAGAGTCGGACACGACTGAGCGACTTCACTTTCACTTTTCACTTTCACGCACTGTAGAAGGAAATGGCAGCCCACTCCAGTGTTGTTGCCTGGAGAATCCCAGGGACAGCGGAGCCTGTTGGGCTGCCTTCTATGGGGTCACACAGAGTCGGACATGACTAAAGCGACTTAGCAGCAGCAGCAGCAACCCACTAGTGACTCTCGTACCTGGAGTCAAAAATACAAATTGGAAACAGGCTGGATCTCTTTATCCACTCAAATGAGCTTCTGAGACACCCAGACAGCCTGTGGTCTCTCTTCCATCCCTCACTCAAAATGTCGTCCACAGTTTCCATGAGATTACATGTCAGGGCAAAGAAAATCCAAAAGGTCCCCTTCACAAATCATGGTGGGAAGATGGTAGCCTTCACAGTGACTGAGTAGGAACCTCAACGTGCCCTATCTGCCAGCAACACAATTAAAAATAAAGGAAGGAGGAGAACGAGCTCTTCTATACAAACCATCAGTGAGCTGAAACTTTAAACTGAAGCTGTAGTAAGCTCTCTATTTAAGTGTTCCTATGTGTACATGTAACTCAGATAACCATTATATCTACTACTGTGGGCAGGAATCACTTAGAAGAAATGGAGTAGCCATCATAGTCAACAAAAGAGTCTGAAATGCAGTACTTGGATGCAATCTCAAAAACGACAGAATGATCTCTGTTCATTTCCAAGGCAAATCATTCAATATCACGGTAATCCAAGCCTATGCCCCAACCAGTAACACTGAAGAAGCTGAAGTTGAACGGTTCTATGAAGACCTACAAGACCTTATGGAACTAACACCCAAAAAAGATGTCCTTCTCATTATAGGGGACTGGAATGCAAAAGTAGGAAGTCAAGAAACACCTGGAGTAACAGGCAAATTTGGCCTTGGAGTACAGAATGAAGCAGGGCAAAGGCTAATAGTTTTGCCAAGAGAACACACTGGTCATAGCAAACATCCTCTTCCAACAACACAAGAGAATACTCTACACATGGAAATCACCAGATGGCCAACACCGAAATCAGACTGACTACATTCTTTGCAGCCAAAGATGGAGAAGCTCTATACAGTCAGCAAAAACAAGACCTGGAGCTGACTGTGGCTCAGATCATGAACTCCTTATTGCCAAATTCAGACTTAAACTGAAGAGAGTAGGGATAACCTCTAGACCATTCAGGTATGACCTAAATCAAATCCCTTATGATTATACAGTGGAAGTGAGAAATAGATTCAAGGGATTAGATCTGATAGACAGAGTGCCTGATGAACTATGGACGGAGGTTCGTGACACTGTACAGGAGACAGGAGACCATCCCCATGGAAAAGAAAGGCAAAAAGGCAAAATGGTTGTCTGAGGAGGTCTTACAAATAGCTGTGAAAAGAAGAAAAGCAAAAAGCAAAGGAGAAAAGGAAAGATATTCCCATTTGAATGCAGAGTTCCAAAGAATAGCCAGGAGAGAGAAGGCCTTCCTCAGCGATCAATGCAAAGAAATAGAAGAAAACAACAGAATGGGAAAGACGAGAGATCTCTTCAAGAAAATTAGAGGTACAAAGGGAATATTTCATGCAAAAATGGGCTCAATAAAGGACAGAAATGGTATGGACCTAACAGAAGCAGAAGATATTAAGAAGAGGTGGCAAGAATACACAGAAGAAATGTACAAAAAAGATCTTCATGACTCAGATAATCACAGTGGTGTTATCACTCACCTAGACCCAGACATCCTGGAATGTGAAGTCAAGTGGGCCTTAAGAAGCATCACTATGAACAAAGCTAGTGGACGTGATGGAATTCCAGTTGAGCTATTTCAAATCCTGAAAGATGATGCTGTGAAAGTGCTACATTCAATATGCCAGCAAATTTGGAAAACTCAGCAGTGGCCACAGGACTGGAAAAGGTCCGTTTTCATTCCAATCCCTAAGAAAGGCAATCCGAAAGAATGCTCAAACTACCGCACAATTGCACTCATCTCACACGCTAGTAAAATAATGCTCAAAATTCTCCAAGCCAGGCTTCAGCAATATGTGAACCGAGAACTTCCAGGTAGTCAAGCTGGTTTTAGAAAAGGCAGAAGAACCAGAGATCAAATTGCCAATATCCACTGGATCATCAAAAAAGCAAGAGAGTTCCAGAAAAACATCTATTTCTGCTTTATTGACTACACGAAAGCCTTCAACTGTGTGGATCACAATAAACTGTGGAAAATTCTGAAGGAGATGGGAATATCAGACCACCTGACCTGCCTCTTGAAAAACCTGTATGCAGGTCAGAAAGCAACAGTTAGAACTGGACATGGAACAACAGACTAGTTCCAAATAGGAAAAGGAGTATGTCAAGGCTGTATATTGTCACCCTGCTTATTTAACTTATATGCAGAGTACATCATGAGAAACGCTGGGCTGGAAGAACCACAGGCTGGAGTCAAGATTGCTGGGAGAAATATCAACAACCTCAGATATGCAGATGACACCACCCTTATGTCAGAAGGCAAAGAACTAAAGAGCCTCTTGATGAAAGTAAAGAGGAGAGTGGAAAAAGTTGGCTTAAAACTCAACATTCAGAAAACTAAGATCATGGCATCTGGTCCCATCACTTCATGGCAAATAGATGGGGAAACAGTGGAAACAGTGACAGACTTTATTTTTGGGGGCTCCAAAATCACTGCAAATGGTGACTGCAGCCATGAAATTAAAAGACGCTTGCTCCTTGGAAGAAAGTTTTGACCAATCTAGATAGCATATTAAAAAGCAGAGACGTTACTTTGTCAACAAAGGTCCGTCTAGTCAAAGCTATGGTTTTTCCAGTAGTCATGTATGGATATGAGGGTTGGACTATAAAGAGAGCTGAGTGCCAAAAAATTGATGCTTTTGAACTGTGGTGTCGGAGAAGACTCTTGAGAGTCCCTTGGATGGCAAGGAGATCCAACCAGTCCATCCTAAAGGAGATCAGTCTTGGGTGTTCATTGGAAGGACTGATGCTGAAACTCCAATACTTTGGCCACCTCATGTGAAGAGTTGACTCATTGGAAAAGACCCTGATGCTTGGATGGATTGGGGGCAGGAGGAGAAGGGGACGAGACCTCTCCTTGAGGTCTGGATGAGCCATCTCCGATGGCATCACCGACTCGATGGGCATGAGTTTGAGTAAACTCCCGGAGTTTGTGATGGACAGGGAAGCCTGGCGTGCTGTGATTCATGGGGTCGCAAAGAGTCGGACACAACTGAGCGACTGAACTGAACTGACTGAACCGATGTGTACATGTGTATGCATCTCACATATATAGACACATATATACATACACACACACATATATATAGATATATATGTATCTATATATATGTATACATATATATATCTGTATACATGTATATATGTGTATATATATATATCTCTATATATGTATACATGTATATGTGTGTATATATACATATGTATGTATATATACATATGTATCTATATATATGATGTGTCTTTACATATAAAATTACTTCCCTACCTTCAGTTGGTATTGCCAAGTTTAATTTTACATTATGAAATTCCTTAAGGGAGTTCTATCCTGAGTAGAACTGATGGTGGTAGTGCTGGCACAATTCTGTGAAACAACTAAAAACTACTGAATTACACACTTGAATTGTATGGTGTGTGACTAAAGCTGTTAAGATAAAAACAACAAAAAGTGCTAATAGAAGAGATTTTCAGAAGTTAAGGAAATTAAAATTCTTATAGTTTCACAACTTTAATTATAGAAACTAACCCAAATGTTATAAGAATCTAAATTAAAAAACATTTAGGCAAATCTTCGGTATGTGAGACCATAGTTTGATATCACAGGTTTAATAAAAACAGCTATGTCTTCTGAGTTACAGGCATTAAGTATAACACAAGTACATTTTTATTCTACTTGAAAACTCTCTTCCTAAACTTTTACAGGTTTATTGACAGAATAAACTAGCATTATATCTGTATGTGTATTTAGCCAAGTTGAGTCATTATTCTGATAAACTGTATTTTGAAAGTAATTATGTCTTGTGATAGGCCAACTTGAAGATCATTTCCAAAATCTTTTAGCATTAAGTCTAAGACTTTAAGTTACTAAGTTAGTTCATGAATATTCATTAAAAACCTAGGTCATTTCAATGTAAGACAGAACACTGAGGCATAAGCATTTCAAGTTTATATAGGCTTCTGTTTCTTATTTTCATGGCACCAAGAAGCTATGTATATTTGAGTCTATTAATAAATATATTCACTTCTGCCACATTGAGAAGTTGTACTATTTGGAAGAATATGACTATAAGAAGTTGTAAGTTGTAAGATATACATTCATAAGCTCTGCCAGGCTACTACAAAATGTTGGTGGTACAATTCTCTACCTCATAGTCTTCTCTGTAAAATACTAGTTACTGTAATTATAAGTTACAATCTTGTATGTAAAGGAGACTCTAATAGGATAGAAAGGAACAACTCTGTATACAAGTTATGCAAGATGTGCTTTTAAGGAAAAAGAAAACAATACTAAAGTAAAATGACTAAAAGTGTTTCAGAATGAGAAAAAGGACCATGTATAGAACAAAACCTGAATAGAAACAAATACAAATTTGTATAACAAAGAATACAAAACTGTATAACAAGTTTCTGAAAAAAAATAATTTTGTCATCAAAGCCAGGTAAGACTTGACAGGTTTATTTGTAAGATTTTCAGAAAATGCTTCACTATCAAATATTATACTTGTATAAAACTAAAATCTGATTTTCTACTAAAGTGACAAAAATTTCTTGGGTTACTGATCTGCTCTTAAAGAGGTTATAAAAGGTATTTCTTTGCCTCTGAGTAACCAATCTCCCTGGAACTAAAAATCCGGTGTCTTTTCAGAATTTCCTGTAATTGATCTTAATTTTATCACATCTTACTATTTTAAAAAGTCTTCTCACTTTTGAAAGAGCTAAGGTTGCTTCCTATGTTCACTTTCAAAAAAATTTTTTGACACTGATCCAAGATCCTATTTAATCAAATGTTCAAATTTCCTGACAGGTTTTGACATTCTGTGTGTTTTCAAAATAAAATACTAAATGATGTATTTTGCACCTATAACTCTTTAGAATTTCCTAAAGGGCCCCTGGAAGTTCACAAAGGATTAATCCTTTCACCTTGTAAAAAAAGAGGCATTAAAAATAATTGGTTTATTTGATCAATGTTATGCTTTGTATAGGAAGTACAGTCAAGTTAGAAGACATGCTTACCCTCCCTATATTAAATCTGAATGGGTAAAACGATTATTATCATTTGATCAATATGATTATTGATCAATATGATTATTTCAAAAGTTGAATGACATTCCTAGAAATTTATCATTAGTCTCAGTGTCCACAACATGTTTCTGTTGATCAACAGAATGAGTGGGACTTCCTCCAACATTAGACAACAGTACAGTGTCAATTATGATTTTCATTACTCTTTATTCTTTTATGATTTTTTTAGTGTTATCTTGGTCATAATTTCATTTCTTTAATTTCAATATAGTATATTCTTCGTAGACCAGTGAGGGTTGTCCATCAGGGATTCACACAACTTACTTATGGAATTTTATTAGACAGATGTTCAGGACTTACTCCAGACTTAACTAAAAAATTTTACTTGATAATCTTGATATTACTCTTCATATGCTCTAAATATATGCTTCAAGACACACTATGTCTCAGGATTACTACATATTTTTAAGTCTTCTTCTCTGCAAAGATTCTTATTCATTTATACTCATGAATCAACGTAATGTCTACTTTTTAAAAATGATTAAAAAAATAAAATAAAAATAAGATTAATCATTATGTTTACACATTATGTTTACATTTTTCCTAAAACTTCTCTGAACTTATTTTGGTGTGCATGCCATAGAAACAACCAAACTTATTTATCAACTGCACTATTTTCTATAATAAACTCTCATCAGATCTTTCAGTTTTGAAATTATCCATAATAAACTATCACCACCATTTTAAGTCTTGTCATTACAGAGTGTTTTACTTTGATGCTTCTCTGAAAGCACCTGCAAATCAGCTACAGGCCAAGCTTTTGTCTTCAACAACAAAACAAGTATTGTTGAAAGAGGACTGTACTCTTGGACACAAGCGTCTGATGGCATCACTTAAATAACTGAGACTATACTGAGTCAGGATTCCCAAAAACCTAGTAAAGAAGCAAATGGATCCATGAGACTGCTAAACCAAGATCTAGCAGAACAAGAATTAATCTTTCAGGACTGAATAAACTGACAAACAGTGACTGTGGGTTTTAAAATACTGCTGATGCTTTAATGTCGTACTCTCTAGATACAAGGAATTTGTTTCTCTTTTCTCTTATGCCACCTGTATTTCAATGACAATGTAAGTAACCTACAATGCAAGTTTACTTCTGTAAATGGAAATAAGACACTGATCTTTATCTCCCTGACTCCATCATTCAAAAACAAAACTCAGGTATTAACTAAGTTTTTTTTATTTTCATTGCAATATAGTTATTTGCATAAGTTCAATAAGAGTCTGTCCTCCCGGCTGGAAACATTATTATGCAACCAAGGCTTTGACTGGATGTCATGTTTGAAAGTCATGTTCCTTTAATCTAATACCACCAGACACTTTTAAGGAGCTGTGGGTGATTTTATTGAGCAACGCTTACAGTCCTCTTGGGAAAACCAGACTGGTACTTGGCTTACAGAGTTCTCAGACTTAAAGGTAAGTAAGCAAAGTTAATTTCAGGCAGGCCCAGAAACCCCAGGATACTTTGGGGACTTGAAGAATTCACCCAAATCTGTAAGTACTGCAAGTGAAATCCAATTGGCTTTCTTGGCCTCAAAAGGCTTTTAAAGTTCATTCCAAAATTCCTTATAAAAAAATCCCACTGAGGCAAACTTAAAATGCCTACTCCTACATAAATAATCATAGAAAAAGCAAAAGAGTTCCAGAAAAACATCTATTTCTGCTTTATTGACTACGCCAAAGCCTTTGACTCTGTGGATCACAATAAACTGTGGAAAATTCTGAAAGAGATGGGAATACCAGACCAACTGACCTGCCTCTTGAAAAACCTGTATGCAGGTCAGGAAGCAACAGTTAGAACTGGACATGGAACAACAGACTGGTTCCAAATAGGAAAAGGAGTATGTCAAGGTTGTATATTGTCACCCTGTTTGTTTAACTTATATGCAGAGTACATCATGAGAAACGCTGGGCTGGAGGAAGCACAAGCTGGAATCAAGACTGCCAGGAGAAATATCAATAACCTTAGATATGCAGATGACACCACTCTTATGGCAGAAAGTGAAGAAGAACTAAAGAGCCTCTGGATGAAAGTGAAAGAGGAGAGTGAAAAAGTTGGCTTAAAACTCAACATTCAGAAAAGTAAGATCACGGCATCTGGTCCCATCACTTCATGGCAAATAGATGGGGAAACAGTGGAAACAGTGGCTGACTGTTTTCCTGGGCTCCAAAATCACTGCAGATGGTGACTGCAGCCATGAAATTAAAAGACGCTTACTCCTTGGAAGGAACGTTATGACCAACCTAGACAGCATACTAAAAAGCAGAGACAAAAGTCCGTCTAGTCAAGGCTGTGGTTTTTCCAGTAGTCATGTATTGATGTGAGAGTTGGACTATAAAGCAAGCTGAGCACAGAAGAATTGATGCTTTTGAACTGTGGTGTTGGAGAAGACTCTTGAGAGTCCCTTGGACTGCAAGGAGATCCAACCAGTCAGTCCTAAAGGAAATCAGTCCTGGGTGTTCATTGGAAGGACTGATGCTGAAGCTGAAACTCCCAATACTTTGGCCACCTGATGCGAAGAGCTAACTCATTTGAAAAGACCCTGATGTTGGGAAAGATTGAAGGCAGGAGGAGACGGGGACAACAGAGGATGAGATGGTTAGATGGCATCACCAACTCAATGGACATGAGTTTGGGTAAACTCCAGGAGTTGGTGATGGACAGGGAGGCCTGGCGTGCTGGGGTTCATGGGATCGCACTAAGTCGGACACGACTGAGTGACTGAACTGAACATAAATAATAAGACCAAACTCACAATGACTTTAGCCTACCTTGTTGTGGACTGAACATTTCTGCCCCTCAAAATTCACATGCTGAAACCCTACACTTCCCCCTCAAATGAATGTTATCAGGAGGTGGGTCCTTGGGGAGGTCATAAGGGTGAAATCCTCATAAATGGGATCAATACCCTTGTAAGATTCCAGGGAGAGCTCTCTCCTCTCTGCCCTAAGAGGATACAAAGAGAGGTCTTAGCTATCTGCAACCTGAAGAGAGTGCTCACCAGAATCTAACCATACTGAGACCCTGCTGCTGGGCTATCAGTCTCCAGACTGTGATAAATGAAGTTCTGTTGTTTATAAGCCATCCAGTCTATATTTTGTTATAGAAGCCTAAATGGACTAAAACATATTCCTAAGACTGACAAATTTTGTTGTAAACAACAGTAGGACTGACCAAGTGCTCACAACTGCCCTTGCTTAGCCACTGACTTGGCACAACCAAAAAGTCTAACTTTAGTCAGACTTTTCTCTTTCCTACAAGCCCCTAAAGTTTGGTTAGCTCTAAACTTAAACAAGCTGATATTAGGTCCCCTAACAGCTCTTTCCAAGCCATCAACTGACTGCAGGAAATTAGAAACTCCAGTTTCACTTTCCTGATCTTGAATCTGCTTACCACCACCCACTCAGCTCACACTCCTACAAAGTTCCTGCTAGACTGCTCACCCTTCTCCATAAAAGTCTTTTTGTGTTTTATTCTGAAATGCCTGCAGACAGTGCAGTCAGAGCATTCTCCCTGTTGCAATTATCTTTTTGAATAAAGTCCTTACCCAAATCTGCATTGGCTTTTACTTAACAGTAATATGACAAACCATACACATGCAAACTCTAAAATTTAGTTCAGTTCAGTCGCTCAGTCATGTCTGAGTCTTCATGACCCCATGTACTGCAGCCCGTCCAACCTCCCTGTCCATCACCAACTCCCGGAGTTTACTCAAACTCATGCCCATTGAGTCGGTAATGCCATCCAACCATCTCATCCTCTGTCTTCCTCTTCTCCTTCTGCCTTCAATCCTTCTCAGCATCAGGGTCTTTTCAAATGAGTCAGTTCTTCACATCAGGTGGCCAAAGTACTGGGAGTTTCAGCTTCAGCATCAATCCTTCCAATGAATATTCAGGACTGATTTCATTTAGGACTGACTGGCTGGATCTCCTTGCAATCCAAAGGACTCTCAAGAGTCTTCTCCAACACCACAGTTCAAAAGCATCAATTTTTTGGCACTCAGCTCTCTTTATAGTCCAACCCTCATATCCATACATGACTACTGGAAAAACCATAGCTTTGACTAGACGGACCTTTGTTGACAAAGTAATGTCTCTGCTTTTTAATATGCTATCTAGATTGGTCAAAACTTTCTTCCAAGGAGCAAGTGTCTTAATTTCATGGCTGCAGTCACCATTTGCAGTGATTTTGGAGCCCCCAAAAATAAAGTCTGTCACTGTTTCCACTGTTTCCCCATCTATTTGCCATGAAGTGATGGGACCAGGTGCCATGATCTTAGTTTTCTGAATGTTGAGTTTTAAGCCAACTTTTTCCACTCTCCTCTTTCACTTTCATCAAGAGGCTCTTTAGTTCTTCTTCACCTTCTGACATAAGGGTGGTGTCATCTGCATATCTGAGATTATTGATATTCAGTATATCCAGTACGTACATACAGCACATCAAGGCTGTATATTGTCACCCTGCTCATTTAACTTATGTGCAGAGTACATCACGCAAAATGCCGGGCTGGATGAAGCACAAGCTGGAATCAAGATTGCCGGGGGAAATATCAATAACCTCAGATATGCAGATGACACCACCCTTATGGCAGAAAGCAAATAACTCAAGAGCCTCATGACCTCCAAAATTACAATGATATTTATTTCCTCCTATCAAAAGTAATTGGTATCACTTTCAAAACCATAAGGTACAGGTGAATTCAAATGCACACGGAAGGCACTGTGTGGAAAATTACTATCCGGAGGACAAGCAATCAGGCGTTAGGTCAGTCATTCACCTTTCTAGTCAATTAGCAACTTAAAAATTCACTTTTTTTTGCCTAAAAATATGATTTCACTTCACATCCCCAAGCTCCTGGCCCTTCCAAGCAAGATGTTACAGAAACAAAAATTAGCACTGAATTACTTGCAATTTTCACCAAATTGAGCTCAGGCACATTTCAGAATTTTCCAATCTCTCATGTGAATGACTTAAACCTTTTGTGAGAACAGTCACTACTGCCACAAATAACACTAACAGCTTGAGAAACAAAAGCAAGTACTAATAACAAATAACAGTTTTCCTTGCATTTATGATGAATTATGTTTTAAATGAATCATCTCAAAGGCAAATATTCTATTCTTTAGGTTGCCTAGTCCAGGTATCTGACTAAATTTCCAAGTTGTTCACATGAAGCAGAATTCTATTCTTTAAGGGGAGGCTCCTTTTACAGAAGAAACATAAAGACTCTCACATAAAGCATGAAACATACAAGGCAGGAGCTCAGTATAGTATTTACCCACCCTACAGGGAGAAGTCCATGAATCGAATTATTTTAATCATTATAAACAAATAATACAATGACAAAATTTTCTATTAGAAATACTTTATTTTGTTCATAAATATGGGCAATTTTAAAATAAGTATCGTAATCAACTATTTATTCTTATTTATAATAATCACATAAAAGGTTCAAGTTGTAATCTCTTAAAAGGTAAATTAAATTAAGTAGATAGAAAAAAAAATAAAATAAGTAGATAGAGGCCGTGTTGTTTATATAAAATAAAACAGAAAATATCTAAGTATTTCATGTAGTTCCAGTTGCAGAATAATCAAGTTCAAAAACTACTGGCCTAAAACAGTGCCCAGAACATGTTTTATTTGTCTTTCCTGAGCATTAATATTTCTTTTAAATTATCCATCTTAACAATAATAGCTCTTCACTCAAAGTCTACTACTGACCACGCCTTTGCAAACAAACCATGAGTTCTCACAGAAATCCTGGAAGATACTACCCCATCTAATAGCAGGAACTAAAGCTAAGTAACCTGTCCAAGGGTGCCATAAAGCAGTAGACGACCAGGACTTGGTTTGTCAGCAAAGCCCACAGCTTTCCGCTACAGCTCCCCTCCTTATAGTCTTCTCAGAATATAAGTCTGCAATAAAATGCCCATGATAAAAATCCATTTTCTCAGAGTACTTACCCATGGCCTAAATATGACTATAACCTGTGTTACTTATTTTTCTATTATGTTCAATTTATAAATTCACATAGAATATTTTCCATTTATATACTCCTTCAAAGAACCTTCCTTGATACTCAAAAAAAAAAAAAAAGACTAACCTTTCTGATAGTCAAAGCATATACAACTAACTATACAGAAAAGTATTTCAGTTCAGCAAATGGAAAATTTTCAACTAAAGAAAAATTATCTGAAAAACTGAACCATGGGAAATTACTGTTAGGCCTGATGAAAACAATGAATTGAAACCCAAGTTTCATAACCAAATTATTTCCTAGCCAGATGAGCAAATCTAAAGCCAAGTAAGTAAGCAGCGATTAAAGTATCAAATTTAATTATATGAAACTGTCATCAAATATCAATTCACATGACTCACCCTAATGCTTAAAAGGCTACCTAGCTCAGGTTCTCTCTACATGTGTTCCTGGAACACAGGTTCAGCAGAATGTTACAAAATTTACAAAATTACAGAAACCACCATAAAAATTTCATTGGTGAGTTTGGGAAAGAGTAAATTTCAACAAAGTTAAAATTGGTCTCTACCTCAGAACTTCTCAGAGCCCTTAGTGTGTTAATATGAAGTAAGAACCTGCAAAAGAAGGATTCATTATCCTAATGAAGCTAATGAAGGTGTACGAAGATTAAATGACCTATCCAAGGTCACACAGCTAGCTAGCTACTGGCAAACTTAGAATGAGAATCAAATTCTGATTCCCACTCCAAAATTCATTCTATCCTCCTAAGATCTCATTATACTTGATGTTAAGCAATTTTCCAAGGACAACTCCTATAAAAATTTGAGATGGAAAACACTAGCGGCTTGTGCTGACAGTATTTACCACCACCCCACCAAAACAAATTAACAATAACAAAAAAAGTACCAAAGAATTCTTACAAAACAACAAAACCTTCTCAAGATAGGCTGGGACACAGTATTTATAAAATTTACACACCAAAACTTATATTCTTATATAAAAAAATTTCCTCTAGGAAATCAGAGGTATAATCTTTTCTAATCAGTAACTGGATGGAAGTTAAGGATGGCAACCTAGATGGTGAGGTGCATCAGAGCAGGGCCCATTTTGACTTTGCTCACCAATATACCATCAGAGTCTGATACACAGTAGGTATTCCATAGCTAATTGCTGAAAGAATGAACAATAAATCCATGCTCTAATATTAATCACTTGTAAGATTTTGATCAAGTTATAATCTCTCTGAATGTGAGTTTCTCCACTTGCAAATGAAGTGGTTAGACCAGAAGGATCAAAGTCTTTAAGAACTTGTGAATCTCATAGAAATTAAATCTCAAATCCCCGGCATTTGAGGATATGTCCACCATCGAAAATTGTAACAAAAAATAACATTTGCAAATCACTTTATATTCAGTATTTCGTTTAACATGCCTAACAAATTTGCAAACTAGCTTGGTAATACTACCCACATTTTACAGATAAAGAAACTGGAGCCCAGAAAAACTGACTAGATCAGAATCACAAGGTTATTTGGTAATGAAGCACGGACTTTTTTTTTTTTGGCTTATAAACAACAGAAATTTATTTCTCACAGTTTGGAAGCTAAAGTTTGCAATCAGGGTGCCAGCATGGATAGGTTTTGGTGAGGGGCCTCTGCCAAGTTGCAGACTGCTGTCTTTTTAGTGTATTCTCCCATGGCAGAGAGGATGAGAGAATTCTCTGGAGTCCCTTTTATAAGTTGGTATAGAGAGGACTGCACCATCATGACTTAATTAATTACCTCCCAGAGGTACCACCTCCTAACACTGTCACATTTAGGGTTAGGATTTCAACATGTTTTGGGTGGGGGTAGACACAGACTTCCAGAAACACGGACTTTAAACTCAAGGTTTGGGTGCTAAAATCCCCCAATCTTTCCATTACACCTTGTCCTCTGATGACAGGGATGAGGGCACAGTCCAGATAATGACAGCATTATTTCCCGGCTTTCAACTATTGATTTAACTGGGCCAGAGGACCAAAGGTCTCCCACACTCTCCCATCATCCCATCTTCCCAATGTTAAACCTCCAACTCTACTGTGAAGAAAAGTGATCTTAATACAACAAATTAATCACGTTTCTCTTGCTGTCCAAGATGAACTAGTAACAATTTTAACAGAGGATGACATTATCAAGGAATGAGAAGAACCTAAATTATGAATAAAAATCTTTCACAGTAAAAAGAGTTTTAGTTCAAATATATACCCATGGTTAAGTATGTTCAATTCAAAGGTCACCTTAAACCATGATTAGACTACATTTAAAATAAGAGCTTCACTTTTGAAAACTCTGCTGGTGGAAATGAGGCAATTTGAACTATTAACTTTTCTAGGTCTTCTTACATAATATCATACTTCACAATATTATTTCAAGTGTAACTTCTCTTAACTCCAATAATGAATAAACCCAATTCTGGGCTCAATCCTGGTGTTAAACAAGTGGCATTTACAACATAACCTTCTCTTCCAAGAAATACAATTGGGCAACCAGAAGCATTTGGGTAATGGAATGCAATTTCACCAAGGCTTTATTTAACTCAACAGGGGACTCTATTTGTTAATTCTATTAACCTTCTGTCTTAAAATATATCCATATTCTATGTCAAATAAAACTGTTTCTCACAACTCTAGCAAAATCCCCCTTCAACAGAGACTATATCATACTAAAATAAACATATACTTATTAGACCTCTCAAGTACATAGCACTGCATTCAATTCTCTGCCAAGAAAATGAAATAAGCACTAGCTTTCTGAAGTTTACACGTGGAAATAGTTTAGAATATGCTTACAGTGAGTTGTAATTAAGTATAAGTAAATAAAACAGGCAGACCTAATAATCCTGCTGTTGCGGCTGCTGTTTAGTCACTTCAGTCGTGTCTCAGTTAAATCAATAATTTTTTTGCGCTCCTCGGTCCATGGGATTTCCCAAACAAGAACACTGGAGTGGGTTGCCATTTCCTCCTCCAGGGAATCTCCCTGAATAATCCTGAAGTGTAACTAAAGAAAAAATTTCCTCCTCCAAAACAATGTCAATCATGCTCATCCAATAAGTATATACTCAGAAATGGCATATCTGGCTCATTTATAACACAAGACTGTTACTATTGTGTTCTGGAAACTTCAGTAAGTGTGCACACTGAACATAAATTTAGCCTATTAAATTAACAGCTAAAAATCTCCTTACACCCAAGAGGTCCCTTACGTGCAAAGAACTGACCGTGAACACAAGTGAGAATTGTTAACTGAAACCAAAGCTTCAAGTCATTGCATCAATTGGTACCTAAATTCCTCTGCTGGTAAATGCCCCATAGCATCAGAGTCATCATCACTTCACCACTGATGTGAGAAGAGCTGTTGAAATCTTGCGAGCCAGTCAAAAACCTCAGTGAACTGTCACAAAATAAAAGTCGCAGCAAATGTGACAGCTTCGCAGGCCAATCTAAAAAACAAAACCTAGGACCATCGAATTTAGGCGATGCTCGGGGCAGAGTACCTAGAAGAGCCTATGTTATTTACCAACGTGCCACGCAGTCTCTCCAGGGGAGCGCAGCAGACGGTAACTTAGGTCCCAGGACAGGCTCCTCTCCACCAAGGATGACTTTCCTAATTGGTGCCAACTGTACACTTGCATGCTCCGAAAATAGGGGCAAGTCCTGAATGCCAGAGGTTGCAAGGGCAACGTTTCTATTTTATTATGGGCTGGAGCCCAGGCGATTCCCCAAGGCTGAAAACACTCGACCTATAACCTCGGAGTCCTTTTCCAACTGTGCTCTCACCCACGATCATTACACCCTCCACGGAAACCAGTTATTAGTTGTTACAAGGCCTGGAAAAAATAGTAAGAGGGCTCTGAAAGTTCACGGGACCCACAGGGAAAAGGTGGGGGCTTGGAGGGAGAAATCCAAACGCTGAAGCATCTTGGGCTCCAACGTTCCGAGAGCCAAGATCCATACAAAGCCCCTCGTCCCCGGTGACTGCAGGCAGGGGACCCACCGACCCCCAGTCACTCGGACAGGATGGGGCTCCGGGGGGAGGTCACCCCGCCAGGCAGCCCGGACGAACGCTCTGTCCGGACGCGGTGGGCCAAGCGAGGCGGGGGCTGCAGCGTGGCCGGGCGGAGCGCGCAGCCCCTTCTCCCGGGCCCCTTGCTCCCTCCTTCCCCACGACCAGGCCTCTCCCGACTCCTCTTCCCCAGCTTCGCCTCCCCGCCTCCCCTGCCCCCCGCAGACACAACAGAACAAGACCCCCTCCTTCCCCCCGCAAACCCCACCAACTTTCCCGTCCCCCCGCTTTCTCTCCCACCTCTCAGGAGCACGCAGAAACTGCAGGCCAGGAGGCTCCTCAGGACAGCCCCCATCTTCCCTTCTCGCACTCGCTTCTCTCACCGGCGAGGGGCGGCCCGAAGAGGGGGAGGCGAGGAGCCGGGGCGGCCGCCGCAGCGGCAGGGCTGCACGCTCATGCCTCCCAGCTTTCCAGAGAGAGAAGAAAGAAAGGGGGGCCCGTCAAGGCTCCGCGCGCGCCGCCGCCGCCGCCCTCTCTACCGCGCCGCTCCGCCCGGAGCTCGCGCGACGCCAGCGTCTGCTTCCATCCCGCCGCCTCCTCCCCCGGCGCCCCGCTTCCCCCGCGCAGCTCCTCATTCAGCCTCTTCCTCTCACGCAGCGGCGCAGGGATACGCCTCCCGCCGTCACGGCTCGCCGCCGAGGTCTCCCTGCGCGCGGGCGAGCCCTCCCCTCCCTCGGCGCCGCCTCCCGGGCAGGTTAGAAAAGGAGAAGAGACCGTGCGCACAGCCTCGGCGAGGAGACCCCGGGAGATCGGCGGGGCCAGCAGAGGCGGGCCGGAGGGGAAAGGCCGCCCAGCAGCGCATTCCGAAGGGATTCTTTCCCGGGCCGGCCCCTTCGGCCCTCCCCGCGGAGGGCGTGAAGCGACGTCGAACAACATCGGGAGCCGGCGTGGTCGGGACTACTTTCTGCGGCTCGGCCGGGCAGCCGCCTGCACCGCTCTTTGTGCGGCCGCTGCCGGCCCAGCCAGGTGGGGCTCCCGGTCCACGCCGGCCGCCACCTGGGCCGGGGCCACGGTGGACGGCAGGAGACGGCTGGCTGGGCCCGCAGAGCCGCAGGTCCACGCTCGGGGAGCCCCCTGGATCCCGATGCGAGGCATGAGTTTAGTCCCAGGGTTGGAAATCTGTTTGAGCATCTTTTTCTTTTTCTTTTTTTTTTAAGGAAAATAAAAACTAATGTTGCTTCCACCGGCTTTGAACATGGATATGGTGAAGGGTATGCAAACGCCAAAAGAAAACTGAAATTTTTAAAATTTTCTCCCGGTTTCCCAGAACTACAGATTGCCCCCCAAAATTAAATCCGACAAGGACTAAAGGATTTCTAAACGGACAGATAAAATTCTAAGATAAATGCGTCAGCACCAAACAGAGCAAAGGGACGGTGCTAGAATTTTGCAAACTGCGTTTAGTGATAAATGTCTGGCATGTTTTGACGATCCGATCTCAGATTGAAGAGGAAAAGATTCCTCGGAATCTCAGACTCTGGATTTTGCACAGCTCTGGCCGGCTGCTCGCCGCCTTGCACTGGGCGTTCAGGAGTAACGGCCCTTGGAATCACGTGGCAGCTTGGGGGGGTGGGAGGTGAAGTAAGGGGGATGGCACGTAAAGGAGCCATCAGCAGCATTCTACCCACCTGTCAGTCACCCTTACCTGTGAGCAGGTGGCGCGGAGCCGGAGCTACTCCAAGCAATAACATTGAAATTCACTAAGTGCTGCTCACACTCAGATCTGACACTCCTAACTACCCTGGGGTAAGACAGGTTGTGTCACTTGGCATCCTCATTGCATCAGAGGGGGAGAATGGGAACCTAGGGGACTCAATGATTTTCCCAAGGCCACTCACGTAGACCATAGCAAGTCCTAACCTAACCCAGGTCTTCCGACCACAGAATGGAAATGGACATGAAACTAAGGTGATGCGTGTCTGTAAGCGGATTGTTTAGCGAATCAGTCAGACTCTTTTGTGACTGTAGCCTGGCAGGCTCCTCTGTCCATGGGATTTCCAGGCAGGCTAGAAAGAGCCAAATCTCTCTCCTCAATGCACCTGTGAAGGGCTACCCACCACTGATCTAAATTACCTTCTTCCATGAACCGTGTCAGGATTCTGCAAGTTTTGTATTCTGTCATCCTCAAATCACTAAGAACCGGTTTTCAACAATAACCCAGAAAACATTACCTCGAAGCTATGAGGCTGTGGAGACACCGTGATGTGGTCGGGAAGGTATGAGCTTTGGAATAAGACCAGAAGGATCCAATCCTTCCAGTCACTGGATGTGTAAGTCTGAGGATTCGATTTAAGCGCACTGCACCTCAGTTTTCTCATCTGTAACATGGAGATTTTCGTTTTCAGGCTTGTGGTAGGAATTAAATTTGAAAATATATAGAAACTGGTCAAAAAAAAAAAAAAAAAACTGGTCACTATGTAATAGGTGCTCAATAAATGACCATTTCCTTTCCCAACTCCCACAAGGCAAATGGGATCCTGGTGACTGGGAATCCTTTAGACATCATGGAAACAAAGGGGGAAAAAAATCATGCTCAAAATGTTTAGTCCAGGATTATTTCTAGTTGGAGGTCGATAACTCCAAAGCCAATGAAAGTTAACCTTCAGGATTCCCTTCCCACTTTCACAGGCCCCTGTGAAACACAATGTGTTCACATGGTCCTATTTGCAAAAGTAAGATAATTTTGTGTTCTTTTTCTGAAAACATCACTCAAAATTGTATAAATTTCAGGTTCACAAAACCTGGATCTATTCCTATTTATAACAGAAAACTGGGTATAACCTAAGTCTCATTTGGACTATCAACCTTCGTAGGGAATTGAGATATTTGTAGTCCTGGAAAATAATAATTTGGAGGACTATAAAACTGTTAGAAAAATGTTTACAGTTCGTTAAGCTTGAAAACTTATAAAAATGCACATTTTTTTAAAAAATATTTATTTGCCTGCACAGGGTCTTAGTACAGCTTGTAGGATCTTTAGTTGTGGCATGCGAAGTTTTAGTTGCAGCATGTGGGATCTAGTTGCCAACCAGGGATTGAACTGGAGTCCCCTGCATTGAGATCACAGAATCTCAGTCACTGGACCACCAAGGAAGTCCCAAAGTGCATGTAGATTTTAATTACAGCTATATAAAATATAAATATATACATACATGTTTAAATATAAACATATATATATTAATATCACATGTTTGAGAAAAGACAAAAACTGCACTAAAACAGTGATTAGGGTAGTGAAATAAAGGAAATTTACTTTAGTTTTCTGTTCTTAAATTTGCTTTAATGTATTATTTATTTTTTTGCAATTTCTTTAAAGCTACGCAGGTGAAAATCTATAGCTTAAGTTCAGTCAAGTTGCTGTTCTTCTTAATAATTTGTTTCACGTGCATTCAAGTGCCTATTAGAAATATTCAAGGCCAGTCTCAGTAAAGCGCTGGGCATGCAAAGATAAGATTAATCATGTAGTCCCTATCCTCTAGAAGCTTACAACCTGGTTTAAAAAATCCAATTAATGAAACAAAAATAAATAAATAGTTAAAATTACTGTAGTGCATGTTTGTACCATACCAACAAGGAACTCAAGTACAGAGCACTTATGGCTAACTGAACAATTTAAAGAAGGGAAAATAACCCTGCAGTTGAGTCTTGAAATTTAAGTCAGAGTTTGTCAAGCCAACATGACTGACAAGGAATTCCAAGCAGAAGGAGAGCAGGTGCAAAGACACTGAATTATTAGAGAGAGAGCTTGGCATGTTGGGAATCTGAAAGTAGATCCATATATCTGAAGCCTAGGGCGCTTTCAGAGAATATCAGGAAATGAGGCAAGACCGTTAAGTAGGTATTGGATAATAAAGAGCTTTTAAAGTCATGCTAAGAAGTTTAGATTTTCACCTCTTGACAGTGTGGATATTGAAGGATTTTTCTCATGGTGAGAATTGATTTGCATGTTAAATAATTTCTCTGGCAGCAGCGTGGGTAACAGAAGGGAGGCAAGGCAAAAAAAAAAAAAAAAAAGGTAGGAAGACCAGTGATGAAGTTATTTTTAGTCTATGAAAGAGATGGTCAGGATAGCAGCAGTGGAGTTGCAAAAGGGGTGGTAGATTTCAGGAACATGAGATCAAAACTGCAGGACTTGGTGACCCATCAGATGTGAATTGAGAGAGACAGAAGCAGACTAGGATGAATTTTCAGGTTTCTAAATTATGCATCCCAGTGAATGGCAGTCTTATTTACTAAGAAAAGAAATACATAAGGAGCATTTCAAGAGGGGCTGATGGTAAGTTCAACAATGGGCCTTTTATACTGGCGGTGTTTCTAAAACACCAAGCTGCAGCTATCCAGGAAAATGTGGTGTTCTATTTTTCTTAAATTTTTATTGGAGTATAGTTGGTTTACCTGTAATGTAATGTTAGTTTCAGATATACTGCAAAGTCAATAAGTTATACATATATCTACTCTTTTTTAGATTCTTTTCCGTTATCGGCAATTACAGAGTATTGAGTAGAGTTCCCTGTGCTATATAGTAGGTTCTTATTAGTTATTTATTTTATATAATAGTGTGTATATGTCCATCCCAGTCTCCCAGTTTATCCCCCCACATACCTCCTGGTAACCATAAGTTGGTTTCTAGATCTATAGTTCTGCTTCTGTTTCTTTTTTTTTTTAAATAGATTCTACATATAAGCCATCAGTTCAGTTGCTCCGTCATGCAATATCATATGATATTTGTCTTTGTCTGATTTAATTCACTCAGTATGACAATCCCTAGGTCCACCCATGTTGCTGCAAATGGCATTGTTTCATTCTTTTTTTTTAGGACTTCCTAGTGGTAAAGACAGTAAAGAATTTTCCTGCATTGCAGGAGACCTGAGTTCAATCCCTGGGTCAGGAAGATCCCCTGGAGAAGGGAATGGGAACCCACTCCAGTATTCTTGCCTGGAGAATTCCATGGAGCCTGGTGGGCTACAGTCCATGGGGTTCCAAAGTCGGCTAAGTGATATTCCATTGTATATATTTACCACATCTTCTTTATCTACTCCTCTGAACATTTAGTTTGTTTCCATGTCTTGGCTATTGTAAATAGTGCTGCAGTGCACATTGGGCTGCCTGTATATTTTCAAATTATGCTTTTCTCTGGATATATGTCCAGGAGTGGGATTGCCGGATCATTTTGTAGCTCTATTTTTTGTTTTTTGAAGAACCTCCATGCTGTTCTCCATAGTGGCTGCACTAACTTACATTTCTGCCAACAGTGCAGGAGGGTTCCTTTTTCGCCACGCCCTCCAGGAGACTGTTTCAATATAGAAGCTTAGACTTGGGAGAGGAATGGAGAACACCGCTGTCATTGGTGATTGTGGAGCATGTACACCACACAATCCAGGGGACATACGATAGAATATTAAATAGTAATCAAGAAGTTATTACCACAATTTTCTGGATAATGATTGTAAGACATCTTCAGGAAGGGAAATGCTTTTCCAGTTCAGGTGAAGTCAACTTGGGGTCAACTCATTGGCAGGCTGAGTGTAAAGATGATATAGTTGAAACCATAAACTTCCCTAAGGAGAGAACAGAACATTTAGTGTGACTAGACAAGTAAATCTTGGCAGAACCATGGCAGATCTTGGAAGCTAAGCAGAGTTAGGCCTGGTTAATACTTGGATGGGAGAGGTTAGGGCAAGAGACAGAAAGAGGCAAGTGGAAAACTGGTTGAAATTGATGCCAGGTGCTGACTTTGGCAGCACATATACTAAAATTGGAATGATACAGAGAAGATTAGCATGGCCCCTGCACAAGGATGACACGCAGATTCGTGAAGCGTTCCATATTAAAAAAAAAAAAAGCGAAGCCAGGATAAAAAGTGATTAACAATAGCAAACACAGTGGTGGTTTAGTCACCACATTGTGCCTGACTCTTGTGACCCCGTGGACTATAGCCCACCAGCTTCTTCTGTCCATGGGATTAGAATTTTCCAGGCAAGAATACTGGAGTGGGTTGCCATTTCCTTCTCCAGGGGATCTTCCTGACCCAGGGATCGAACCCTGGTCTGCATTGCAGGCAGGTTCTTTACCGACTGAGCCACTAGGGAAGCTCAGTTGGCCTTCTGTATTCTGGGCTCTGCATCCAGATTGAACCAACCCTGGAGAGGATGGTGAAGCAGAACCAGGGATGTGGAAGGCTGACAATACTACACCACTTTATATAATGGACTTGAGCATACCAAGGTTTTGGTGTCCAGGGGGATCCTAAGATCAACCCCTGCAGATACCAAGGGCCGACTGTACAGTTTACTGTGAAGTCTGCTAAGAGAAGCACTGAAAAGAGGTCATTGTGACATATAACTTCCCAAAAGGTTGTTGATGGGAACATACATTATGTGACCATTTTAGGGAAGCAATCTAGGAGTAAAATATATACACCTTTAACACTACAGTTCCACTTCTTGGAATTTATCGGCAGAAAGAAAAGATCATAGAGATACACAAATATAGATATTTATTATAACATTGTATGTAATAGGAAAAAAAAAAAAGCCTACAAAAGTGGCACTTTTATATGCTTCAGCCTAGTCAAAAGAACCTGAATGCACTCCAACAGAGTATAGTTGAATCAACAACAGTATATCCTGGGACTTCCCTGATGGTACAGTGGTTTAAAATCTGCCTTGTAATGCAGGAGACATAGGTTTGATCCCTGGTCAGGGAACTTAGATCCCACATGCTGTGGGGCAACTAAGCCCATATGCCATCACAACTACTAAGCCGGTATGTTACAACTAAGACCTGACTTGGCTAAATAAATACATATTTTTTAAAAAGACAAAACAGTGTATCTTTAGTGTGGGGTACTATACAACCATCAAAACGAATTCTATAGATTTGTATCTGTTGGTTTGTAAGTGTAGCTGTGATATATTATTAATTGAAGAGAAATAATAGAAGATTCGACACAATGGGATTTATGTTCTGAAGAAAAGAAGGAATGAAGGGAAGGAGAAAGGAAAAGGAGAGAGAGAGACAAATCCTATGTAATTGTATATGTGTTTGCTTTAGATATGGATGAACAAAGCAAAAAGTAAGGAGAAGTAACAATTTCTAAACATGAAATCATTTAGAGTAGGCATTCTGAGGCATGTACTTAGTGGAGGTAATGGGAAACTTAATTCTATTCTAGACACTTCACTGTTTGAGATGCTAGGAGGACCATTACTTCTTTAATTCTACTGCTTGGGTTGTTGTTGTTTTTTTTAATCACTAATAAACTTAAAGTGAACAAAATAGCCATTGATGACTTTACTCAGACCTATTTCAGCCAAGTTATGAGAGCCAAAGGAAGAGTGCCATGAATTGGGAAACGAATGGGGAACAGGGAGAGAGGCCAGTGGTTTTCCCAGAATTTTGTTGTTAAAGGCAAGGGAGCAAATTGGGTGGCTAGAAAGGAATTTGGAGATGGAGAAACTGGGGGTGTGGGGGCGCTAGTGGGGGGGGGTAGGGGTGGTTGACACTGTTAGGATTGATTGGCTACTTTGTTTTTAAGTTCAAGAGGAACAGGGTCACATTTATAACCTGAAGTGGGTGATTCAATAAAGGAGGAAAAGAAAGAGTGAATCAGAGGCTTCCCAGAAGATCTGGAGCTTGACAGAGTGGGTGGCCCTGGGATGGAAGGAGAACCAGGAGGAGGATGGGGAAGAAGGGAAGGTAAAGGGATGGGGGGAGGAGGAGGGGGAGAGGAAAGAGGAAGGGAGGGGGAGATGGGGGAGGGAAGAGGGGGAGGGGAGAGGGGAGGAGGGAGGAGGGAGGAGGGGGAGGAGGGATGGGGAGGAGGGCCACTTCTGGGTAAAAGAAGAATCCAGGGGAGAATGTGTGTGCCTATCTAAGGTTGCTGAAGCCCCAGCTCCCCTCCTCCCACGCCCATTTTCCATAGACGTCTTCCAGAGGCCCTCGGAGGGACCCTGGCAAAGATTTAACATGTTCACGTGTTTTTACAAACTTTGCAAAGGTAACTATTTTTGCATCCGTTTTTTTTTTAAAGTTCTCCCTTCTCCAGTTGTATCTGCTCAGCCACCACAAAACTTCAGTCTGCCCCTGGTGGCTGTTAGTAGGTTTAGGGGAGAGTGGAGACCAACACTGAGAGAAGTTGACATTTGTTTGCCTGTATTTGCTTAACAAACAAAAAGCAAAGTTAATCTTTTTTTTTTTTTTTTTTTTTGCAAAGTTAATCTCTTCAGAGTGAAGTTAGAAAGAATATAGTGGGGGCTTGAGGAAAGTAATGAAGATCTGGGAAAACTGCTGAAGGCATGGACGAGGGTGCTGACCAAGAATTCCCCAACATCACAGAGGGTGCTGCTGCAACTGGGTCTCATAAATTTTGTGGGTACCATGGTGAGTGGCCTTCTTCCTGTATTTTCCTGTCACTCAGTGGAAATCATATTTGTTCCTAGCTATACCATAAGAGCACTGGGGGGCATACCTAAGAGGAATTCATGAGAATTTGAAAAGAATTATACTTTGTTTCTAGTAGTAGTTTTTCTTATTTCAAGATCAGCTATATAAACCCCAATAAAACTAATAAAATTAAACCATGAACAGTGAATAAAGTACTTAGTCCCAGCAGAAGCAGACGACATCTGCAGTAGAGGGTACCCCGGCCATAGGGAACCAGAGTCAGAGCAGAGAAGAGGATGTTCACACAGGGATGGGGATAACGGTGAAGTTAGAATCCTGGGTACATACAGAGGAACTGGTGCTTCCCAGGTGGTGCTAGTGATAACGATCCCGCCTGCCTAAACAGGAGACATAAGAGATACAGTTTCAATCCCTGGGTCCGGAAGATCCCCTGGAGGAGAGTAGGGCAACCCATTCTAGTATTCTTACCTGGAGAATCCCATGGATAGAGGAGCCTGGCGGGCTATAGTCCATGGGGTTGCAAAGAATCGAACATGACTGAAGTCACTTAAGCATACATGCACAGAGAAATTGATCAAGTAAGTAAACACATTAAGGATAATGGAAGCCACGTTTCTAACGACTGGAAAAGGAGTTACAAACACAAGGGAGATGTACTGCTGCCAAAGTCAATGAAAATGGTAGAGTCGTTCTCTTAGGGTCCTGTCTCTTTCCAGACACACTGAGAAAAACCTGGCAGAAACTGTCAGAAGCAACTTCATCAGAATTTTAGGAGGTTGTTGGGGGTTTACAGCAGATGAGCAAATGCTTAATCAGGAAAAGGGCCCCTGAAACGTGGGAGAGGAGTGGCATTTGTCACATTTCATTTACCCTTGCCCCGTCTTGCCTCCTTGGTGTAGCAGAATTCTAGAAATCAGCACCCAATGTTCCCCGAGTGGGTTCCTTGTTCTGAAGAGCCCAGAGGGTACTCTGCACTCTAGGAAATGTGTTTTTCCTGTTTTGACCTGTTTGGAGGTTCCCTGAAGGACTGAAGCAAAGGACTTGCCTTTGCACCACCTATCTCAGGACCCTCTTAATGAAGAGAAGTGGTTGCCTGGAGGAGATTCTTCAAAAACATGCAGAGATGGGACAAACCATGGACATGTAGAAACCTGGGAGGAAAAACTGAGGATTGATATACTTGGGGAATAATAGTTTGAAAAGCTTCTGTATATTCAGGGGAATCAGGAACATTCTACACATGCTCAGGACGTGTCCTCAGGAAAGACCTGGTAAGGCCACACAGTTTCACCTCTGGCTGACCTTCAGGCTTAGCACAAGCGAGAGTGAAGGCTAAAGCCAAGTTACAAATGGCCTGGCTAAGCACTGAAGCATTGGCTGCAACACAGCCAATTTGCAAAGACCTGGAGAGGGCTTATTTATTTATTTTGACTCCAGGAGTTTCAGAAAGTCTGTTAACCCATCAGTTGACCACCAGGATAAAGAGACAGAGACTTCAGAGACCCCGCAAGACAAAGAAAATGACCTTTACAAAAGTAGTTTAGGAAAGTCACTCAACAAACAACTGTGACCCACAGCAAGCAACAACAAAACCTGGGAAAGAGGAGAATTTGATTTCCGGAGTAGTTGGGGGTGTCAGTCAAGTATGCTTCCCGTAGCAGGAGATCGAGTGACACATATTTATAGCCATCACAGCAGACCTGGGAGCAGTGAGAGTCTAGTAGAAATGAGCACAGTTAGTGTCAAGATCTTGGCATCTAAATCACAATTTTCCTTTAAAAGGAACCAGAGCTTCCTAGAGAAATGGCTGATCTCACATTTGAGGCAGGGAAATTATGAGTCTGGAACATCTTGTTGGGACAGAAAGCAAGGAAGGGCTTAAGGGATGATGTCAAATGAACATGTCAAAAGGACAGGGATACCAGCTTGAAGAGACTTCCACTGGTGGCATCAACAACAATTTGAGCATCAGAATTTAAAATGACAGGGAAACTTCCCTGGTAGTACAGTGAATAACACCCTAAGCTTCCAATGCAGAGAACATGGGTTTGAGCCCTAGCTGGGGAACTAAGTTCCCACATGCTGCGTAGTGTGTTAGTCATTCAGTCGTGTCCAACTCTTTGTGACCCCATGGACTGTAGCCCACCAGGCTCCTCTGTCCATGGGATTCTCCAGGCACATGGTGTAGCTAAAAATTTTTTTAAATTTTTTAAAGGACAGGAAATATTATCACTCATTAAAAAAATAAATAAGAAAATTTAAGAACAGACATAAATAAATGAATACAGCAATATTTGATGAAGAATGGGATGTTTACAGGTCTAAGAAAAAAAAGAATATATTCACAGAGAATATGCCTTGCAACCACCTTAATCAAAGGATCAAAGGAAACATCATTAAAGGTGGGACAAATTGAAATTGTGAACCACCCAACAGGATATAATAGGAAGAAAGTGGCATCACTCATATGATATACGTGGGAAACACCAGTAAAGCTCCAAACTAAGGGACAAGTTACAAAAGAACTAGACCATTTTATTCACAAGTCCCAAGGTCAAGAAAGTCAACGAAAGTCCAGGGAATTATTCCAGGGAGACGGGAGAGACATGACAATTCAACGCCATGTGTGATTCTGAACCAGATCTTGTTGCTAGAAAAGATTTTATTGAGATATTTGGTGACACTTGTGTGGATGTGGAGAATTAGGCAGTAGTCATGTTTTAAGTGGTAAAGATCCACCTACGGGGACTTCCCTGGCGGTCCAGTGGCTAAGACTTCACCTTCCAATGCAGAGGGTGCAGGTTCGGTCCCTGGTTGGGGAGCTAAGATCCTGCATGTCTCACAGCCAAAAAAAAAAAACAAAAAACAAAACATAAAACAGAAGCAATATTGTAACAAATTCAATAAAGACTTAAAAAAAAAAAAAAAGAACCCACCTACCAATGCAGGAGATGCTGGAGACTCTGGTTCAGCCCTTGGGTTGGGAAAATCCCCTGGAGGAAATGGCAACCCACTCTAGTATTCTTGCCTGGGAAATCCCATGAACAGAGGAGCCTGGTGGGATACAGTCCATGGGGTCACAAAGGGTTGGACTCAATTGAGCAAGCACACATGTATCAGCATTAATTTTTTGGTTTTAATGGTTGCCTTGCAGTTATGTAGGAGAGAGTCCTTATTTGTAGGAAATAACACGAAAAAGTACTCAGGGATGTTGGGGCATCAGACCCATACTTCCTTTCAAATGGTGAAGGATGAAACATTCTTTGTATTGTGCTGTGTTGTATTAGTTGCTCAGTCATGTCTGACTCTTTGCGACCCCATGGACCATAGGCCACCAGGCTCCTCTGTCCGTGGGATTCTCCAGGCAGGAACACCAGACTGGGTAACCTATCCCTTCTCCAGGAGATCTTCCTGACCCAGAAATCGAACTGGGGTCTTCTGCACTGCAGGTGGATTCTTTACCAGCTGAGTTACCAGGGAAACCCCTCTTTGTATTGTACTTAACTTTTATTTAAAACTTTTTGGATGTTTCAAAATAAAAAGAAATAAAAGTACTTACACTATTTGAAAGATAAATGTGTTATAAATATAATGTGTCATAAATATAAGGTTTCATTATTTAAATCCAAAGAGCCCTTGAACATTTTTTAACGTGATGAGTAACTACCCCCTTTCTTTTCTCCTCATCCTAGATTACTGCAGTTCATTTACGAGACTGAATGGAATCTCAACATTTAAATGCCTAATCACTTGCTTTCATCTTTGGCACAGGTGAACTGGATTTCCCCACACGTATGAGTCACCTGATAACAAATTTCCCGGCTTAAATAGCTTTAAAATGGTACTATTAGTTATGCAGCATTATGAACTGTGTCTCAGAGTCAAGGATTTATAGGAACAATGTGTTTTTAGCATTCATGTTCTTTTTCAACATACGCATTTTTCTTTCATGCTGTAAAAAAGTTTTTCTGATGCTGAAAAGTGTTTTCTGCAACTATTTCAGAATGAAGCCCCTCTCCTTCTTCTGGCTCCCAGAAAAATCAGACAGCCTGATGTGTTTTTTGCGTTAATCTGAATTGTAAAACACTGCATTCTTGCAGTTTTCCCACAAACTGAAGTGAAAGAAATATGCACTTGCTATTTTGGGGGGCATATATGGGTAAATAAAACAGGCTCCCAACCTCCTCTCCACCTTTGTGCCATTTCTGAGAGTGAGAAGCGGGAAGAATTCTGTCTTCAGGGAAGGACAAATTCTCCTTCACCATTGTTAGACTCTATCCCCTTTGGAGGCATATCAACCAGCTTTTTGCCTTGGAGATAAAGAGAGAAAAATCAGGCTACCAAAATTTGCTATATCTGAAAATGTTTCCCAAGATCAGTCGTTCTCAATGGCAGGGAAAGGAAATAGGTTCCACTCCCCCTCTAAGCTTTCAGCACTGCCTAGAGACATTGTAGGTTGTCAAAACTAAGGGTGGCAGATGCTACCGGAATTTCATGGGTAGAAGCCAGGGATGTTGCTAAATATCTACGGTCACAGGACAGTCTCCACAACAAAGAATTGTTACTGCTGGCTTGAGAAACCCTGCCCAAAATGAATACAGAGAAGACAAAGGAGGGACAAGATATGAAGAAACACAAACACAAAAAACAATTTAAAACTCATCTGCAAAATCTACCATATGACCCAGCAACCCCACTACTGGGCATATACCCAAGAAAAACCACACTTCTAGAAGACACATGTACCCCAAGTTCATTGCAGCACTACTTACAATAGCCAGAATGTGGAAGAAACCTACACGTCCATTGACAGATGAATGGATAAAGATGATGTAGAGCATATGTACAGTGGAATATTACTCAGCCATAAAAAGGATCGAGTTAGAGTCAGTTCTAATGAAGTGGATGAAACTAGAGCCTGTCATACAGAGTGAAGTAAGTCAGAAAGAGAAAAACAAATATCTTAACTAACATGTATATATGGAGTCTAGAAAAAATGGTATTGATGAACCTATTTGCAGGGAAGGAATGGAGACCCAGATATAGAGAAGGGACAGTGGGGGAGGGAGGGCATGAGACAAATGGAGAAAGTAACATCAACATATCTACACTACCACGTGTGAAATGGATAACTGGTGAGACGCTGCTGTATCACACACACAGCGCAGTCTGGTGCTCTGTGATGACCTGAAGGAGTGGGATGGAAGAGGGGAGGGTGGCCCCAGAGAGAGGGGACCTATGTATAACTATGGCTGATGCATGTTATTGTATGTCAAAAACCAATACAATATTGTAAAAATTTAAAAAGCAAACAAAAAAAATACATATTCAAACTATGACTTGTACACAGATTCATAAAGACACAGATTTTTAGGGGTTAAATGACTATTTTGTGACCTTTCTGGATATAGCTAAGAGGCCATTAAAACTCTTTTGGGTTTTCCCATATATTTTTGTCAATTCATTGGCCAAACATTTCTTGAGCATCTAGTGTGCATCAGATGCTAAGAACACAATGATGGATGAAGCTTTCTCTTTCCTGGAGAAGCTAAGAGATTTTAGTGGTTGAAATAAAACATTATAATACAAGTGGCAAGATCCAAAAGGGCAAGTAACAGATTTATCGAGCATCTTCTCTAAGCCATCCTGAGTAATTCTCATATCCACTCTCTCCAGTGAGTTTTATCCCCATTTCACAAGGAAGAGAGTGTGAGATTAATAGCAAGAGCTAACAACTATGTGCCAGGTGCTGTTCTCTGTGTGTTTTTTTCCTCTGTGTTTTTTTAATGCATGAATTCACTTTATCCCTATGACTGCCCTATGATATGATTACTGATATTGTCATCCCCATTTTACATATGTGCATACTGAGAGACCAAGAGTTTGGTTCGAAGGTCCTGCTACCAGGTCATTTGGCTCCAGAATCTATATAGCCACTTCTTTATGTGGCTATATAGCCACATCTTTATAGCTATATATAATCTATAAAGCCACTCCAGAATCTGGAGTGGGCTTTCACAACCCACTGCAGGGTATCTCTTGTGCCTTGCCACAAATGGTTCATCTGGGTGTAAAAGCCAGAGTGACAGAAAGCGCAATGCTCTCATCCACCCAAGGTCATACAGGGTCACTGATGCTTGACTTTGCCTGGGGAACCAAGGAGGACTTCACGCTGGAGGTAGCATGTGAACCCATAGTGGAAGTCAAGGAGGAAAGTCAGGGAGAGAGACAGCACAAGGACAGCACAAGCCAGAAGGAACCAGGAGGGATTTCACTGTGTTTAGCAGTTGCTTGTGGTTGGAATGCAGTACATGGAGGAAGGACTAAAGAGAACCTGGAGAGGTAAATAGGGGCCAGATCAAAAACAAGGGACTTCCCTCATGGTCCAGCAGTTAAGACCCCGTGCTTTCACTGCAGGGGGCATGGGTTGGATCCATATTTGGGGAACTGATATTCCACATACTGCATGGTGTGGCAAAAAAAAAAAAAAGCAAACTTTGTCCCATAGGCACAAGGGAATAATTAAAAGGCCATAAGCAGGGTGTGATCTGACTTGATGTCAACTTGCTATCAACCCTTAGAATGGTATTTGGAGATCTAGAACAAATCTCTTCCATTCCTTTCTCTCCCCACACCCCACTCTTGCTCTCTCTTTTTTTTAATTGAAGTATAGTTGCTGTGGGTTTTCCAGGTGGCACTAGTGGTAAAGAACCTGTTGGCCAATGCAGGAGACATAAAGAGACGTGGGGTCAATCCCTTTAGGTCGGGAAGATTCCCTGGAGGAAGGCATGGCAACCCACTCCAGTATTCTTGCCTGGAGAATTCCATGGACAGAGGAACGTTAGTGGGCTATAGTCCACAGAGCCACAAAGAGTCAGACACGACTGAAGTGACTTAGCATGCATAAATGCGGTACAAAATTATACAAGTTACAGGTGTATAATATCGTGATTCACAATTTTTAAAGGTTACATTCTATTTATGGTTATTATAAAATTTTGGCTGTATTTCCTGAGTTGTACAAGATATCCTTGTAGTTTATTTCATACCTAAGTTTGCACCTCTAATTTCCCTGCCCCTATGCTGCCCCTCCCCTTTTCCCTCCCCACACTGCTAATCACTAGTTTGTTCTCTGTCTCTGGGAATCTGCTTCCTTTTTGTCACATTTACCAGTCTGTTGTATTTTTTATATTCCACATATAAGTGATATATACAGTATTTGTCTTTCTCTGAGCTTTCACTTAGCATAATGCCCTCCAAGTCTATGTATGTTGCTGCAAATGGCAAAATTTTAAATGGCTGAGTAGTATTTCATTGTCTATATATATCTCATCTTTTTTTTTTTTAATTGAAGGATAATTGCTTTACAGAATTTTGTGGTTTTCTGTCATATATCAACAAGAATCATCCATAGGTACACCCATGTCCCCTCCTTCCCAAGCCTCCCTCCCATCCCCCCCAACCCACCCTTCTAGGTTGTCACAGATCTTCATCCATCCTATATACCATATCTTTATCCATTCAAGTGTTGACGGACACTTGGGTTGCTTCTGTATCTCGGCTATTATAAATAGTGCTGTTATGAACATTGGGGTGCACGTATCTTTTTGAATTCCATTCTTGTCCTTTTTAATTGCACTTTACCAGGTTTGAATGTTTATTGTTGGAGGAAGAAGAGAAAGAATCTGAACTACTTCTTCTTCAGCAATTCTCCCCATCAACTCTAAACCCCTCTGAAGCCAGCTGACTTGCAAGAGTTGTTGATGATGACTCAGTGCTAGGGAAGAGCAGGAAGCAAGGCGATGCAATTACGACCAAAATCGCACTCTCAGGGTTGATGTGGTTGGACACATTGTGAGGATGATAGGAGCCCTATTAGTAATACTCATATAGTGCTTTATAGCTCACCAAACCTTTTCATACACACTCTCTTGTTTGATCATCAAAACAAAACAAAGAGGTAGGTATTATCCCATTTCATAGATGTAGAAACTGAAGCTCACAGAGCCGGTCTGAGTAAGTGGAAACAACGAACTCCCAACTCCAGAATTCAAGTCTTATGCTCCCTCCCTGGCTTCCTGCCTTTTCTCCCTTGTCTTTAACACTGTCTCTTTATGTGTGTGTTGATTTTCCCATTTGTGTGGGACAGCCAAAGCCAGGAATCTTGAGTTTACTTGCCCTTCCCTGCGGAGGGTTAGCCCACTTGGGCCCCATTCTTGTAAATGCAGACCTATAAAGTGACAGTCACTCAGTCATGTCAGACTCTTTGTGACCCCACAGACTATAGCCCGCCAGGCTCCTCTGTCCATGGGATTCTCCAGGCAAGAATACTGGAGTGGGTAGCCATTCCCTCCTCCAGGGGATCTTCCCGACCCAGGGTCGAACCCAGGTCTCCTGGCTTGCAAGCAGATTCTTTACTGTCCGAGCCCCCAGAAGATGTTCCCAGGCATATCCTCTTGCCTCCAGTGACTGTTCCATCCTGATGGATCAAGTGTGAATTCCTTTTCGGGATCTTCTGCTTTCTGGCTCCCATCCTACTGTGAACACCTACCCTGGTTTGCCCAGAAGTGAGGCAGCAGGGACTTTCTGTGCTGAAACTGAGTTCTGGGGAAAGCCAGATGGCCAGTCACCCACTAGCTCCGTCATCAGCTCCCTGATCTGCCACTCCCCACTCCAGCTTCAGAGAATCTCTGTCCTGTCTCTGCTGTCTTGTTTTCACCCCCTATCTTCGACAATGCTATCCTTTAGTCAGAAACACATACCTCTACCTTTTGTTTTTTCTAAGCTACTTCCTACTTTTCCTTCAAGATTATGTTCTAAAGTATAGGTACGAGTTTCAAAATTGATGCTTTTGAACTGTGATGTTGGAGAAGACTCTTGAGAGTCCCTTGGACTGCAAGGAGATCAAACCAGTCCATCCTAAAGGAAATCAGTCCTGAATACTCATTGGAAGGACTGATGCTGAAGTTGAAGCTCCAATACTTTGGCCACCTGATGAGAAGAACTAATTCATTGGAAAAGACCCTGATGCTGGGAAAGATTGAAGGCAGGAAGGAAGGGACAACAGAAAATGAGATGGTTGGATGGCGTCACCAACCTGATGGAATGAGCCTGAGCAAGCTCCAGGAGTTGGTGATGGACAGGGAAACCTGGTGTGCTGAGGTCCACGGGGTCACAAAGAGTCAGACACGACTGAGAGACTGAACTGAACTAAACCAGTTTTTCTAGGAAACCTTCCTTGACTTAAACATCTTTTGTTTGTCCTTCTACATCACCCCACCCAGACTTTTGTCATAGCATTTACCTTTACTGTATTTAGGGACTTCCCTGGTGGTCTAGAGGCTAAGACTCCTCACTCCCAATGCAGGGGGCCTGGGTTCAATCCCTGGTCAGGGAACTAGATCCCACATACTGTAACTAAAAGTTTGCATGCTGCAGGATCTGGTGCTACC
Organism: Muntiacus reevesi; assembly: GCF_963930625.1. NCBI lineage: Eukaryota > Metazoa > Chordata > Mammalia > Artiodactyla > Cervidae > Muntiacus > Muntiacus reevesi. Next base: position 42,007,599 of record NC_089249.1, on the reverse strand, counting down.
AAAAAAAAAAATTACTGGATTTAAATTACCTGTGTTGTTGGTCATCTCTTCCAGAATATATTTTACTCCTCTGTAAAGCATCTTTTTATCCCTATACCTAATAGAGTTCCTGGCTTACGGTAGGCAGGTTATAAAGGTCTACGAGCAGATCAAATGGTACTAGGACTCTGTAAGAAATTTTGTCAGTTCCTTCCACATACTTCTTGCCAAACAGAAGAGGTTCCCCTCAGGATCTGTACTTCCACTGCAGGGGGTGCAGGTTCAATCCCTGCTCAGGGAACTAAGATCCCACATGCAGTGTGGTGGGGCCAAAAAGAAAAAAAGAGTGTGACCTTTGTCCCATAGGCACAAGGGAATCATTAAAAGGCTATAAGTGGGGTGTGATCTGACTTGGCAAATAGTCAAGAAGTGGGCAGAGGCAAAGTCACAGGAGCCTTGACCTTCCATTCTCAGGAGTACAGACTTCCATGGTTTAGCAATGGAGACTCATTCATGGAACCGAGATGCACATAACACAATCAATGAGCTTTTCTCTCTAAACCCAAGAAGGGCCTGAGTAAGAATAAAGGAAACATGGGTAACCAGCCCAGCTGGAACAGAAACAAAGATGCTACATGGAAGACTTCCTAGTCTGTCTGGGGTTCTGCACACCCTCCTCAGGGGCAGAAGCACCTCAGAATATGTCTACCTGGGCCCACAGGTTTACCTGGCTGGAGTGAGCAGTGAAGAACAAAGGGGGAAACATTTTCCGACAGAAAGATCTCAAATAGTTCAGTTGCAGAGGCACGCAGAAGGCAGATACTGTATAAACAATTTCCTGGCACGGTGGTTCTCAAACTCCAAGCGTGCATCAGACTCACCTGTGGAGCGTGTTAACACAGAGATGGCTGAGCCCATCCCTGAAGATTCTGAGTGGGTGGGTCTGAGGTGTGGCCAGTGAATTTGCCTTCTAAGTTCCCAGGAGGTGCTGCAAATCCGGGGACAGCACCATGAGGACCACCGCCCTAACATCAACCCCACGTCTCTTTTCTCAACAGGCCTGTCCTTTCACAGAGGCAAGCAAGGTCTCCTGTTAGCCAGGACTTAACCTCTGTCTTTGCTAACAATCTCCATCATTTTCACTGACTCATGCTCCTCTCCACATTATCAGATCTCTGCTATGGGGGTTGAGGGGGCAGGGGACAGACAAGAGCACCTTCCCTTGATAGAAGGGATGGACAGTTACTTCTTGACTGTCACTCTATTCCTCTCTCCTTTCCTTGCAAACTGTTTTTTTTTTTTTTTTTTTTTTGGCCATGCCACATGGCTTGCAGGATCCCAGCTCCCCACCCAAGGATTGAACTTGGACCGTGGCAGTGAAAGTCCAGAATCCTAACCACTTGGCCACAGGGAACTCTCTTTTGCAAACTTTTAAAATTGTTTACAGCAGCTATTTTTATTTCCTCACCCTTCATTCTCTCTTTAATGTCCTATAATCTTTTTCCTGCTCACATCCCACACTTTATTGATCATCAGGATTATTTGTAACTTTATGATCACCAGATTCAGTTGTTGTTTTTCAAATGTGTTACATGATACAGATTTGATTTTATCGACCACTCCTCAGCATTTATAAGAAAAAGTTCCATGTTTAGAACTTTCCCCATATGCCTCCATCCCTTCATTAACTCATGTTACTTCTGCCTGCTAATACTGCTTGCTTCCCTGAAATATAATTGGTTAGTACTTACCACAGGCTTTCCAGGTGGCTCAGTGGTGAAGTATCCACCTGCCAATGGAAGAGATGTGGGTTCAATGCCTGGGTCTGGAAGTTCATCTGAAGGAGGAGGTGACAACCCACTCTAGTATTCCCACCTGGGGATCCCATGGACAGAGGACCCTGGCAATGTTACGGTTCACGGGGTCTCAAAAGAGTTGGAGACAACTTCTGACTAAACAACAAGAACAAGATGCTTACCTGACACAGATGAATGCTCCTTGATAAGAGAACCCCAATTGGGTTCAGGTGTCCAGATGAGAAAAGTTCCCCTATCTCCAGGGGATAAACCACGATTGAGCTAAGCCACCACATTAATGGCTTTGCCCACTACCAGTGATTACTTGATCATTCTGCTCTGGCCAGTGAATCAAAGGAGAAGCCTGGTGCGGAACTCCTGGGAAATATATTTTTTCTTTAAAAAAAAAAAAAGCACAAGGAGAGATTACTTTTCAACTAGGACGTGATGGAGCTGCAGCACCCATTCTGCTACAATGAATGAAGGGTTACATCGGAGGGCAACAGAGAACACATGGAAGACGTGAAAGCAGAGAGTTGGAAAGCGTGTGGGTTATCAGCTACATCAGTTTGCAAGTGAATTCACAAACCCCAGAATTATCTATCTCCAGACGTCTGCTATGAGAAATAATAAACCCTTTTTTGGTCTGAGCAAGTGCTTCTCAAACTTTAATGTGCATATGAGTCATCTGGGGTCTTGGTAAAATGCACCTTCTGATTTAGTAGGACTGGGGTGGAGCCTAGCTTCTGCAGTTCCATTAAATGGCCAAATGATGCCTCAAGGACCACACTTTTGAGTAGCAAGGATCTAAGGTATTATTCTCAAGCATTCTGTTACTTGCCACATAATGCATCCTGACCTCTTAGGAAATCTGAGTATTTGTTTACAAATGCAGTTGAAGTGCTCCTCAGGGATTCATTAAAAAAAGAAAAGAAAAGAAAAGAAAAGCTTAAAGCCCCAAATCAAAGGAAAGGAAAAGAAAAAAGAATTTTGAAGGCCATAAGATCCAGGATATTTCAGGTCCTGGGTATATGTTAGTCAGACACAGATGATTGTATCATTGTATTTGGGGTGACCATGAATGAGGTTAAGGACTAATTTTTTTTCTCATTGCTTAGGCAGACTTCTGAGAAACATTTCTCTTCCTGTTCTCACATAGAGAAACCTAATTTCTCCGTGTCTTTTTTTTCTCCCCACTGGAGTTAAAAATAGCATGAATCTATTTATTTTGTGCCAATTTCCCTTAGGATGTCTGCAGATGGTAGCAGATACTTCAAAGTTGATAAAGGAACCTCAGATTTTCACATTGGAGTGGGTGGAGAATGGAAGCCCTTGATCCCTGTTAATTAATCTAGCTGGGTGCCACCATCGTTTTCACTGCTAAGAAATTTTTCTTTAATGAAAATATGAATATTTAAATTTTAATGGCAATTTTATATCTACAGTAAACTTATAGGCATTATGTATATTTCTCTGAAATGTATACTTCTCAGAACCAAGATACACAGGCCATTGAACAGGACACATTTAACATAAGAATAAATTAGACAAGCAGGAAAAATGAAAATTACATCCATCTAGAACTGCAGAAAGGACTTCAAATCACCAGGTTGCATGTTACTGCCAATTTTTTTTAACATTAAAATAAAATACTTTTATTTATATATTTATTTTTGGTTGTGCTGGGTCTTTGTTGCTGCAAAGGCCTTTCCCTAGTTATGAAGAGTGGAGGCTACTCTCTAGTTGCAGTCCACGGGCTTCTCATTGCAGTGGCTTCTCTTGTTGTGGAGCATGGGCTTCAGGGTACTCCAGCTTCAGGAGTTGTGGCTACCAGGTTCTAGAACACAGGTTCAATTGTCGTGGTGCACGGACTTACTTGCTCCATGGAATGTGGTATCTTCCCAGATCAGGGATCAAACTCATGTCTCCTGCATTGGAAGGCAGATTCTTTACCACCAAGCCACCAGGGAAGCCCACCAATTCTTGATTAGTGATATTCGTGCAGTCAATTCATTTATTGATTCATTAAAATCCTAACTGAGCACCTCTTCGTACACAGAACTTAGGTAATATAGATGAATACAAAAAAAAAAAAAACAGAGTTTGAAGTCAATTACATTTAAGAGAAGTATAGTGTAGTTGAAGACATTTGACATATGCGTAGGAAAAACCAATTAATAATTCATAATGGAAAACAACCATATTAGACATTTTGAGAAGCAGTGTGCCAACTGAGGGATGAGGACAGTGCTTAGAAATCATAGGCATTAGCTCCTTCATGACTTCATGAAGTAGGTGAGATTCCTTCACAGGAAATAGAGGGGGAAATAGAAAATATCTAAGATTTCATCAACCAGACCCCTGGAAGAAATCAAGATTGGAAGGTTAGTGTGACTGATCAGCATGTAGTTAAGAGGAAAATGCACATCTCATAGGTACTGGTCAGCGTCTTGGCACAAAAGATGTGCCCTCAGCCTGGGTCTTTGCGGAGAGTTTAAAGAAAGGACTCTTTATAGGGACTTCTCTGGCGGTCCAATGGTCACTTTGTGCTTCCACTGCAGGGGACATGGGTTCGATCCCTAGTCAGGGAACTAAGATCCTTCATGCTGCACTCAGCCAAAAATAAAAAGATTATTTACAGACACAGGAATAGGGTTAATGGAAACTTTAAAAAGCAATAGTAGGATAGTAACAGTGGGGAGTTTGGGGAACTTCATTGCTGCCCTGAGGCCTTCAGGGACAAAGAAAGGAGTATCATCAGATCCAGGCCCCGAGGGGCAGCGGCCTTGGGGAGCCTCAGGGAGGGGAATGCTGTCCCTTTACAGACACCCAGCAGGAGGGAAGCCAGGAGGATAAACGCTCAGATCTCACTTCGCTCTTCACCCACCCTGCTTTCCTGATGATACTGCCCACTAGCCAAATGGCCAACAGGAAGCCGGCAAGGAAAGGGAATTCACTGGTGCAATTCATACAGGTCAGCGCACGTGGAGGAGAGAGTGGCTCTGAGGGGCAAATGGAAATACCATGCGACCCACAATGCCCACATGACCCAGGTTTACACCCTATAGAAAGTCTTCCAGCATGTGTACAAAAGGACATGCACAGATATTGTCTTGAAGAATTGTTCACAATATACAGAGAGGAAACCTGAATGTTCATTAATAAATGGCCAGATAAACTGAGATATTTTCAATGGCTGAAATATCATGAAGCCATTAAAATGAATGGACTATATATACATATATACACGTAAGTATGTATGTACAAGCTTATGCATATGTATTATAGAGAGATACATGCACTATGATAAATAACTGTATACAAATACTTAAGTAAAGAAGGCAGATGTTTACACCTACATATATGTAATAGAAGGTCTTCCCTGGTAGCTCAGTGGTAAAGAATCCACCTGCAATGCAGAAAGCTCAGTCTCAATCCCTGGGTCAGGAAGATCCCCTGAAGAAGGAAATCGGGGGATCGGGATGGGGAA